>NC_052505.1:11100763-11427430 GCF_014356525.2 Nilaparvata lugens | reverse complement strand
TGTGTATTTGTAAATTTGTTCATTTTATAGTCCAACTTGTGATATTTTACTTATTATTGACAAAGCCTATTGCTTACATTTTTGTAATGTTGTTTTATGGCCAATAAAATTCTTGATTCTTGAAACCTCTAGCCACAAAGTAGGAGGAATCTTCTCTGTGGTCAAGTTCAGTTCAATCGACAGCTACAAGAGCGCTATTTCACATAGGTCATCTTTATTAAGTCCTAACTCCATTTTTATCATTTACTTGACTATCGATATCATTATGAACATGACATCATGAGTTAATAGATTAATGATCTATATTTAATATAATATACTCTCGAATTGACAGATGAAAATTGAGAATACAACATTATTCAACTTGGGTCAAACTCAAAAAACTTCACCAATGTGCTTTAGACCTTTCTAATTCAATGATATTTTAGCAGATTCACAGTCTGGTAACGGTACTACTTATCCCAGTCAAATTGTCGTTTTTCAGGAAACAGCCCCAAAAGAATTTTTCTTGTCAGTTGTATATAATTATGTGTTTTGAGATTCTGGATCTGAATCAGAAATTTTCTGATAAGCCAGATGGTGACTTCACTCATAAAAGCCTCAAATTTTGGGACGTTTTTCAATTTTACTATCCTATTTCGAAAGCCTTGGAGTATTCAAAAAAAGCCAAATTATGCTAAATGCTAAATGCAATGCTAAATGCCAATATTAGAGTAAAAATCAGACTATAGAATCAATCATCATAAATCAGCTGACAAGTGATTACACACAGATGTGTGGAGAAGCCAGTCTATTGCTGTATTTCCATAAGGTCTATAGTTTCAATCAGGTACTTGTGGACGAGGCGTGATGTCTACTGTTCACAGAACTACTAGTTTATATCAATAGTCAGGTTTGGTAGGGAAACATAATATACTGTATCGACTTGTGAACCAAGTATCGATATGGTGATACGTCATCAAAGGAATCTGACCTATGCGAAAAAGTTCTCTCCCCACAGCTATGGTAATCTATAGGAACAATATTCAAATCAATGTTCCACAGTTCCACTATTCCTCACTAGACCAAAAGTAGATGTGTGTATGGTCCCATTGAATTCTTCACTTTTAATTTGAGCTCATCCCTTCATCATTCTGTTTCTCTGTACTGTGTCAGATTTAGAACTTCAGCTATTGCACTTGCCTTGCATTGCACATTTTAGAATTAGTAGGGAGGGGCCTAATCTAATGTATCTACCGTCTGTGCAGTTTACATTAAATCTTTCTTTATGACAGGATAAATACCATTTCAAAAGTGTCTAGAGTGATTTGATGTAACGTAAACAATTAAATATTTCCAAAGATGACAAAAATCTCGCATATCATCAACATAAAGTGTACTTGATGTGTAAGGTAAGGTTAACCATTAGGCTAAATTATACAGTACTATTTACTTTTGAATACTAGCTATTGTAAAACAGGTTTTAAATATTATATTTACTGTATGTTATTGAAGTTGTATAAAATAAAATTGATAGGCAATTATTGAAGTTTAAAACTTTTAACTGGAATTAGTATCAGCCTTTATAAAAGTAAATATTGTTTTGGCAGTCTGACACTATGCATTATAAAATGTTGTTTTAATTTATTTCAATTTCATAAATTTGTAATGTCCTGTAATAAGGTCAAAGGTAAGGTTTACTATCTCTTCTAACGTTTTTATCCTAACATGAACTGTTAATGTATAAATAATTTTAATGAGTCTACTGTAGGCCTATGCTTTTAACAGCGGATGTTCTACTAGTCAAGTTTGGATGCATCTCAAGGCACTGGGCTCCATCTTCAGCGTACAAAAAGTTTCTTAATGTTTTGCTGGGGTTAACAAGTCTGCACTGAGTAACTTGAATTGAAAAGTTATGTTTAAAAGTATAAAACAGTGTCTCGCAATGTTTATTAACATTACGTACTATATTATTTTTTCCTTGATAGAAAAAGTATTGTGAGACACTGACTAGGCTATGACACTTGATTACTTAAATGAACAATTTGTTTGCTATTTAATTATAAATTATGTGAATGTCTTTACAAGTTTAATTTCAGTAGTAGCCTAGCATTTATTTACTGTCATAAAATTTAGTTCTTTACAATTCGATCATATTTCATTTCAAGCTTGAAGTATATTTACTTACTACACTTAACATTATGTGTGTGTGTGTGTGTGTATTTCTCAGGAATAAAATGCTTGTTTGCTTTACAGATTTGAAGGACCACAAGCCCAATAAGAATGGCTGCAATGATTTTGCAAACTCTAGTTTTCGTATCTCTTCTGATATCTATGTCAAGCTCTTCTCATCATGAAGAAGATTTTGCTTTTGACCAAGATGTCATTCCTCAAAGTGAGATTGCAAGGTTGAGCAGTCGAACACCTCTGCGACGCCAGTTTGGCATCCCTGATGCCATGGCATATCTGGGACGATTGTTCTTCTTCAAGATTCCTCTAGATGCTTTTTCTGGAACTCTCAGTCACTATAAGGTGAGTATTTTTACAATTAATATCATACACCAGCTACGTGTTTCGTAAATACGGTAATTATATGGATAAAAGGCAACGATCAACCGTAATGTGTACGTGCTGTGTACAGTAAATTGTTCCAGTTCCAATCGTAAATTTTTCCATCACGTGACTAGTGCAAAATGTTCCCATGGAATGCCATTTCAAAATCGTTGGTTCAAGCTTTTGGCGCGCACATATAAAGTTGATTTACACTAAAATGTGTCGTTTACTAGCTGCGTAAATGAAGAAAGGCTGTTTTACAAACTTACCGTCTAGAAAAGTGTGCATTTCTTTCATTCCATTACTCTCAAATTTTCTATAGAGAAAATTCATTCATTTAACGAATGGTTATCAAACATCATTTTGTTGGTTATGTATTTATGGCTATGCTATGGTAAACAAACTATCAGCGCATGCGCAGAGAAGCAAGCTGACTACAATCATCGACCAATGAGAGCACAGATAGTTGGAACCTGTTGGAACTGTACCAGGTCGGACAATTTACCACACTTCGACTGTGGGGCAGAAAGTTGGAACTGAAACAGGATTCTGGAACAGAATCTGTCAAAATTCCTCCCATGGAACGTGGAACTTTTTACTTGGTAAATTGTGAATCGGACAATTTACCACATTCCATGTACACAGAACGGGCCCAATGCCATTTCCTCATGTTGGTCCTAATTTGGCATCTGTGACGACCAGCGCCAGTGTGTGGAAGAATGGTTTGCCAGCTCTAGCCTTCATTAGCCTACATTGGGTTACCAGGCTGGGCCAGCGACTAGGCCAACATGTGGACATGTGGATTTGACGAAGTCTGTCTGGCGACTGCTGGTCATGGACTGAATAGGCCTATACTGAATTACTGTCAAGGCATAATACTACAGGTCTAGAAGACTCTTATAATTGTCATTATAAATAAAAATTAGCCTAGGAACATATAGTACATTGTGAGTATAAATTATTGACATATGCCATAGGTGAATAAAAAAAAAACACAAATTGTAGTAGTGCACCTATTTTTGTGGCAAACATTGGTGTAGCTTCTATAATTTGCAATGACCTTCATAGAAACACAGTCGACTCAATGGTGGGAGTGACACAGTCGGCTCACTGGTGTGGGGTGACAGAGAATCAGGAGAAAGATATGTGCGTTCTGTAGAATTTTACGAAAGCAGATAATCGGTTAGGCCTATTTCCGTTAAAAGACGTTTACTTTCAGAGTAAGTTATGGTCGTGAAAATAAATTTGTATGCAAGGAAGTTATGTAATATTGATGAACTAAAACGAAGAATTGAAGCCGTAATTCAGGACATCACTCCAAGAAGTGCTCACGTAGAATTTTGTCGAATTTGTCATGTATAGATAAAGTTATTTGAAATTGGCTTTTCAATAAATCAATATCCATATAAGTATACTTATTCGTTATTTTTGTATTCATTTATGTAATGTGTTCAATAATTTATTCTCACTCTGTATAATAAATATAACTTTGTTGTGGTTAAGACACTGTGTTACTTGTAAATATTTGAAAACCACTTACTTTTCTTGGAGTAATGAGGAATGCATTTTACTCCTGAAGAGGAGCTTGTGTCTTAGACACAGCCATGTGTCTTAACACAGTGTCTTAACCACAACAAAGTTATTATATAGTTTTCGTCATGGAAAGCAACATCAATAATAAATAGAGTACAGGTGTAATATAAGTTAAGTATGTGTCATCACCTAAATTTGAAAGAAAAAATATCACAAGTGTTGTTTCAGTATTTTATCAACCAATGCTATTACATAGGTGTCATTTGTAACATGAATAAACAAATAGATGAGTATATACAATAGGCTCCTCAGAAAATAAAAATATTTAAAATTATTCAGAGCCAATGAAAATACCATGGTTATTCACCATGGGTGGTAAAATATCACCACTACAGGTGTTACCAGTATAACGTGTTTTTTTTTTTTTTAATAAAAACGTTGATATTTTTTCTACATCAATCAGGGTAAGGATTTAAAATGAATTAAGAAAAAATAAATATATTTATGAATAATAATAGCAACAATAAAGTTGAAACAAAGATAGTTAGTTTGTTTTGGTTTGTGGATTTCGACTATTAGACTATGTAGAAATTGTTTATTCTTAGAAACGTGAAATAGCTTTTAATACACTGTCGAGGACTTGAGATATTGAACACTTTTCTAAGGCAGGAAATCTAAGAATATAATGTAAACTAAGCTTATTTATTTTCTATTTTGTTAATCTTTTAGGTATCCGGAATGCCAAGCTGGATGATCTTCAATGAAGGTGAAGGTCTTTTCGAAGGTGTGCCTGGTGATAAGGATGTCGGTGAAACGTACATCACTGTAATCGCTATTGGTCCAACAGCTGAGGACTCTGTCAAGGATATATTTGTTGTTGAGGTCTCTCCCGATCCGCGAGAATACAGTTCAGACATCAAAGAAAGGTGTAAATCGGGCCAGGATGCTACAACAATCACTGTCATTATGGATAAAGATTTCTACAGTATTAAACCGTCTGACAAAATATTGGCGATTAAGAACTTGGCTGGTTTTTTGAGCTTGAATTATGAGAAGTTTAGTCTCCTACCACAAAACAGTGAAGACGATATTCTTTCAGAAAATGTTATCAATGCTGGCCCTGGAAACGTTAAAAAGAAGTCCTCTTTAACTTCAACCAGTCTGCAATGGCAGGTAAGTTTAGTCTATTCGTTCAATTATAGTCCCTAATAGATTAATTTGAATTATGTACAAAAGTCTTCTTAATTGACATCCTTAAAAGACAACCTTCATTGAATTCTCAATCCACAGAATTCCTGTAGATCAATTTGAGTTTTAGGCAAAAGGGTTACTACCCTCCGATGCAACTGATTATTTGGGGGTTTCTGTGGATCAGGGAGATTAAATTTAGCTGCGTATGCAATGTCCAGGCTCAGTAGGGTATTAGTTCATGAGGCAGTGATCTCTGCTTACTATGGATAATTATTATGAGTCATTACTGTCTTATGGGATATTGCTGTGGAGAGGATCAAGTTTCTCTACCTCTATCTTCCGTGCCCAAAAGAGAGTCCTAAGAATCATATTTAGAAAGCCACCCCGTTTCTCGTGTAGATCGCTATTCAACGATTATAGAATTTTGACGGTTCCTAGTCTCTATTTGTACCATCTGGCAATCTTTGCTTATAAAATGAAAGATGATTGGATGACAGGTGTGGATGTTCATCAACACAATACAAGATACAGGGGCTCAGTCGGAGTTGAACAGCACAGGACAGGGTTTTATGAGCACAACCCAAATTACATTGGCAAAAAAGTGTTTAACTGTTTACCCCAGAATATAAAAGCTTCCCAAACCCTAAACTCTTTCAAGACCAATCTAAAATGTTGGCTATTAGAGAAATGTTTTTATGAGTGGCGAAGTATCCTCGACCATTGAATATGTTGCATTAGTTATTGATGTTGTCTAGGTCTTAGATATAAGTTATTTGTCTTATGATGAGAGTTGCTCTATTATGTACAATTATTGTGTTTTGTGTATCAATATCTTGTTTTTTCTATTATTGTATGATTATTGTCGATATGGTGCACGTTACTATCCATGACATGTATAATAAACCAATTCATCCTACGATTCAAGATCCATGTGATGAATCTGGCCCCAACATGTTTTATTTCTTAATAACTGATGATTTCTGTGAATCTCAAATAATAACTTACTGATTGCTATTCTAAATTTTCATAATATCCCTTCGCTACATTATTAATATATTACTACAATATTAATTTTTTTTATTTATTAATAACTGATGATTCATACCCTAAACCCTATGATACCTTATAACCAAATAATAACTTACTGATTACTATTCTAAATTTTCATAATATCCCTTCGCTACATTATTAATATATTACTACAATATTAATATCTTTTTTTATTTATTAATAACTGATGATTTCTGTGAATCTCAAATAATAACTTACTTATTGCTATACTAAATTTTGGAATATCCCTTTGCTACATTCAAAAGCCATAGAATAGTCTCATGAACTAATATTATTTGAAAAATATAGATCTTATTATATACCATCAGATAGGATCACTCAATCTAAATAATCTATTCCTAGAATTTGTATTGTTTCTTTCAATAAACTCATGTCTTATTAATTGATGTTTCTTTCAATAAACTGATGTCTTATTAATGAGAAAATGTCATTTTACAGGTCGGTTGTGGTGGTAGTGTATGGTCGATGCATGGAATCACCCATGTCAAGCAAATTGCCAAAGATGGAACATTGGCGGAGGTTATTCAGTTACCTGTTATTGGCTGGCATCTGGCAACATCGCCTTTTCCATTCCGAGCTAGACGAGAGGTAATTCTAATTATTGAAAATAATTTTTACCACTTTTCTTGCTCCACTATAAGTCAGTTACTGTAGATACAGTACAAATTGTAAACTATCTAATATTTTCTGTAATTGATGTAGTGGTTTCAGTTTCTTTGGGAAATAAACATTTTTTTCATGTGCAAGATAACATGTCTTGAATGAAGCGATTGATTGATTGATTGTAGACTGTGGAGCTTGATTATATCTCAATTATTGTCAATGTTAGTCGGGAGATTAGTTTTCATGAGTCACTCTTAAGGTGACCACTCACGTCAGGACAAGTAGTGTGTACATGCACTTCATGCATGTTTTGTCATAATCGAAAGGCTTCTAACAAAAAACAGCTGTTTGACAGCAGCTAGTAACATGAAATAAACAATCAATAACAATAAAAGAACCACTAGAAAATTATAGATAATGATAATATTCGTATGGCGGGAGCTCCTGACGGAAGTTCCATCTCGCCTGAATATATAATTTAAGCCGTCAATGGGCCTAGAAACTGCCATACTTCAATACTTCAGCCGGGACCGACAATTTGACATGCCTATCCGATAACACGGGAGTGACATGTTCAAAAACTTTTGGTGATGAGCGGGTTTGAACGGGGGATCTCTAGGCTGTTACGCAAGCACTCTATCCACTAGAACACGGATCACTCCGTATTTTTACAAATAATAATTATTATTATTACAAATTATAATAATACACAAATAATTTTACATCAAATAGAGTAGGTGGTGAAGAAAAAAATTAACAATAAAAAATCGAAGATACAAAAACCTAACCTCAAAAAATTTTATTTGAAGCCTTTCGCTGTGATGACATTACTATGTATGACGGCATTGTGTAGGCCTACACACATGTTTATCATGCATGTCATGTCGTTAAAAAATGTATGACAACATGTGTGTACACACACGCTCAACACTTCTGTCCTGTTGTTAGCATTGGCCAGCCTGATTAGATGAGCTGATCATCGAATGAATTATTGAACATTAGTAGTGTATTGTATCACAAAATTTATCCTCTATGCTTCAAGTTGAACAGTTTCAGTTTTTTAGGTCTTCACCGCAGTCAATAGAACGGAAATTGTCAAATCTTAATAATCTAATGTATATTTATATGCATATGCACTCATAGGTCAATAAAAAATGAATAACTTCCTTGTTAAGAGTCAATAACTTGTTTGGCCTATGTAGCTGGGAGACAATGCTGTGTCTGGCCTGCAAAAACTGAGCTTCAAATTGAGAATTCAAAATCCACTCATAATGTAATGCACAATAACACTTTCATTTTAAGGTTGGAATACATTCGTAATCTTGCATTTGAAATTTTTTATGAAAAATTCACTTCCAATAAAAACTTTTTGTTCTTAAACCTTCAGATAATAATCTAATTTATTGTCAAATATTAATAATCTGACTCCGCAAATGTTGATAAGTATGTTCCTCTGTGAATTCGGAGACTGTTTAGTATAGCCTTACAATCAAACATTGTATTCAAATTTCAAAACATAGTGTGTTTTCTTGTTACGCAGCTAGTCGGCTCCGGAGAAGGAGAAGAGAGAGAAGTCAAAGAAGACGAGACGGAGAACGCTGAGGATGACGATGAGGAGGAAGAGCCGGAGAAACGAGTAACGGTTCCGATGCGTTCGCCCACGCCTGTGCTCCCCGCGCACATGAAGACAAGCAGTGCACCCGACGCGCACCACCCGCTCAGGCATGCGCATGCGCACAACCATCATCATGACAACGAAGAGGGGGCAGACGAGGAGGGCGATGAAGGCCTCTCTGGCAAACTTCAACTCAACACCACTTCCGGCGATCCTGTTGTCTCGCTCAACATTCTGCCCACTCCAACACTTGTGAGTATTGGCATAGAGAAAAGTTAGCATAAGAAGATATCTGTTTGTTTGTTTGCTTTTTAAATCTTCCCAGAGACTCTGATCAGAGTAAAAAAAGTTGTCAAAAATTTATAATACATACAGTAATACAAAAAAGAAGAAAAAATCACACAAAGGAACCCTCTCTATTGAATGAAAAAGACTAAGAAATTGTCAAAAACCACAGATTTATTGATACTTAGAAAGACCGGTTTCGTTTATTAGACCATTGTCAATCTCTGAAAAACTCTTATGCTAACGTTTTTCAGAGATTGACGATGGTGTAATAACCGAAACCGGTATTTCTAAGTATCAATAAATCTGTGGTTTTTGACAATCTCTTAGTCTTTTTCATTCTATATGAATAATTACCACAATATCAACTTCTCACTACACAAAAAGTGAACCCTCTCTACACACAAACTCTTATGTGGTATAGAATACTCCAAGCATCAAAAAACTTTTCTTCAACTCCTTCTCAAAAACATCGACATCTCCACAATTTTTCAAATGAGTAGAAGCTGTCTAATAAATTTAAGGCCCATATATGTAGGTTTTTTCCTCAAAAAGAGCTGTTCTGTGATACAGTGAAGCATAGTGTCCTCTATTTCGTGTATTGTATCCATGCGAATCTGCATTTCTAGTCATAGTCTTTCTTCTAACATGCATAATCACCTCATAGATATAAATAGAGGGAACGGTTAGTTGAAGTGGTTCCTAAAGAACTCTAAAGGCATAATACCTTTGATCGCTCTAACAACCTTTTTTGGAGCTTAAACACCCTCTCCAAATTCTGGCACGTCCCACCCCACACAATAATGGCATAGCGGATGTGTGACATTATGAGTGAGTGGTAGACTGCCATTGTGAGTTTGGTATCATTCAATCTTCTAATTTGGCGGAGTGCAGAGACTCCAGATGCAATCCTCCCACAGAGCTGATCAGTATAGCAATCCCAAGAAAGATGCTGATCCAGAGCAACCCCTAGGAATTTCACGAAATGAGGCTGGTTAACATTTTTTCATTTATCTGTACATTAATAAGTTAGATTTATCCTGGAATTATTCCTATGTGTAAACTGTAAAAATGGGATTTTGATTCATTAATTCCTAATTTGAGTTGAAAAAGGTACTGGGCTATGGCATTAATGTTCATAAAAGATTCTATTTCTAACACACTTGCATCCTGAGAGCTGCAAATGTATGATGTGTCATCGGCATAAATTAAAACTCTACCTGGGATATAACTTTTGGCACATCATTTACATAAAGCAAAAACAACAAAGGGCCAAGTATAGAGCCCTGTGGTACACCAGCCTTCACTGATACTCTATCCGATAAGTAATGAATTATTTTCCCTTTCTCTTTCCTTGTTATTTCCACACACTCATGGTAAAGTTAGTAGACAGAACGTTGATCACTCATCTATAGTATTTAAGTTGACATGCAATTGGAGTGGGGGAACTGCAGCCGTGACGTAGGCTGTAGTACAGAGTAGGCAGAATACTGTTAACTCAAGCCGATAGTCCTAGAAGTTCTCTTTCTTGAAACAATGTGATGCTGGTAGTCTCTCATACTGTGTCGTTCTTAAGGTGCGTACAGACTTTCGCTCTGCTCCGCGGTCGAACGTCACTTGAGCAGATCGATTGATGATCGACCGGGGAGCAAGAGTGGAACGCGAGAAGAGCTAACATCTCCAGTACGGAGCGAGTTCGGAGCGTGCGTGGAGCGATTGCGGAGCGTGTTGGAGGCGCGTATATCTCTACGCACCTTTACACTCTCACCCGGCCAAAACAGTAATAATGGACAGTAGTCGACAGTAATCAACTTGAGTTAACAAGAAATCGGATTGAAATTTGGAACATAAATGGCCTATACCATGGGATATCTTCTCATGCTATCTGTGCTCTATGGTTTTACTTAGTCTGACAATAGGTGTTACAATATTTTGATAATTTATATACCAACCTATTAATGGGGTTGCATTGAACAAAATTTTATTCAAACAAAATATAGACCTTGAAAAACATGCATTGTAAGAATCACGTTAGTGAAAATGGTAGGACGGCATGGTTGTCCATTCTCTATATCCACCGCCTTCTATATTATAGTGAGATTCACGTTATAAAGTCAGTGGACAATATAAGTCTACAGGGTTGCCAGGTCTCGTATTTCTAGAGTAGATAGCACGATTCTCGTATTTATAATTTGTTTCACTCGTACCTGTATCGTTGCCCAATAAATTTGTTGTCTGTATTTTTCGTACAAGTATAGAATCTATAATATGCAGCGTGATTCAAAAAGAATACCACAAATTAGAAAATCTGTATTTAATCAAGGAAACATAATAGAAACATGGGTTGTAAATCAAAATGAAGAGTATTAAAATAAGTTTTTCCCCACTAGAAAATAAGTTCACAAATGTTCAATGTGACCCCCTCCAGACACTCGAGTGATATCAATACGATACTCGAACTCGTTGCATACCCTCAGTAGCATATCGGGCGTAACAGTTTGTATAGCTGCTGTTATTTCTTGTTTGAGCTCCTCAATGTTAGCTGGTAGATGAGGTCGACCTTATCTTTAACGTACCCCCACAGAAACAAATCGCAGGGGGTGAGCTCAGGGCTTCTTGGAGGCCAGTGATGAAGTGCTCTGTCTCGAACTGCTTAGAGGCCGATTCATTGCCTCGGATAGTTTTCATCCAAATAGGCACGGACAGATGAGTGCTAAAGGGACTAAATTAGGAACTAAAAAAACTTCAGAGCTTTCTCAAATCGATGACTGATAGTGCTTTACTCTCCGTTTATTCTTTGCAGAGTTACAAATTTTCAAAGTTGTGGTATTCTTTTTGAATCAAGATGTACTATGTTGTTAGACTCTTCAACATTTTTGCTAACTAATTTATAATTTATTTTGTCATCTTCAGGTTCCTGAACGACCTGCACCAAAAGCAACCGAATATCCTAGCTATTCTAGTCAAATAACACCTGATCAAGTGACACGATTCTACACAACTGAAACATCAGCCGTACCTGACTCTTTTACCCTCTCCCCGGAATACACTGATGGAGTAAGTATCCGATTGGTAATTATCATGTTACAATGAAAGTATTATTCTCCTCTGATTTTTTCTCACGATCATAATAATATATTAGATGTTGTGAAGGTCTTTGCTTTTTCTACTTTTTCACCTTTAAGTAAAAGAATACACAACGAATATCACAACTCGATCCAATATTAAGATCAATTACACTTGAAAATAATATGCTATGTTAGTTGATGCACTGAACAACTGCTTCTAATTGCTCTTCTAAAAACTTCTATCCAAAAAATGTTCACAATTCAGTACATTTGATGGAATGTCCCAGAAACTATTTCAATAAAGCAGTCAAATCTTATTTGGATTCTAATGCGAACGGTCTCAAGTTCATATCTTCAATTGTTGTTGAGATATTTTGTGAATTTAAAGTTTGTTCCATGTTTTTACAAAAGTTTATCGATCTATCTAAATTAGAAATGGTTTGTTTTATTCTGATTTATAGTTTCAGATTGTTGATTTGGTGTAGAAATGGAAGTGGACATAACCTACATAATAGACAAAATTCGGAAATAGCCTAGAAGAAGTTTTGGGCAATAGCCTGTTTTCCGACTATTGTATTTTTTGCTCTATCCAATAATCCAATAGATAGATAAATAATCCAAAAATGTGGAAAAATCAGTACATGATATCCGAAATCAAATCTCAGCTTCAACTGTTTTCTATTTTAAAAACATTTTAGATCATTTGAATTGATTCATCAGGGGTATTCACAATGTTGGAGTTATCTGGCTAAGTCGAGCTATTCGCTATCTCCAGCTATTTGCTAAGTCTGTGTTAACTCAATGATATAGTGGTACGTTAGAAAAAAAATAACAGACGAGATAGCAGATAGCGCAGGTTTGAGTCCGCTAACTCTAGCTATCTCTGTTAAAACGGCAGCCATATGTTTATAATCTTACTTTTTCAAACCAACTTTATGTTACACTAATTATCCGCTTGGAGCTCTATTGCAGTTAGCATAATACAGTAACTATATTACCCAAATAATATAGTTACTGTATAGCATAAATATATAGCAGTTGGTTTTAGATGGGGCGTTCACAATCCAGAGTTATCGAATAGCACTTTAGCTGGCTAAAACAATATTGTGAATACCCCTATGACATTGGAAATTGCAAAATCGTAAAATAAGAAAATACACAACAGCCATAGGGAAGTAATCATTATGTGACAAATATTATGTATTAGAAATGTATTCTATTCAAGTTTGTTCATTGTATTATTTGACTATTGTAATTCCTGAACATTCAACTTTGAATATTGTTGTCAACCCCTTTAGATAAATGTTCATCATAATATATAGTAGTCCATTTTAATTAAACTTACTCTTTAACTTCCAATTTCGATAATATATTTGTAATGCTAGATCGATTTTGTTCAACCATGCTTGTTTTCCTTTAGGAGACAGAACCTCTGGGAGAAAATGAGTTGCAAACGTCGACCACATACACAATGGACAACTCGTCGACCACTGTAACCCCGTTCCTGTCCAACACACCGACTGATGTCACCAAAGCAATCGACTACACTAAAGAAACTGACGTCGAGGACCCAAAGAATTTCCCTCCACGAATCTCCGAAAGACTGCCGCAGCTGGCTGTAACTGCTGGAAAACTACTTATGTGAGTTTTCATTTAATCGTAATCCAGAACATTAGTATTCGTATGAATACACTGTATTATTATTTATTTATCACATTGTGTTGTGTACAAATACAGAGTCCGGCAGTGAATCGGGCGATTTTGAAATATTAAAAATCGATGAAGTTGTTAACAAAACTTTTATTGTTATCACCGTAATCAATAAAGAAAAGCATTATTTTTTAATCTACAATATTGTTAATTTCTTGAAATTTACGTCGGCAAGGTTATGTCCTTCTCTCTTCTGGCATTCATGGATGCGCTGAGAATGAATCAGCTGAGTGAGAGTGTACTGGTGGAATGTAAGGATCTGAAGGAGGGGGGGGGTGGGTGTGAGAGTCGAGTGTTGAAGATGAAAGACGCATTTTCAACTCAACGCATTTCAGTAACAATGGAGACTTGCAGCAATACACAACGTGCATTCGCCGTGAAGGCTTATTACCAAACGCGTAGTTAGGAAGCTGCGAGAGAAGGACGTTACCTTGCCGACGTAATTTTCAAGAAATGAACAATATTGTAAATTTAATTATAATGCTTTTCTATGTAGATTACGGTGATACGAATAAGAGTTTTTTCAATAGCTTCATCGATTTTTAACAGTTATTTCAAAATCGCCTGATTCACTGCCGAACCCTGTACTTAACATGAGGAAAGGCACATAATAATACATATTATAATATTTATTGCTAAATAAATAATGATGGAACATCACTACTGTATACAGAGTGTCCCACGAAAGGTGTAACAGCCAAAAGGACATAGATTCTACATGAAATTAGCAATAAAAATGTCCAGTAATAAATATTCTCTTACACCGACCTTAGTTTTTGAGATGGATCGATTTTTCTATATTTTTGAAAAACTTAAACAATTAGAAAACTATTAAAATCCAACTCCAAGGATATGATTTGTTCCTTTGACGCTTTTGAAGTTTTTATAAACTTTTTGAAATTTGGCTTTGAACTCAACGAATTCACTTCAACTTTCAACTTTGAGCGCTCATAAAAAGTTATGTCTACTTAATTAGTTCCAAGAACTAATATTATTGATTTTTCCAGAGTTACTTCAATTCATTTCTCTCACCAGTGAAGTATCTTTTTCTTTTGCTAATGATGTCTGATGTTAAGTCTAGTATAATACTTTATTTCTACACTTTTTTCTATGTATTTAAACACGACATGCAGTCAATTATTAAGTAAATAATTAAAAACTTTTTCACTTACTGACTGAAGTACTTTCGACCGTCTAGCGATCATTTTCAACAGTGCCGACCGGAAATGTGTTTAAATACATAGAAAAAAGTGAGTTAATACATAGCAGCTCGGAATGAATCAAGAAACCATCAACTTTATTTCTATTTTTACTGCTAATGGATAGGCTAGTATATTTGATAACTATTATTGCCTTGTTTGAAATTTAGAATGAATATATTCAAATTCATTCATTTAAATACAAGCTATCACCTCTGTGAGAAACGTCCTCTATGATCAATAATCAAAAATAGAGAGACAAAATTAATAATTATGATTCTAATCAGAATTCAGGATTATTGATATCTGTCTAATTTATGTAAGTGAGCATACTTTGAAATGGTATGCTGGGCTCCAATATACGCTTCTTGAGCTTTGGTTCTGGAAACAGTGTTTCTTCTTTGTTAGTGTCCAGTGTAGTGGATATGGTTTGTAACTTGTCTTGAAATAGAAAGACATAGAATATATGCATTCTATATGTGGTACTTATCTGCGAATAAATATAAAAATCAATTTGAGAAAAATCATTGGAAATTCATATGAGAAAAATCATTATCTCTGAATCTTTGCAAAAGCTCCTAAGAAAAATTCCAATTCTACCTCTGGGTCTTAATAAGTAGCCACCAATTCCAATGATACTTGTTTCTTGTCAACAGGCATGTAATACCTGACAACACATTCAGCGATTTGGAAGATGGAAATACAAAAAAACTGACAATCGATTTTCTCACAAATGAGAAAACGCATCTCGAACGATCGTCGTGGATACAATTCAACCCAAAGTCACTCATTATTTACGCACTGTAAGTAGAATATCTATTATTTTTTATCAATTCTTTTCAAATATCTTTTTTCAGTCACTATTGGCCGTCTATCAAAACATCTCGTTCAAGCAAGATTCTTTTCAGTTGTTCAAAAACAATTTAATGAACAAAATTTTTTGAAACAATTGTTCAAAAACAGTTTTCTCAACATTATTGGCATTGAATTCTTTTCACAACTAAGAATTCACAAACAATTCGCTCTCTGTAAATTAAACGTGTATTAAACATATTTTGAAGATGTGGTAGCTCATGTTTGTAAATCGTCCGAAGATGAAAATTATACAAAACTCTGTTAAGAAGGGGGGCATACTGGTTAGCTACTTCAATTAGTCGAAAATTTCTAAAATTATAGAGTATGAATACAATTCTTAAATAATTAAAAATAAAGCTTGTCACAAAGTGAATTTTTGTGACGGATAGAGAGCCGTCGTCTAGTGTAAAATTAGCGAATTTATTCTATTTTAGAATAAGAATAGGGTCGACTTCCAGATATATTTTGTTGGACTTGTAGTTGTGTATGTGCATCATCACCATCGCTGTCAACCGCTGTCATCATCAGCAGCGGATTCATCATAACCAGAAATTTCCAGATCTTGTTTACCACTCTGAGCGTTCTCGTATTTAGTATTGCAGCAGCAGCAGCCGTATCATCAAAACGATAAGCGGCTACCGAGTCGGGTTGGTATCGTTCTTCTTGTAATTTCTGGTGAGAAATATTGTTTACCGGCCTGAATTAGTGTAGCAATTAGTATCATTGTCATCATTAGCTGCACCCTTAGCATCAGCACTAGTGGATTCAAACCCTGTCACATGACCAGTGGCGTGATCGTCTTTTCAGACTCCCATTGGTCGGCAATCTCTTTTCCCCCGGCCTCCTAATTTTCAGCGACCCGGTGCTGCTTCAAGATGACCTGGGAGAGAGGCAGTTGTTCGGTGAACGGGTTTGTGTACGGCTGCGTTCCGAGCGGCGTTCCTAATAGTGGTGTACTAGAGGGTTAATATTCTATCCTGTATTTTAGCGAATGGAATATTGTATGTCGAATTGCCGACTGTATTTGAAGGTGGATTTTCCTGGGGGATTCTCTGTCCTTGTAGGTTTCATTTAGGGCAGTTGTTCGGTGGTTGAGCGTGAGATCGGGTCGCGAATCTCCTCTCCTTACGACGTTCCCGATACTAATTATTATTCTATTTTGTGTTAACATAGAATATTGTAGGTCGAGTTTCGAACAACTCGGAGTTAGAACTCCCTTGTGGGTTTTTCTTTCTCGTCAACTATTTTTCCTAAATTCGTATCACTGGGGGTGAACGTGTTATCCTTGGTTTGAAACCTGTAAGGGATCTCAAGTTTGTGCTACAAATAGTTGAGTGGGAAATTTAGCTAGGCTCTTATAGCGGATTATTTTTGAGTACTTAATTTATAAGCCTCGACTCTGTCGCTTCACGACGTTTTTAATTATAATACGGGAAGTGGGAATCGGTTCGCTATTCTCCGTATCAGCATCCACGTCGATTCAGGTAATTGTATGTCAGGACTGGTAGTCCGTATATTTTTCCTTCTCTGTAGTAAGGTGGCCTTTAGTTTAAAGAGTAATTTTTCTCCATTGAATTTTTATTCTTGTAGGGAAATCCCTGTCCTTTTTAAGAATAGTTTTTCTCAATTAATTTTTATTCTTGTGGGAAAATCCCTGTTCCTTTTGAGAATAGTTTTCTCGATTAATTTTTGTCCCTGCAGAGAAATTATTATCATTTATAGTAAGTTTTCCTTGCTTGGTTTTCATACTATAGAGTGGCCCAGTATTTTAACTTTTCTTAGCAGTTTCTGACTTGCTGTAATACCTAGTAGGAAAATTCCAATCATTTCCTAGAGAACTCAGGTACAGCTTGAGTTCGTCCTTGTCGAAGTTGGTAGACTGCGACGTCCTTTCTCTTTCTTTCTCTCAACTTTCCCTTTACTAAAGTCCTTCTAGCTCTCAGGTACAGCTTGAGGACTTCCTCGCCGAAGTTTTTAGACTGCGGCATCCTTTCTCTTTCTTTCTCTCAATTCTTCCTGTGTTAAAATCCTTCCTGATCTCAGTTTCAGATTCGAGATCGTCCTAGTCGCGGGTTTTCAGAACCGCGAATCCTTTCTAAAATTCTTAGAAACCTGTCTTCTTTAATAGCAAATATTATTTGCTGGCTTTACCTGTGGAAAATTCACGAATTTTCCCGTGATCTCAGTTGCAAATTAGAGATCGATCTTTTGGTAGTCCTTAGACTGGCAATTACTTGGAAAAGTCTATTGAAATCTTTTCCTGAATTAGGAGTCTCTGACTCGCTATTTTCCTTGTGGAAAATCCTGGAAAAATCCTTTCCTACCCTGACAACGACAGACTGTTGTCTTCACGATATTATTCTACAGACTGTGTCTGTGAAAAATCTTTCCTATCCTCTCATAATAGTCGACATACTGACTATTAATTTAAAAGCGTTTCGGACGATTGAGAATTGAGAGCGATTCCCATACCCTTAAGGGCAGTCACAGATTGGCCCTTAATAACCGGCGCGCAGTCACCAGATTAGCGCGGAAATCCTGTTTAGCAGTTTCAGAATTGCTGAAAATCCTTTCGCAGCCGCAGGCTCGCGATTCAGAAATCCGACACCTGAAACCTCATCCTCCAAACTTTAATTATCATAAAATTGAAATAGATATACTATGTTTAGCTAGCAGGTCCAGCCTGCTAAGAGCTAGAGCGCAATCTCAGATTGCGGATTATTGAGCAGATATTTATTTGCTGTAGAGAATAATAACCTTATTGATTCTCTGTTCCCTATACCGTATACCTCATACCCTGCACCCTATTCTCTATAGCTTACACCCTATACCGTGCCCTATTTAACTACATCTTAAATACTACTAATAACTCCATAGTTCCGTCATACCTTTACCCCATAGCTCTCACCTTGTACTTCATAGAAAAACCACATCCCGGGCTTGCAGGTACAGCTTGCTCGCCGTCAATTCGCAGTTGTTTCAGATTGCGTACTACCTTTACAAATATAATTACTTGTGGGGATCTGATATCCGGATCCGTATCCTTGGTTAAAGTTACCTCAAATCTCCCTATCACCCAACCTGAATTCCAAGAGCCGAGGGCCGAATCGGCCAGCAACGGCACGGGCAAACACCCTTCCCCTGAAAGTAAAAATCTCGCGAAAGAAGCAGAGGGTGAAGAATCAGGATAGAGGGAGAAGTGTAGGTCCGGTATCTCCACCAGTCAGTACGGTCACCGACCCCGACCCATACCCGGCTGTAGCTAGTCCGCGTCGTAGCAATACTTCGCAATTATTAGGAAACCTAGAGGGTGGAATAGGACATTCTAATAAGCTCTTTTCAAATTCCTGTAGTTAGAAATTTATTTTCTGCTGAGTGTGATGCCCAAATGAGATCTAGGCTTGTACGTGTGTGATGGGGAGGATAGTGATGAGTGTTTTTACAGATTTGGGTGGGTTCCGAGCCACTCAATGAAGCTAATTTCAAGCTCCTGCAAATGTAATTATTTAACCGATTCGGATCCTCTACTTCAACATAAGTAAAGAGCCAACTTCTTCTCTAAATTCATCAGTACATATTTCATTTGCCAATCTTCCTTTGGCCGCATTGTACCTTCTATATCTCACTTTTTTGTGAACATTTTCTGTGATAGAGTGCGCTTTTATAGCTGTTGAACTTATACCTTTCAATACTACATCTTTATTGAATCTACAAATCTATCAAATGTACTAAATCTGTATTGAATTTCCAAATCTTTTCAAAATTTAAAAAAAAAATCTATTAAATCTACTAAATCTCTATCGAATCTCCAGTTTGAAACTAAATTACAATTAAAATGTAAATTAAATCTGTATCAAATCAAATACGTTCGTAATTCATAATTCTTTACTCGTATTTTTTTGTGATTGTTGCAGGCCTTTGGAAGAGCACGTTTCAAAATGGTATTTCACGATAAAAGCTACCGACTCGGAAGGTGAATCAGTGACTGATGAAGTGGTTGTTGCCGTGCAAAACCACAGGCAGCAGCGCACCATAACTCACGAAATCACCATTCATTTCCAGCCATGGCTGGATAATGTCGTAAGTAGTAAAAAACTGCACTAAAACTTAACTTCACTAAAAATATTCAACAAAGATTGGTACATCAATTTTCATCTGATTCAAAGTGGCTTTTAAATCTCAGTATTATCATTATTCTCAGTTTGAAGAAAGTTTGATAACTTTCTATGAATATTCCTATTCGAGATGTAGGTCTACGTGTTCCACATTCACAAACTGCGCCAACATCAAGACATTATCAGAAGATAGAGATCGAATTATTTTGAACTAGTTTAAAAGTTAGTTTAGGTTAGGTTTGTGTAATGTTGTGTGCAGTTAATTATACTGTGTTAGAATTACTAGAGTCATGAATTGTATTTGTTTTTGTATTTTGATGTGCAAACTTATTTATGGTTGATCTCGGAGTCGAGACATTAATGGCATTCATAAATAAATCTTTCTGTACATTATGTCTGCATACACAATTCATAATTGGTCATTCATTCTCCTATTCTAGATGGGAGATTATTTTCAAAATCAAGGAATATGAAACAACCTAATTCTAATACATTATACAAAAAATGAAAAAAAAATCAATATATTTTACTTATTTTGATAACGTTAAATAACTCAACATTGTTTGGCTTGAATTGACATTTTATGAATAAACTGTCAATTTATTTAATAAATTGTTCATTGTTTTTTACACAATGTTCGGTCACATTTTGTAACACCAAACACTTACAATGTTATAAAATTCTGTCATTAATAATTATTGGGAGTGTTGAAATTTCAAGTTAGGCCTAGTATAAATCGAGGAGGAAGCTCCATGTGATTGATTATCAGTTTTAATTGATAAACTTTTGAATTACTGTACATTCTTCAGAAAACTCTCTACTTCTTTAGATGCATTTTCATTGCATGTTGGTTTACGTTTCGACTAATTCACCAATTGTAGTTTTATTGCATTTTGGTTCAAGATTTGTCTTATTTTCTTTGCAGGAACAAATGCTGCCATTGGATGTACACTTACTGATACTCAATCGCCTAGTCAAAGTGTACAATAACACAGACAGTTCTCATATAACTGTTCTATCGATGAACGCTACCTCATTCTCTTGGACCAACGACTCTCTCTCGCGCATTTCTCCCTGTCCTAGGCAAGAGATACAAAATCTAATCAATGTAAGTACGAGTGTTCCAATATGTTACTATGTCTACTAATGCTACTCAATTTCTTATATTTGAATTCTGTTACACTTCAATGCAATAACTAATTATCTCCTTCGCCCTATCCACAATCATAGAGAAGTATGCTATTGTTTCTCTATGCTAATATTTACTTCATATTAAAAACGTGATTGATTCATTTTTATTTACTTCAATAACTTACTCTAAAACAGCTACTTTAGAAATTACAAGATTCAGAAAGAAAAATAAATCTGAAACTTCAATATAAGTATATCAACTAAGATAATAGTCTATAGTGTAATACCCCTGTGGGGT
Source organism: Nilaparvata lugens (assembly GCF_014356525.2). Lineage (NCBI taxonomy): Eukaryota > Metazoa > Arthropoda > Insecta > Hemiptera > Delphacidae > Nilaparvata > Nilaparvata lugens. The sequence continues at coordinate 11,406,224 of NC_052505.1, read as the reverse complement.
GGCCCGCTTCCTGGGCTTTGAGACGGAGGAGGAGTGATATAACAGGGTTCCCGAAGTTGCTACAACATCAACAACAACAATAGTCTATAGTATAGAATATAACATAGATAATAACAAATGAAGGTAAAAAATAAAAACTGCTGGAAATCACCTTAATCTGTAAGTTCACTCATCTCTAATTATTATCCATCTAGGTTTTAGGTTGTAGGCTATTATATGCATGCGTTTCATTTTATTTATAAAAAGTCTTTGTAGAATTTTTATTTGTGAAATGTCAACTCTTTGTATCATGTTTGATGATGCGGCAATAAAGAAATCTTGATTCTCATTATCCACGCACAAGCCTGGAGCTTATGTGGGCATCATCCTCATCAAAATAAAACCTGTTTGATGCTATAACACTAAAATATCTTCTATCAAACAGTATGTAACAAGATCAAAAAATCTGGTGTAGCGCACTCATACAACTTTCCTTGCCGAAAATTTATCACCTGACGCTAGTGCTCACGCGCATCTCAACTATTCAAAGATCCAAGCCAGCTGGTGACAGGACAATAACGCTGGAGACACACGGAGTCTGCTATCTCCTCATAGTGAATGATTTAATAGAATCAACAGTTGCCAACAGTTTGCAATTGAAATAATAACATTTTCTCAAATTTCGAGCTTATTTTAAATATTAGGTGAATATGTTACAAAACATTGATTGTAGAGATTTTCATGCTCAATCTTTTCCACTTGGAATTTTTTTTATATTGTATCTGAAGCCTGATAATTGGGAATCTAAAATCAAACTTTGCATAGATGGGGCGGAGCTCCTGAAATTTTTACAGATATGGGACTTGTGGCAGTTGATATAGCTTATCGATGACTATTTTAGGTATAAATTTGATCAAAATTGTAGGAGCCATTTTCGAGAAAATCGCGAAAACCCCTATTCTGAGAACATTTTCGCCATTTTAGCCGCAATCTTGAATTGCATTAGATTGAAATTGTTCGTGTCGGATCCTTATATTGTAAGGACCTTAAGTTCCAAATTTCAAGTCATTCCGTTAATTGGGAGATGAAATATCGTGTACACAGACGCACATACACTCATACACACACACACACACACACACACACACACACACACACACACCACACACACACACACACACACACACACACACACACATACACACACACACACGCACGCACGCACATACAGACCAATACCCAAAAACTACTTTTTTGCACTCAGGGGACCTTGAAACGTATAGAAATTTAGAAATTCGGGTACCTTAATTTTTTGCGGAAAGCAATACTTTACTTACCTATGGTAATAGGGCAAGGAAAGTAAAAATACCTCTTATCAAATGCTCTATTTATACAAGGGACATTTTTAGCAACCTTCCAATCTCATATCATAAGACACAGACGAGCGGTAGGAGGGTGATTATCACAACGCTGAACAGCTTATAATCTCCACCAAACGCTCTGTGATCGGTGCGACCAGATCGTCGATTGTTGTCGAGCTATAGACCCCTAAATTTGGCCGTCTCACTCGAGTCTGCCTTCAAGAGATAGTCGTGTAGCGTTATTTGTTTTTGCAAGCTAAAGGCAGTAGTTCTGCAAAAATCTAATGAAGAGCTATCGAATTTTACGTAGAAACGTTGTAAGTGATGATGTTGTGCGTGAATGTAGTCGGAAAATCAAAGACGTCAGTTGAAATGACTTCGGAAATCGTTTGTGATCTATGACAACTTGGCCTGACAGTGCTGGTGAGGCTTCTCAGACAAATCAATTGGGATCATTTCGATCACCCACCATACAAGCCTGACTTGGTCACTAGTAACTTATACCTTTTCTCTAAACTCAAAACATGACTGAGGGCAGAGCTCTTGAACTAACTAGGAGCTCCACAACGACGTCATGGCCAACTTGAACACATTTGGCGGCAGAATTTTATGAAGAGGGTTTTGGTAGGCTGGTTCACTGGCATGCCTCAGCCTTCACGGCAATTATCTTTGAGAATAATCATAAGTAAATTAATTAAGTTAATTTTAGTGTTATATACTCAATACTTGAATACATTCGTCTATTATTTATAACCAATCGGATGTTGAAAACAATAACCCTCGTACAGTATGCTATATTTTTAATAATTTATTTTATTCACTCACTAGCATAATATGACATTAATGTTGAAACATGTGAGTAAATTTAAAAGATGGTACTTAGATTTTTTATTCCAAGAATTGATTTGGAAACTAGGTTTCTGTTGGGTTGAATGTGTTGTGAAGAGTGTTGTGTTGTTGTCGGCAGGTACTGAGCGAAGGTGAAGACAAGCCGCGATCTGTGGTGAAGTCGACATTCCTGCCTGAACTGGATGTACTGCGTGTGACGTGGGAGGGGCGTGGCCAGTGTCAACGCACCGACAAGGGGGTGGGGGTGCCCGAGCCCCCTCCACAGACCGTCAACTTTCCTCCCACTCGTCGCAACTCCATCGACCTGCTCAATGCAACGGTCGGCGAGCTGCTTGTGTACACTGTGCCAGGCGTAAGTCACATCTGACACTAATTAGTTTTCTATTCGTATGAACTTGTTAATAAACTACATCTAATATTTAATAGTTTTCTATTCCCATAAACTAAGTTATACCGCCTCTACATGTTGGCCCAATGAAGGCCAATGTCGACCAGCGCCAGTGTGTGGATTGCCTTCATTGCCCTTCGTAAGGAATTGCACCTTTACCAGGCTGAGCCAACATGTGGCTGTGGAATTATGCTACTTGATCTTGTGTTCTTCATTCATCGACTCTCTCATATTTTAGCTAGAAACTCTGTGTACTCCATAATAGGTATGTTAGGATGGCAACTAACGACAGGACAAGTGTGTTGAACATGTGTGTACACACATGCTCGTCATACAAGTTATGTCATCAGCGAAAGGCTTTGAACAACATTTTTGAGGTTAGGTTTTTGTATCTCCTATTTTTTGTTGTTTTTTTTTCTCTGCTGATCTATTTGAGGTAAAATTATTTTTTTATCGGCATATTTTGTAATTTTTCAGTAGTTTGTTTGTTGTTGGTTGTTTATTTTATGTTAGTAGCTGCTGGCAAACAGGAAATCAGATCTGCGAGATTTCAATTTGCTTAGTGTATCAGGTTTTAAAGGTAAAAGCAAAGGTTAGGGAGGTTAGGTTTTGGCTTGTAAATGTCAATAAATGCTAATATTATTTGAGATGTTTTGATCATTTTAGATAATAAACACAAATAACAAAAATTTGGAATACTCATAATATGCTCGACACACTTGTGGTGAGTGGCCATGCTTGAAAATTGCCCCTCCTGAGTCGCATCTTAAAAACAAATATCGCTTAAAAGCGTAAGTTGTATTAGAGAAAACCAATAAATAAATAAACTAACTACCTAATAATTAATCACGCTCAATTCATCAACGTTTAAAAAACTTCATAAGAGAGACTGTAGTCTCTGCAAATGCACTAACTCATCGATTACAACTTGTAAATGAATCACCCTTTGGACTTGTTTGTACTCATTAAAAAATGTTTTCTATGGAGAGTATTGCAAATAATCATTATTGCACAATATAATCTCTATCCTTTTGTGGAGTCTGTTAGCGATAACTGTATCTCCAAAAATTCCTTCCATGCTTCGATATTCACTCCAAAGTTCTGACAAAAATATTATATATGTTTATTATTGTTTATTGTTTTTGAAGGGACGGATTCAAGGATCCAAAGGTTCAAAGAACCCCACACGTCAACCGAAGCTTATTGTGTTCCCAAGTAGTATGTTAGTTAGGCAAACCAATACCTATGTCCTTTACAAGAACTAGGAGTTTTTCCCTATACTAACATTCCATTCATTACCTGGTTGCAATCCTTGTCGCAATCCAGTGTGATATGCTTGGCAGTCTCTTCAGACTGATTAGTCCTCGTGACCTACGTGAGTTCCACTCCTGGCCTTTTTGTAGGTCCTTCCGCTGAGAGAGGGGACGCCAAACTGCCACTAGGGCGCCCGGCGCCCAGCCACCCTCGACTGAGCCTCCTGACCCACATTTGTGCCTGGAGTTTCGCCCATCTCTGGTCTCTTGGGTTTTTATTTTTGCCCCTCCGAAACTGCCCTGATGGGGCAGATCCCGTGGGTTTGAAGGCAAGGCAACTTCTGGAGTTGCCTTGAGGTCCATTTTAGTCGCCTCCTACGACAAGCATGGATACTGTGGGTGAATTCTGGTTTTCCATACATTTTTTAGTACGATGATCGACTTAAAGCTCCCCCAACCCACAGGGGGCTATATATGTTTACATGCTTTTGTCGTAAAAACATTGGTATCTTACAAATTATGATGTTATTTTTCTCATTTACAGGATTCTTACTACGACCATGAAGATGGCAGTGTCAGAAACTTGAAATTGACTCTATTGACAATGAATAGATCTGCAATTCCTTTCTCTCACTGGCTGCAGTTCGATGTGAAGAATCAAGAGTTCTACGGAATACCGAATCCAAATGATACAGGACGAACTCAATATCAATTGGTATGTTATTCATTATTTTCATATGGACTGGTTTTTATAATCTTTCATCAGTTTCTGTTCGAGCGACAGGCTTTTGGGAGCTTTTTACTGGTAACATTCATCAACGCTTTTTATTAGGACACTATCAAGATATCGAAATAGAACCGATTTCTGTGGGTATTTTTACTGTCGTTACTCTGAAATATGAGCACCTAAAAGTGTTTGGAACAGATCCTTTCAAAATTGGTAGATAGAAAAATTGGTGGATAGAAAAATTCCTGAAATTTTGTGGATACATTCAATTCCTTTTTTTTCAATTCAAAAATTATTAATTTATTTCGCACAACATAATATTATTACAAAACATTGAACCGGCTAAAAATACAAAAATAAAAAATACTAATGAAAATCCACTTTGAAAAAAACAACTTATTTTGACATTATTTTGTTTTGCTTTAGATAATAACATTCTTTACGGTAATGTTTATACTAATATGAGTAAGGCCGGTAGCACAAAAGGCTGTTAAATTTATTCTTTCTTATTATTTCTTTTACATTTGTAAATCTTGATTAAATGCCACGAAAACTAATCTGGGAAGGATTTTCTGTGAAGAAGTTTTCTCTGATTGGTTCTCATGGCATTTAATCGGGATCTACAGTTAACAGGTTTTTGTGCAACTGGGTAAAAGTAATCAAATTACGTACTCTCAGGGCCATCTCAATCTCAATAATGATATTTCACAACAACAACAAAAAGCATTCAAAAATTGTGTGTCTGCTCTTTGTCTTTTGTATATAACTAATAAATAATATATTTTTCAGAGCTATTTTAGAATTTAAGATGTTGATATTCATCTGCATTATTCGTTATGCACGTCTTGAACTGTCAAGTACATTTGATTAATTCTTGTAGATTTATTCATTCATACAACATTTCATAGTTTACAAAATAACATGTACAATCATCATACAGTTCAATACACAAAAATAATTACATGACGGTGGTTCGAAACCCACCTAAAACTGTAGGTCCATTCATATCTCATTATCATCCGTCTTATTACCAACGCACAAGTCTAAAGTTCATGTTGGCATCACAAAAAAAAATACAAACAATATTAATAACTATGAAAAAGCATTAATAAATAATTTATAATTAGTTTTAATTTATGAATTACAGATTAATTTTTGTAGCTAGTAATTATTTGTGCTAAATAATCCTCCGTAAACCTATCAGTGATCTGTTTGCATTAATTGTTGGTTGACAGGTTTGCGAAGACAGTGGTGGCTTATCGTTCAATGATGGTCTGATAGTGGAAGTGCATCCGGCAAGAAAGATCTTGTACAACGTTGAGTTCAGCATGACGCTGGGCATCCACTACGACAACTTTGTGATGAACCCGGCCAGTCAGCGCCATTTCTTCGAGAAGTTGGCCGAGCTGTTCGGCGACAAAGACACGTCGGCGATTGTGCGCAGTGGCATGTCCCCGGGATCAACCATCATCACCTGGCACAACAGGACTCTGCCCACCAACACCTGTCCCAACGATCAGATCAAGGTTTTGCGCCAGGTATGTTCTTCATTTTGTTATAAATAGATAAATCCCTTTTAAATAAGTAATAACCTATGATTAACGGTTGACTTTAAATTAAACCTCATTAAGCTTATAAACTGTACTACAATTTATACAGAGTGTTTCTGAAATAGACTGACAGTTCAATACAATTATACAGAGTGTTTCTGAAATAGACTGACAAATTTCGTGAGGTTTTCCCTTACATCGAAATAATGAAGAAAGGTCCGAGATAATGATGGCAGAAGAATTAAATTTTCAATTTTGTAATTTTGAGGTGGCCTCAAGACGATCAATTCTTACGTTAAATTATCTGAAAAATCTAATGAAACCATTTAAAATTTTGTAACTTTGATGATTATTAAGATAGTGGGCAAATTATGCTGAAAACTCATCTTTTGCACTTGCTCCGGCCTCTTGAACCTTAGGACTTGAGTAGCATGTGTTGCCCATTGCCACTACTTTAGTTGGCAGTAGCCGTACAACTCTACAACTTTTTTTCAAATTTTTCTCAAGTTTTTCTATGATCTTGTAGTTTTTCAAATTTAAAGAAATAGAGATAGGATACCGTACCTTATTGTTGACCGCTATTTTGAATTATACAGGGTGATTCATAATTATGGTAAAATAATTTAATACGTGATAGTAGAGGTAAAAATAAGAAAAAAAAGTTCTTATAAACATATATCCATAAACGCTTCATTAGCGAGCTATACAGGGTGAAAGATTTCGCCCGGAATTCAGTTCCTCTGGTGAAATACACCGATGTTTGGGGACTAGTTTTTGAAAAACTTATGCTGGATCCATATGGAAAAATATCTGAAAAATTGAATAAAACTAGTCTGGAAGCTGTAGTGTGAGTAGTTTTTGAGAAAAAAGTTGAAATATGCAAGAACTCTAAGTAGAAAAACACAGACTTCTACGTTTGATGCCCAATAACTTTCTTTAATGACCAGTAAACAAATAATTTTTTGCAATAAAAATTTTAGATGATTTAATTCTGAAAAGAATTATGTAAGCTGTGTAAACTAAATTTTGATAAAAGTTGAATAAAATGTATTCTTATGTAGTACATTACACCACAAAAATTTGCTTTTTATGAGGAGAGAACTAATAACTCATAAGTTGTAGCTGATTTCAAATTAGATATTCGGTTTTTTATGAAAAGTTTTTTTTTATATGAAATTAGCATATCTTAATGACATTGAACTTATACCAAAAGACTAGTAGATTATGCCATTAAGCCTGGGAGGAAGTTCGAACAGAAGTAGATTCCTATGATCCCTGCCCAAATGTTTACTGAAAACTGATGTTGTGGAAGATTAGGATTGATGGTATGAGGATTCTCAGCTGCCCAAATATGTTGGTTGTGGACGTTAACGATAGCTGTTCTTGTAAAGTGTGCCTCGTCGGTAAATAAAACAGTTGTTAAAAAGTTTGGGTAAACAAGTTTTACTAAAAACCATCGGCAAATACCAGCATGGGGAATACAGTCTCGTGGCAATAGAGTATGAACTTTCTGGAGGTGGTATGGATGTAATTGTTGCTCTTTTAGTATCCTCCAAATAATAGATTGATTGACATTGAACTGCACTGACAAATCTATTGTGCTCTTCTCTGGATGTTCATGAATTTCATTAAGATCTTGTTCTTCTAACTCAACAGTCATAGTAGATCGGGGTCTGCCTGCATAAATGTGCTCTTTGGATTTCAAAGAATCTGTTTCAGACAGACATTGATGAATAGTGGCAAAAACCTTGAACTTGGACATACTCGGTTAGGAAAGTTCTCTTTACTATTACAGTAGTGTCCCATTCCATACATTAAATACATTTCAGCTAATTCGGAGTATGAATAATGTCTAAAATTACCTGCCATTTTTTAAAAAGTTAACACTTAACACAAAAGCAAAGTGAAATGGTTACAAATAACTGGTTAATAGATTAAACAAAAAACAGAGCGAGGTTACAGTAGGCCTAACTTACAGTTTGTTTTTTTTTTTTGTTCAACAGTGAGCTAAAACATTTCTGAAAATAATTTTCAGCTGATAATTTCTTTTAAATATTTTCTTATTTAAAACAAAATAAATCAGATGTTTTGGAACAGCTGTTAATGAAATCCACGTTTTATTTGCAATCAGCTACAACTTATGAGTTATTAGTTATTTCCTCATAAAACAGCAAATTTTTGTGGTGTAATGTACTACATAAGACTACATTTTATTCAAATTTATTAAAATTTAGTTTACACAGCTTACATAATTCTTTTCTGAAATAGATGACAGTTCAATACAATATACAGAGTGTTTCTGAAATAGACTGACAGTCAATACAATTATACAGAGTGTTTCTGAATAGACTGACAGTTCAATACAATATACAGAGTGTTTCTGAAATATACTGACAGTTCAATACATTATACAGAGTGTTTCTGAATAGACTGACAGTTCAATACAATTATACAGAGTGTTCTGAAATAGACTGACAGTTCAATACATTATACAGAGTGTTTCTGAAATAGATGACAGTTCAATACAATATACAGAGTGTTTCTGAAATATACTGACAGTTCAATACATTATACAGAGTGTTCTGAAATAGACTGACAGTTCAATACAATATACAGAGTGTTTCTGAAATAGATGACAGTTCAATACAATATACAGAGTGTTTCTGAATAGACTGACAGTTCAATACATTATACAGAGTGTTTCTGAAATATACTGACAGTTCAATACATTATACAGAGTGTTTCTGAAATAGATGACAGTTCAATACAATTATACAGAGTGTTCTGAAATAGACTGACAGTCAATACAATTATACAGAGGTTTCTGAAATAGACTGACAGTTCAATACAATATACAGAGTGTTTCTGAAATAGATGACAGTTCAATACATTATACAGAGTGTTTCTGAAATAGATGACAGTTCAATACATTATACAGAGTGTTTCTGAATAGACTGACAGTTCAATACATTATACAGAGTGTTTCTGAAATAGACTGACAGTTCAATACATTATACAGAGTGTTTCTGAAATAGATGACAGTTCAATACAATATACAGAGTGTTTCTGAAATAGATGACAGTTCAATACATTATACAGAGTGTTCTGAAATAGACTGACAGTTCAATACAATATAATTCAATATAATGAAGAAAGGTCCGAGATAATGATGGCAGAAGAATTAAATTTTCAATTTTGCAATTTTGTGGTGGCCTCAAGAGGATCAATTCTTACGTTAAATTATCTGAAACATCTAATGAAACCATTTAAAATTTTGTAACTTTGATGATTATTAAGATAGTGGGCAAATTATGCTGAAAACTCATCTTTTGCACTTGCTCCAGCCTCTTGAACCTTAGGACTTGAGTAGCATGTGTTGCCCATTGCCACTACTTTAGTTGGCAGTAGCCGTACAACTCTACAACTTTTTTCAAATTTTTCTCAAGTTTTTCTATGATCTTGTAGTTTTTCAAATTTAAAGAAATAGAGATAGGATACCTTATTTTTGACCGGTATTTGGAATTATATATCATTGTAGAAAATTTGATTTTGAAGATAACATTTCCAGTGATGTGTTCGTCTAAAACGAATCCAAAGCTCACAATTCAGGATTTGATGACAAAACAGCAATATTTTCGAAAATGCTTTTTCTTTTACTTCGTTGTCTCTTTTAAATCCTGATAAGTGCGATTTAGACTAAACATTTTTTAAATAGAATTCTCTACAATATCATAGTTTAAAATACCGGTCAATAATAAGGTATTCTAATTCTATTACTTTAATTGCAAAGACACAAGATCACAAGAAAGCTTGATAACAATTTGAAAAAAGTTGTTCGGCTACTGACAACTTGAGTAGTGACAATGAGCAAGACAAACGACTCAAGTCGTAAGGTCCGAGGTACTGGAGAATCTGCGAGTAGAGAAATAGTTCATTATAGCCTAGTAATAGGAGTACTATAATTAATTATCGGGCACAATATTATCTGTTTGTGAAATGTATTGGACAGGTGTTGCTGGGAGATGACGAGAGAGTGTCGATGCGAGCGAAGACAATAATGGGTCCGGAACTGAACGTGGTCACCGCGTCGCTGACGCCGACACGCCTGTGCGAGGGCGCCTCGACGCCGGTGCACATAGCTCAGCCTCCCTTGGTGCCGCCCGACGAGGTGCGACCAGTGTCACGCTCCGACGAGTACCTCGTGACGGTGGTGGTGCCGGCTGTTGTCATAGCAACCATGCTGATCTGCGCCGCTCTGGTCGCCTGCGTCCTGTACCGACGCCGACGCCAGGGCAAGATGAGCGTCGGCGACGAGGACGAACGACAGAGCTTCCGCAGCAAGGGGATACCCGTCATTTTCCAGGATGAACTCGAGGAGAGACCCGAGCCAACCAACAAGTCGCCGGTGATAATGAAAGAGGAGAAACCGCCCCTGCCGCCTCCTGAGTACCAGCGCAACCACCCCGCCCCCACCGCTGCCACCGCTCTCCTGTCGGACACCGAGGACTCCCCCTACCAGCCGCCTCCGCCCTTCACCTCCAGTCGGGATTCCGCTCGACCCAAGCCCACACCCACCTACAGGATGCCTCCTCCGTATGTACCTCCTTAAACACTCATTCACCTGACCCCCCACTCTTTATTCTTTTCAAAACTTCTACTCCCTCACGTCTAATAGACTGACAGTTCAATACAATTATACAGAGTGTTTCTGAAATAGACTGACAGTTCAATACAATTATACAGAGTGTTTCTGAAATAGACTGACAGTTCAATACAATTATACAGAGTGTTTCTGAAATAGACTGACAGTTCAATACAATTATACAGAGTGTTTCTGAAATAGACTGACAGTTCAATACAATTATACAGAGTGTTTCTGAAATAGACTGACAGTTCAATACAATTATACAGAGTGTTTCTGAAATAGACTGACAGTTCAATACAATATAATTCAATATAATGAAGAAAGGTCCGAGATAATGATGGCAGAAGAATTAAATTTTCAATTTTGCAATTTTGTGGTGGCCTCAAGAGGATCAATTCTTACGTTAAATTATCTGAAACATCTAATGAAACCATTTAAAATTTTGTAACTTTGATGATTATTAAGATAGTGGGCAAATTATGCTGAAAACTCATCTTTTGCACTTGCTCCAGCCTCTTGAACCTTAGGACTTGAGTAGCATGTGTTGCCCATTGCCACTACTTTAGTTGGCAGTAGCCGTACAACTCTACAACTTTTTTCAAATTTTTCTCAAGTTTTTCTATGATCTTGTAGTTTTTCAAATTTAAAGAAATAGAGATAGGATACCTTATTTTTGACCGGTATTTGGAATTATATATCATTGTAGAAAATTTGATTTTGAAGATAACATTTTCAGTGTTGTGTTCGTCTAAAATGAACCCAAACTCACAATTCAGGATTTGATGACAAAACAGCAATATTTTCAAAAATTCTTTTTCTTTTACTTTGTTGTCTCTTTTAAATCTCGATAGGTGCGATTTAGACTAAACATTTTTTTAAATAGAATTCTCTACAATATAAAAGTTTAAAATACCGGTCAATAATAAGGTATTCTAATTCTATTACTTTAATTGCAAAGACAAGATCACAAGAAAGCTTGATAACAATTTGAAAAAAGTTGTTCGGCTACTGACAACTTGAGTAGTGACAATGAGCAAGACAAACGACTCAAGTCGTAAGGTCCGACGTACTGGAGAATCTGCGAGTAGAGAAATAGTTCATTATAGCCTAGTAATAGGAGTACTATAATTAATTGCCAGATTTAATAAAGAAATCCATTTTCAGTTTGGCACTAAACTCGCATTCATTCATAACATTTATGAAGTCAGATAGAATGTTGTATAATTGGATACCAGAACTCCAGGCGCAAAACTCATTTCACATGAAATCTAGATGCAATATCTCGTGAAATGAGTTTGGCGTTAGGAGTTCTGGTATCCAATTATACAACATTCTATCTGACTTCATAAATGATATGAATGAATGCGAGTTTAGTGCCAAACTGAAAATTGATTTCTTTCAAAGAAAGAGTACATGATCATTCTACATTCTAATGATCAAACTACAGTATTCTCTATCGTGTTCTGTGTCATTTATGTCTGTCTTCTGTATAGCCTATGTCTCTATTTAGGGTTGTATGGCAGAGAGGACCTGGAGTACTAATTCCGCCCTAATAAAGGCATATAATCAATCAATCTCCAATTGTAAACCATTTAGATTTTTTGACGAGTTCCAGATTCATCTGTTCAGGTTGGTAGTGAATGCTTATCAATCTATCTGTAAAGCCAACCCAATCAGCCAATCGGACAGCTTCCTGCCCTGCCGACTCACAACGCCTCATGTGGCTTGGCCCTTATAGTTATAGTAATAGGGGTACTATAATTAATTATCGGGCACAATATTATCTGTTTGTGAAATGTATTGGACAGGTGTTGCTGGGAGATGACGAGAGAGTGTCGATGCGAGCGAAGACAATAATGGGTCCGGAACTGAACGTGGTCACCGCGTCGCTGACGCCGACACGCCTGTGCGAGGGCGCCTCGACGCCGGTGCACATAGCTCAGCCTCCCTTGGTGCCGCCCGACGAGGTGCGACCAGTGTCACGCTCCGACGAGTACCTCGTGACGGTGGTGGTGCCGGCTGTTGTCATAGCAACCATGCTGATCTGCGCCGCTCTGGTCGCCTGCGTCCTGTACCGACGCCGACGCCAGGGCAAGATGAGCGTCGGCGACGAGGACGAACGACAGAGCTTCCGCAGCAAGGGGATACCCGTCATTTTCCAGGATGAACTCGAGGAGAGACCCGAGCCAACCAACAAGTCGCCGGTGATAATGAAAGAGGAGAAACCGCCCCTGCCGCCTCCTGAGTACCAGCGCAACCACCCCGCCCCCACCGCTGCCACCGCTCTCCTGTCGGACACCGAGGACTCCCCCTACCAGCCGCCTCCGCCCTTCACCTCCAGTCGGGATTCCGCTCGACCCAAGCCCACACCCACCTACAGGATGCCTCCTCCGTATGTACCTCCTTAAACACTCATTCACCTGACCCCCCACTCTTTATTCTTTTCAAAACTTCTACTCCCTCACGTCTACTAAATACTACTAGTCCGTTTATTGAGCTGCATATACAAAGAAACTGTTAAGTTGGGTGATTTACAACTGTTATCACTGAATGTTAATCAAAAAAATTTCTCCCTCACATGAATATCATCTATTAATATCAGTTTCTTGAGCTCTTATACCAGTTATAGAATAGACACGCTGAGAAGTCTAGCCTCTGAAGCCAACATCTACTGCCATATCGCCCCATCGTGACGTCAGCATCGGATAGAAAACTTTCAGATTTTTGTCTATTTCAGATGGAAGTAAATTATTATTTATAAAAATGGTGAACTCCCGCTGCGCTCCCGCTGAAATAGACACAACCTGCTATGGAAAACAATGTAAACAAACTCTACAGAAAAGTTTTCTATCCTATGCTGACGTCACGATCGGGCGATATGGCAGTAGATGTTGGCGTCATCGACTTTCAGTATGAATATACAATGGGGCGTATAATGTCTATTCTATAACTGGTCTAAGCTTGAGCTGCACATAAAGAAACAACTTTTTTTTGAGTTGAGTGATACGCAGGTGTTAACACTGGTTGTTGGTCAAAACGTCTAATCCCTCACATGAATATCATCTACTATTGATCCGTTTCTTGAGCTGCATACAAAGAAACAGCTGTTCTTGAGTTGAGTGATTCGCAGGTGACACTGATTATTGATCAAAACTCCTGTTCCCTTACATCGATAGGAAAAACCCGTACTAATACCTTGAACCAATTATACTACCACCGAAATATTATGTTCCAAATAGTTATGAATCACTGAGGTTTCAGTGCATTAGAATTTTTTTCACTTTTTCTACTTCGTGATAAGAAACTAGAGAATAATTCCCTCAAGAATCATGCATGAGCAACTGACGAGAATTTCTACCCTATTCATAAAGCATTGTATCAATATCACTTGGTGCCTTTTTAGGACCACTTCTACACCCCATCATTGAAAGTTCTTAGTTCCATCACTATTGTGATGAAACTTGATTACATTCAACACTCATTGATTCTATTAAGTCGTTTTTAGAAATCGTTACAGCCAATCTTTGTAAAATATTTACTTAGCACATCATAGAACAAGTACGGTCTACGTATGCAAAGTTTTTCAGGAAAAATATTAGTTATAGCAAGTGAACGAATCTCTGTTATTCCTGCTTTTCTTGATAGATTACTCGTACTATAAGTGAAAAATAATAATCCCAAAATCAAACTAGATCGGTGTTATACATTTTATAAACTTGAATTCATGCCTGTACTTGGAAATTCATATCCAGTTTATAATTTTAAAACAAAATAGAAACGACAGAATTAGTTACAGTATTATAAAGATGGGTTTTCTATTTTCAACTTTGAAACTTATTTCAATAACAAATTGAAATTATTTTTGTGCATTGTAAAGTACTATAAAATAGTAATTATGTCAGAAGTTTAAACAATATTTGATTAGTATAATGTTTTCTAACCCTTGATAAACTTTTTGATATAGTATTTTCGCTCAGACAAATCAAATTTTTGTATCATAATTACTGTATTGAACTCCAATTGTTTATTATTCCATCCAATTAAACTCGTGATTAAATTTTACCTACCTTGAAGCTTGAACTGTGACCCATCTTCCATTTCTTACATGAGTCCTTAGGATGTGAGCTTTTGTAAGAAAAAAGTTTGATGTTTCTATAATAAATTGTAGAAACGTTTTTCAAATGTAATTTCTATTAATGTATGTTATTTATTCTTATACACATATCAAAATAACATCACAACGCTTTCTTTCCTCCAAGAGGTTTTTCAAATCACATATAATGACTGATCTTTTCTTGTTGCTAAGATTTTAATACTTCGAACCGAATAGTGAAGAATTCTTATTAAAATATTCATTATCACCACTCTGTAAATACTATAATTCTACATTCTATACCTTTATTTCTATCATTAATCCATAATATCATCTCTACCATCAACCCAATTTCTTATTGATTTTCTTCATCCTAGCGCTACAGTTCTGCAATCTGCCTCAATTCATCTCTCACAATCACATTCTATTTCCTTCTTCTCACTGTAATTTATGTCACAATAATCTCCATATCCAGAAGCCATTGTTTTCTTGGTCTGGCTCTTGGTTAAACGAGTGATTGAACGACTTATTGACTCAGCTTGGAAAGTTGAATTGTAGAAATAAACTTGTGATAGTGAATTCATTGAACATTCTAATTTATTCTTCACGAGAGGATTGTTTCCATAGTTCTTAAAAATTCACATGTCACTCGTAGATTGAGAAAATAATTTATATTATAATATTATGTAAAACACTTATACCATACTGATTTTAGACTTAGAACGGCGAATAATACAAAATCTTCCTTCCAAATAAATAATCTCAAATGACTCTGAATCAATAATAATATTACCAATATCATTTATGTATCTCTCTCACTGCCTTTTTTCGATGCTGTCTGTTAGCGAAATAATTGGAATGTAATGTTGATGTTAGATTAATATAGTTCTTTGTATTATGTAGGTACTAAATTTACTTAATGTACTGTGCGCAACTATTACGTTATGTATATAAGGTGGAAATGTGGTGGTAATTTTTGTAAATGTACGTTATGTAATGTAGATGATGATATTACGTTTTTATATGTCTAGAACTAATCCAAATCCATATTTTTTGTATGGACCTTTCCAAGGAATTTCAGTAGCTGACATTGTTATTATTTTTTTCATAAACTGTAGTTCAATTTGTAAATTAGGTAGGAATTAATGTTCATATATCTAGTGCTAAAATAGAGAATAGAACTAATTTTAGTAGAAAGTTAAACATGCAATGTAGTTCCCTAACAATACTGTTAAGTGTTTATACCAGATAATGCGTAAATTATAGTACCACGTTTCATAATCCACATAAATAGCATAACACGAATTTTATCTGGCAAAACTTTTTGACTTGATATCTGGCAAAACATTAGAATTTCACTTGCTGTTATTTGCATGTATTTAATTTCATAATAATTGAGTCATATTGTAATTGATGTATTGTTCGTCCACTACTGACCACGGAATTCATATTTAAATTTCAGTCGTCTAAAATTGATATCACATTAAATGTTATAAGCATAATTCTGACTAACATAGCAGCTTCAAATTTAATACAACTTTAAATGAGGTAAGACAGAATAGTAATAGATTCACACATTTTTGTTGTATGTCATCATTTTTATATTGATTATATTTTACAAATGTATGGTGGAAATAAGTTTAATCTATAGAGTTCTAACTATCATTTTAATTGTATCAGCTCATATTGTGAATCAATATCATTTCACTTGTAAACTCATTGAGAACTAGTCATAGTTATTTTAGTAGAACTGATTAATGTTCCAATCATCCTATTATCGACCATATGATTTATGCAGGCGTAACTCATATTTTGTTTTACCAAAATGTATTTTTACTAATAACGTAATACTCGAGAGTATCTTTCAAACTGATTCACTGATAAGTTATTCTTAAAGCTATTGTATTCTAATATTAATAATAGAATTTAAGTTACTTGTTTGTTGGTGAGTGTTTAGGACAAGCAATTTTGTGATTAGTGATTTTTTATTTGATGTACTATTTTTTTATTGATCTATTTATTTAACTTATATTTATTTTAGTTAATTAGAGAAATAATAATTTGGAAAAACGACGTAATCAATTCCGTCAGATATTTTTCAAGACTGTACATCTATTATTGATTTTAGTCAGAACCGGATTAAAATAGCTTAGCAAATATTATTGGCAGCAGGAAATCTAAAACATTTCACTCAAGTATTATTTTTTATTATTGTACATT
Organism: Nilaparvata lugens; assembly: GCF_014356525.2. Taxonomy (NCBI): domain Eukaryota; kingdom Metazoa; phylum Arthropoda; class Insecta; order Hemiptera; family Delphacidae; genus Nilaparvata; species Nilaparvata lugens. Next base: position 11,389,159 of record NC_052505.1, on the reverse strand, counting down.
TTGAAAACTATGAGATACGATATATTAAACAGGGTTCAATGTTCTTATTACATTCAATTTTAAGCTGAAAAATTATTGATGCAACGAATTTTCTTTTGACTGCTGCGAAATTAAGCAATTTCAAATCGCAATAAAAAAAACTTTGCAAGTAATATTTATATTAGACTATAAATTTATACAAACCTTATTGTGGAATTTTGTCATTTTATATTTAAGAAGCATTAACTTTTAGAACCTCAATACAGTGCAGTATAATACACTCTCAATAAATGGTCGGAACCCATCATATAACTATTGCCCTTAGAATTCATTTTATCCACAGTATTATTTATGATTCCAATTCCATTGAAACATTTTTGGACACAATCTTACTTTGAAAAGTACCAATAAATTTTGGGAGTTAAAGATGTTTAGGGCAAACACTGATTTCTCTTCCCCTCATTATAATGTTTAAACTAATAGTGTTGTCAGTAAACTTATCTAATCGATTATCAGCTCGACCAGTGACAAACCGCTTCTCAAAAAATGAAGGTTTCCTCCATTTTAATTACAGTTTATTGAGTAATTATCAAGTACTCAAATATATATGAATTAATCTGATACAGCCTAAAACTTTGTCTATGTATTACATTGTTTGCTTCACACATAGTAGACTCGATATTTAACAATTTTTTTTTTTTGCTTTTCTAATGAACTTGAATTAACAAGTTAACATTTCATAATAATAAAAATATCAATGTTATTCAGAGCCATATCAAAGTGAAGAATCAATATCGTAGGACAATAATAGTGTATGTATGTTCGATGTCAATTCTTGATTAATAATGTTTATAAAATGAATAACTGAATGTGTTTTTCTTATAAAAATTGAGCATGAAGCAGGTTTTGCTCTGTCATCAAATACTTCTAATAGTATTAATGACTAAGTCCAGCTTGTTTTGTAACTGAAATCGTATGTGTATTAATGTATGCCTAAGTAAAAATTATTGATGAAAATGTTATATGGTTTATTAAATTCATTCCCCAAACTCGATGCTTTTTTTTAATCGATTATTGAGAAATAGCCATTAAATCAAAATAACGATCATCTTTCAGTGTTTATTGTGCAGTGTTTTGAGCATGAATTATTGGCAGTATGAATAAAAACTGAGCATATGCTCATGAACATGGTGCATAGGTTTTGCTCACGATTATTCATAGAAAATGAAGCATATGCTCAACTTTATTCATAAGGCCCATTGTCTAAATAAAGGAATTGTACCAAAAGGTTTTCTATAGAAAAACATGAAAACATTTCTACAGCAAAACTGTTCAAATATTTTAATTCAGTGTAACCAGTAGAAAACAATTCACTATATAGTATACTAGGAATAAATATTTACAGAATAACATTTAGCTGACAATGGCGACATCACTCAAGTTGAAGATGTGTTCAGTTGCAACCCATGCATACCCTCAATTTCTTTTTTGAGAACCTGAAAAATAATAAAATATTGAATGAGAAAATCAAGTATGTGATATTATATAAACATTAATTTAATCTATACAATCATTTTAACATCGTGCTTTGATGGAATTGGCCGTCAGCTCATCTAGCACTGAATTCCAAGAAATTTTATGAAGAAGCCGAGAGATGTTGCTACCATTCATTTTCACTCATTTTACATTTTCATCTCTATTATTGTATTGTGTATTTTTTCATAATTAGAGTATTTTTTGAAGTACAAATAAAACATGCACATACAGGGCCAACGCCGTTTTTGGCGCCTACTGCATGTAAATTGACCAAATACTGTAATATTTATTTATTTACATAAATACATACATGGAGACAACAGGTTAAACCCTTATAAATGTCTCCTTGAAACATTACAACATTCTTCATTAAAAAATATTAGATTTAAAATAAGCATAAAGCTGAGAATAAAACAAGAGTAAAATAAAATAACAAAATAAATTATATAACAAAAAAAAGCGTCTTAACAAAAGAAATTAATATGTGTTTATATTTTAAAAAAATCCAATCTTATAGCTAGGATTCCTATCTATCTAATCCTAACTATTGCTGGAACTACTTTCCAAGATAAAAATATGGGAGGTGGGAAAATATGCACTTAAAATATCTTGCATGGGTACAAACCATGCAATACAGAAATAACAGATAATGTACACATAAATAATGTGGGCAATGAGAAGAAAAAAAAAGTCATAAAAAAAGAGAGAAAGAAAAATGTCATACGGAAACCTGGCTACAAATATCTATCCTAAATTAAGCCCTTCAGAGTGTTGCGGAATCTGCCACGAGAGCACCCAAAGACGTCTAGGCGCCCAGAAAAGAGATTGAAAAGCCTTTGAATTCTATTAATTGGAGAGTTATAATGACTCTCTGTTCTGGAGCGTGTTACAAGAAAAGAAAATGAAGAACGACGAGCTATGGATGATATGTAGATATTAAGTTTAGAAAGTAAATAAGCAGAATATATTTCATTGTTAAGTAAGTTGTAAAGGAAAATAAGGGATCTGACATCCCTCCTTGATTTTAATGTTTCCATTCCAAATATACACCTCAGCGTATCAGTTGGGATATCAAATGGACAGTAGACAGTAAACTTCTTGTAATACATATATCTCAGAAATTTGTTTTGTAAACGCTCCAGAATGAGAATTTGGCCACTGCAATATGGATTCCAGATCTCAGAGGCATATTCTAGGAGATTTCTAACTAGTGACTTGTATAAGAATAAGAGAGGGGCAACATCACTAAATGGTGAGCATGTCCTTAAGATGAAACCCATCTGCTGATTAGCCCTACTGCATATGAAGTCCACATGACACTTAAAAGTAAAATCACTGGTAAACACTAGACCGAGATCCCTGAAAGCTTTCATCTCTTCCAAAGGGGTGCCACCAATATTATATATATTTTCAAAAGGAGCCAACTGTCGAGTGAAACTAATAACTTTGCACTTGGCCACATTTATTTTCAGTTTATTAGTTTCACACCAGACTAATAAACTATCAACATCCCTCTGAAGGTTAGTGCAATCATTGACATTCTTTATTTCTCTGAATAGTTTAACATCGTCAGCGTACATGAGGCAAGAAGAATTTTTAACAAATGAAGGAAGATCGTTAATGAATAATAGAAAAAGTAGTGGCCCAAGATTAGAGCCCTGTGGCACGCCAGATGAACAATAAAAGGAATCAGATTTACGATTATGTATTATAACATATTGCAATCTCAAATGTAAGTAACACTCCAGAAGTTTGACTAAGTTATCACAGAAACCCATTACTCTGAATATACGGTTATAGTACTGTCATTATTTCTGCACAAATCTTTTCGAAAAAGACATGATTCACGGGTTTCTGGCTTGACTTGAATACAGTTTATAGACAACTGGGACCGACGGCTAAGTCATTGAGATATTTGAGATAGGTGTACTGTTTTAAACATTGCAAAAATACAAAGTTGGGTATTTAAATTAATGTTGTTTTCCATGACGAAACACTTCATAATAACTCTTTTTCAGTTCAGACACCGAGTTTCAAAAGCTGAGGCTGATGAAACTCCTCCTTAGGAGTAAATGCATTCCTCATTTCTGAACCAAAATTAAGTTGAGTGTTTTTAAATGGTTACTTTGAAACAATGCCTAAACTACAACAGAGTTAAATATTTACTTACTTTATGAACAAGTCGATGTTGATTAACAATATTGAGATTTTTAAATTCACCAGCTCGTATATCAATGGCATACATTGATCCACATCCACCTGAAATTATGTAAACACGGTAATTAGAGATCTATCAACCCGACAAATAAGACTCTAAAACAAGGGATAGCCACATATTTCAGCAAATTAAATTTACAACAGTCTATAAGAGCATTGCCGTCTCTATACTGTATAGAGACTGCAATTATACGAGTCAAAGTTTATAAGAGTTGTGGAGAATAAATTGATTAAGAGAGCTTATTCAATGAATGAATTATGAGTAGGTGCTTAGAGTATCCTATGTAAATGCTGCTTTAATTCCTGTTGAATCTTGTACATGTACACTACCAATATACCTGTATCTTGTACACTAGTACCCTGTATTTTTGTTTTATGGCGAGCTTATTCAATCTCTTATTCCATTGTAAAATATCTGGCAGACAAAACTATCTTGAATCTTGAGAACATTATTAATAAATATTCACATAGGCTTCACTAAGAGGTGGATTGGCTTTATTTCGAAAAAAGTAATATCGGATAGAGTTATTGATAGTGAACAATTGATAACTAAATATCATTTGCACATTTTGCAGTAATGGATCAGTGTATGTCAGTTTTCGTCACCTGAAATATCTTTCACATGTATATCTGCTGCGTTAGGAAATTCTTTCTTCAGTAATGATTTGATTCGCTTTTCTCCACTAGTCGCATCATCCTCTGTACTGCAAAAACTCCTCGTCAACTGCAAACGAAAATTATTGAATTTTGAACAATATTATTTATTATTTTCAAATAATTAAGGAGAGCACCTGGTACTTCCATAGGACGGGTGAGCAATTAAGCCGGCTTCAATAAATATAATTTATGAGCTTAAAATTCATTCCCAGTGTTTCGAAATCCACAGTCCTAGAATTGCAAGTCCTTCATCTCATAATTACATAATTATTTCACCCATCACCCAAGCAAAGTCTAGAGCCTATGTGGACATCACATCTGCCATCATGGTTGAGCATTTTTTAAGTATCTATTATTAGAACAGGAAGTTTTTTTTATGTGATCCTTTTTCCTGAAGAGCGACTTGGAAAACCAATGTTGATTTCTGATTTATCTGGAAGATGTGCAAAGTGAACCTAACGGTTTAGACTCCAATTGAATATGCCTATACTCCAATTAATTGATAAAGCTTTCGTATATTAACAGCTGAAAGAAAACACTGATTCTCATTCTGTTCCAATACAAAAGTGTTTTTACTTTGATCTATAGTGTAGTTAAAAGTTGATGGTCTTTACGGTTTAATGTTTGCGGATGATACATCTACTGAAGTAGGGTGCTGAGCTTGAGAGGATTTTGGAGGCATCTACGGAGCATCTTTGATCTGCTACTTTATGGTTCCATGCTAATCGATTTCAGCTGGAAAAGGACAAAACCCAAAGGATCATCGGCAGCTTGTCACGAGAACTGCGTGACCCTCAGGATTCAGTGAAGCTGCCGGGTTTTGTATTGGACTGCAAACTTAGGTGGAACAGTCATACAGCAGGTAACCAGCCGACTCTCCCGCATTTACTTCCTGCTGCTCAAGATAAGGGGCCTGGTGACTGACAGGTATCTTGTGATGATATATCACGCTCTCTTCCATTACCACATCACCTAAATCCTCCAGTGCGTGGTGTATGTCAAGAGGATACAGTATACTCTGGCTACCCTGAGCTGTTGAATGTCCCCAAGAGACGCCTCCACCAATCGCAGGCCAGTTATAGGATTTCTGCAAAAAATTCTTCAACAAGCTACCTCTGAAATTCTTTAACAAGCTGCCTCTAAAATTCTTTAACAAGCTGCCTCTTGGTGTGAAGCAGTTGGATGAGGCTGCCTTCAAGAGAACCGTCAGCAAGCTGCTGTGTGACAAGGCATATTGCAGTATTAATGAATTTATGAGAGATCCATAATTTGAAGTTTTAATAAAAGCGGTCATTGGATCGCTGCAATTTAAATATTTGTGTGCTGATTTACGTGTATTGAATTTTATGACACCATCGATCCCACAAGTGTGGGCAATGCACAAAACAGAATATATTAAAGGTATCAGTGGCCAATTGCTCATAGACTGATATAAAGCTACAGGCTGATTGTCTACAGACTAACCCATTCAGCCAATCGGAGAGCTTACTATTGTGTCGTGTAGTGTCTGCAAGAAATTGTTAAATGTAAAACGACCATTGGTTTTTCTCTGACTACAAACTGGTGGCTGAGAACCTACAAACCTTTGGCTAGCTTGAAAAAAACATATTTAAAGGATCTTTTATGGCCACTGGGCTTATTGCTGTTTCTAGCTCTACTAGCCTACTAATTGAAACTAGGCCTATCTTTTATTATGAAACGCAACATTTATTGAGTGTTAAAAAAGCTATGCTTAAAACCTTTAGTTTAGTTAACTCAAACCATAACATAAGAGTGCAATTGATTTTTTCTGTATAAAAGAAAAAAAAACATTCCTTACAATATTTTGCCTGCTCCTATTAATTACTGGTATTTGAAATCTGAATTTAAGAATGGTACTCAACAACATGATTTCAAATTAGCAATGAAGACGTCAATTTGTTGAAGATGATGAATTTGTCCGCATGGAAAAATTTCAAATCTAAAATGTCTTTACGTTTTCACAATTTCCAATTAATTTCAACAAAATTATTTATAGGTTATAGTTTTGTTTACATCTAGTATTGAACATTTGACCTTGAAATCACCTGGTGAAGCGAGATTTCGGCTTGATATTCGATTCGATATTCTGTGCTCATAAATCGAGAATCGAGGTCTAAACATCGACTATCGTCCAAATTCTGATTTTGTTTATTTCAGCCGTCTGCCGGAACCCAAAATAAATAAGAAGGGGCATCTCAAGATTTCTTTTGAATACCAGGATTTGTATTATAGGCAACGCATTATAGATATAGTGACTGTTTGACTTACAGTATTATTTAGCTAGAATATTGTAAATTTCAGTTGTTCTCTATTGATTCGTAGGCGTAGGTTATGTTTGCCGTAAAGGTTATCCTAAATGTTTAAAAATCAAAATCTTTAGTAATTGATATCTTTCTTTCAGTCAAATCAAATACTAACATCCCATGAAAATGTCTTTCCTAGTACATGGTAAAAGCGTAATTATCATTATTTTTATAAGCCATTTAATGTTTGAAGTCACCCCAGCTTCTCCGGCTCACATTCATAAACATCATTTGAGTAAGGAAAGAGAAGAAGATGGAGCTTATGTAGCAAGAGATCATAACCACATAACTGATGGAGAACATCACAAAGAATTCGATCATGAAGCAATAATAGGTAAGCATAAAACTCTATTTTTTAAAGAATTAATATTTTCATTGAGACTGCATGGTGAGGCAAGTGTAATATTTTAGCTGAATCCCTCATAAGTTTTGATAATATAACATATAGGCCTATTTCGTTTCATACAAGATATTAATAGCTTAGAATAGCCAGTTGCTCGTTTGTATGTTAAATTGGATTCATTGAAAATATGTTTCTTGAAGAAGCCTTACCACTTGTGCTGTTGAAACCCTTCATTTTTAGGATGGCAAAGTGTGTTGTCTGCTAAGAGAAGAATGCCGAGAAGAATTAAACGTAACGTTTCAAGCACTGATCCCTGCGGAACACCATGCTGGACTTCTCTCACCCTCTAGGTAGTTGCTTACAGAAAGACAGCATTTTATCATGCATATAGTTTTCGAGCACAATCCATTCCAAATCATCTAATGTTGTGGCTATGAAACATAGCAAAATACACCACCAGATGCTTCCCGGAGATCAATGGCTTCAGACGTTTGAGTAGAAATATTACTCTAGCAAAATTCAAACAGATGTTATTGATGTGGCTACTCTTGGTATCTAGCGTAAAGCCCAGTGGTTTCTCTTCAGTAAGAACGTTAGCTGGCCCCAACTAAGAGTGCATGTTGTCTCCTGGGTTTTGTATCAGTTCGTTGCTAGTGAACCGCTCATTTTCTTAATCAGTATATACTGGCAGCTGTCAAATTATTTAATATTGGAGTGGACAAAGTCAGGTCCACTTTCAGACACAGTCAATCCAGATCTCTATACATGACTAAGGAAAGAAGTATAAGTTTTGTCATATTCTGTTTTTATTTTTTAGGAAGTATGAAAGAAGCAGAAGAGTTTGACCATTTGTCTCCCGAGGAATCTAAGAAACGTCTCCGAATCCTACTCACAAAGATGGATCTCAACAAGAATAACCAGATCGATCGTAATGAGTTGCATGCCTGGATTCTGAGATCATTCTCGTAAGTACAACTATCATTGGTCTATAATATACAACAGTTTTATATAAAAATAATCCACATGAAGTCCATAATGATATTCTTAGATAATTTATAATAACCAGATATATTCAAGTGTACAGAAAGTATAAAACTTTTTGTGTAGTTTAGAAGTTGATATTGTGGTAATTATTCATATTAAATGAAAAATACTAAGAAATTGTCAAAAATCACAGATTTATTGATACTTAGAAAGACCGGTTTCGGTTATTACACCATTGTCAATCTCTGACAAACTAAAACTAAATACAAGAGCAGCAGAATTCATACTAGTAGGCGAGTACTGCTATTGGTCAAGGGCATGAACGCCCAGCTAGACAGTCTCCTCCCACTCAACGGTGTCACAAAATGGCGGCTTAAGTAACAGACTCGCCATGATAACAAAATTATTTACTTTCAGTACAAAATAAGAACCAAGAAAACAAGTGAAAGATAATAAAACAAATATGTAAATGGAAAAACTGTTGTCAAATGTATGCTTACAATGTTATGATAAAACTACATTCGTAGTCTTGTATTGGTTGAAATGAATCTGGTCATTTAAACTATACTGGGAATTTTCCTTAATTACTCTTGTTATTTCTAAAGCCACTAGAATATTCAAAGATCTGCCTTTGTTATTAACATGCAGAAACTCAACATTCTCCTCAACTGTGAACTTAATAACCGAAACCGGTCTTTCTAAATATCAATAAATCTGTGGTTTTTTGACAATTTCTTAGTCTTTTTCATTTAATATGAAAGTATAAAAGATACAATATTTTACGAAATATATAAAAAGCAATCGAAGGAATAGTCTATTTACTTGATGAAAACTTCTACGGTGTTTAAGACTTCTTTCAAACTCAAACCAACATATTAAAATAAATAAATATGCCAACTAATTAAACTCAAACTATTGAAAATTCTATCGATGTGTTTGTAATATTAAGCTAAAGGCCGCGAGATATAAATGACCACCCTTCGGCTCCCACAACATGAGACTCAACTTTCAATTTTCTAGTGGGTGGGGGTAAGAGTTTGGTTATTTCTCGGTACCGGTTCCCTCACTTCAAACAATTTCTACACTTGCCATATGCTTGCAGAGTGAGAGGGGAAGATGTGTGAGAAAGACGTACCCACCCCTACATCCCTGCCACGCCAGTCACTCTTTCACCGTGTGAGAGGTTGATGGTCATGTTATATTTCGTGACCTCTAATATTTTAAACCGACTGTAATTCAATTAGTGTTACCTCCATTTTCTGAGAGTAATTTACTAACAAAAATAATGAAAAAAAATCAGTAAAATTAATTCTGGTGATGTTTAATCTGTAACTTACAGTTTATCGGTAAGAAAAACTCAATTAGAAAACGGAATAATTTGTTTTTCTTACAAAACTTGTGTTTGCTACAAAATTTGAAGAAAAGAAATTTCTATACAATGGAGAAAACTGCTGATTTTTTACAATACGCCTCCAGTCAGTGTTTTGGTGCTTGGAGAAGCTTTATAACAATATTGAACCATATTTTATCACCATTAACTCCTTCCACTAAACAATCGTTCTTAATTTATTGTGCTAGTCAACTGCTCCACCCGGTATTATTCTGCATCCTGAAGTAACATTGAAACTAAATTAATCTACTGAAACTAATTAATTAATTCCAGAATGCTGTCTGAGGAAGAATCGGCTGAAAGATTCGAAGATGCCGACGAAAATGAAGATGGAAAAGTAACTTGGGAGGAGTACAAAGCTGACTCATTCGGTGACGAGAATGCTCTGAATTCTGTTGAAGATGGCGATGATGAGGTGATGATATCTCTTCAATCGTTTTTTTTCGTAATCCTAACCAACAAGAAATGCAACCTTGTTACTTCACTGAATTTATAAAACTGGCAATACTGTATTTTTCATATTGAAACAGTGCATACGTGTATTTTAAATTACAAAAAAGGGTCATGCTTGAACTTTGTCTTAATAAATATTCTATTCTCCATTATAGACTTGTATAATTCGGTCAAACATCAAAAAATGTTTTTTTTTTTAATTCATATTTTTTTCAAATTTTAAAATGTTTCCCAGTTTTGTGATTATAATAATTAATATTCCAGAAATCAAAAGCAATAATCATCCTGTTGCTCAAACTATATATTCATTAAATACAATATAAATATTATTGATGGATGAATGGAATTAAGTATTCTATTTTATTTTATCCAGTAATTGTTATTTGTTCGGCTGATTACAATCATTTCATTCGATATTCTAATTGCAGGTAGTAAAACATGATAAAGTCCTCTTCAAAGCAGCTGATGTGAACAAGGATGGAATTCTAGACAAGAGAGAATTCATTTATTTCACCCACCCTGAAGAGCATCCTGAAATGTTCCCTCATATTCTCCAAAATACTTTGGAGGATAAGGATCAGGATAAAAATGGTGTAATTGATTTTCAGGAGTTCCTTGGAGATAGAGGTAGGTTACCTGATTATAAATTCTCCATTTTTCGAAATTACTGATTCTCTCAATGAAATTCTCCATTTTTCGAAATTACTGATTCTCTCAATGAAATTCTTCATTTTTGAGGTAGAAAGGGCGAATTAATGAAATTATTTGAGTTTCTTTGATGTTTATTTCAAGTTGACTTGCCATTTACTGTTCTTTTTCTGGAGAAAATCCTTTGAAGTTGAGAAATAATACTATTACTTATGGGGATCGTGCGAAAATCATTTCATAGAATAGAATAGAAAAAACTTTTTTTTTTGGATAAATAAGCTACCTTAAGGGAACCTCAAAGAGGCTGGTAGACAAGGTACCATATATAAAACATGTATATTCAGATATAAATATACATATATCAGTGAACGTTATTTTTACAAGAATTTACTTAAAAGTTAATGTTATCATGATATTAACTAATTAATTGTTGGCTCAGCTTTCAAAAATCTTAAAAGTGTTATAATGTATAGTCAACCTGAACTTACATACATAAAATAGAACGAAATGAATATTACAACAATACAGTACATTAGTAATGGATTTCATCATGCTACATCTAAAGTGTGATTATTCAACCAAATTTTTAAATTTCTTTTTAATAGGCGCATATTAACAAACTCAGCACAATTATCGGGTAAATCATTGAAAGTTTTTGGTACAATTTAGATTAAGGTGTTTCTGGCTAAATCATTCAAAGTAAATGGTACAATATATCTCTCATTCCTTAAATCATATTGATTAACTTTCTTAACTAAATATTCTTTACTGAAGTAATTTTCTAAAATCAAAGTAAACAGAAATATTCCTTTTATATTCAAAACCTTTCATCTATTCAAAATGTTTTCATATGAAATATCTCCCTGAGAATTACTGGCTAATCGTAAAATCTTCCTCTGTACCGAAGATATTCTCCTAAGATAAACAACATTGCTAGCGAATCCCCAACCTTGCAATCCATATCTCATAAAAGACTCTCCCAAGGCTATATACATCATCCTCTTCACTTTATTGGGTATTAGATCTTTAATATAATACATTCAAATTTATTTCTCAAAAAATATTCACAATTATAATAATCTAATATTATAACATATAAAAATAATACAAGAAAAATACTATTAAATATATAAAATGATCCCAAAACTGCAGTATATTATTTTTTTATGTCAATCTATGTTTAAGGAGTAGCCTACAAGGTAAAACCTGTGCGTAGACCTAAGTTGCAGTAATATATTTATTCAATATAAACTAAGAAATTGAACCAAAAAAGAACAAAGATTAGTGGAACTTACACACAAATATAAGTTTGTAGATTAAATTAGATAAAAGTTAGTAAAACACAATAATTATTATTCTATGATAAAAAAAAAACATAAAAACAAGAAACAATTGGTGCTTAGAAGATTTTTTCTTCAGTTTTATTTGATCTTATCCATTCCTCAATCTCGCAATTTAGTTTTTTGCTCCGGCTTGTATTGGCAACAAAATGAGTAGGAACAAGATTTATTATCCTCTGTGATAAGTAAGTGAATTGTCTTCTACATACATTCAAATCCATCCTCTCTTGATGGAATGTTTCTCTAATAGGACGTAAATTTAAACTCAAGTTTCTTTCACGAAGAAGAAATTTATTTTTATTCTTCTTAATATATATTATCAAATTTTTTATGTACAGCTGTCGAACAGTTAGTACTTTGAATTCATTGAAAAGATCGCTTGTAGGATAAAGTCTGGGTTTGCCTAGAATTGTTTTAATAATATATTTTTGAATTATGAAAAGTTTTTCAAAATGTGTGTTCAAGGCTCCACCCCAAGCTCTTATTCCATATTGTAAGACAGCTTGTGCATAAGAGAAGTAGATTAATCGGGCTATTTTCAAGTTATTTAGTTCTCTAATTTGATGAAATTTATATATTAGAAATTTTATTTTTAAACACATGCTGTTTATATGAATATTCCATCTCAGATATGGATCCAACAGTATTCCCAGGTATTTTACTCGGTCCTTTTTTCGAATTTCAGGACAAAAGCAGTGATTTGTTGATTGTTGACAATTGCAGTTTACTTGGTGTATTTTAATACTTTCTATTTCATGAGGTTGTGTTTGGGCATTGGGTGAGAAAGTCATGAATACGCTTTAAGAAGCATTTAAAGTAAGCAGATGTTCATCGAGCAAAGATTGTGCTACTCTTAGACCATTTTCTGCGCTAAGGCGCACGTCCTCCCAGGAATTGCCAGTGAAAGTGAGAGCGGTATCATCAGCAAAGGATACGATTGAGCAGTTCCCAATGTCAACTTTAAGAAAATCATTAATATAAATATGGAAAAGTATTGGTGATAAAACAGTGCCTTGAGGCAGACCATATTCAGTAAGTTTTTTATTACTTGATAAAGTATTCAGCGTAAGTAGTTGATACCGTTCAGTTAGATAACTATTGAATAGATTGAGAGGTGAGCCTCTGATTCCAAGGTGTTCCATCTTCTCTAATAATCTTGACTGGGATACAGTGTCAAAAGCCTTTGCCAAGTCTAAGAAAGTTGTTAAAGTTTTCTTTTTACTGTTGAAGTTTTCAATTATTCTTTCCAAAAAGTCGGATATTGCATCTTCTGTTGATATGCCACTCTTAAATCCATACTGATTTCTGTTGATAATTCTATGTTTATTCAAATAACTTACTAGTCTCTTCTTTATAATTTTCTCCATTATTTTAGCTAAATTATTTATTAAACATTTTGGCCAATACCTGTTTGAGTCTATTACAAACACTTTTTTTATGAATATCCCAACGAAAATGGCTATCAACTGTAACTCCTAAATACTTATAATTTATACAATTTGATATGAACTGACAATCTCTTGTACATATTAGAATTTCTTGATCCTGCAGTTGGAAACATTAACAGCAATGGTGCTTAATTTTGGGTTCCCCAAGTCTTTTCATGTAGGATGAGGTTATATGTAGCACCCTGGTTTTGGTGACATTTATATTTAAACAGTTATTCTGAGACCATTTAGCTAGAGTATTGGTATTATGTTGTAACCATGTTGCCACATCTAACGATTTATGAGAGGAAATCAACAAAATATCATCTGCAAACATAAAAATCCTACAGTGAATCAAATATCTAGGTAAATCATTTGTGTAAAGTAGAAACAGTAAAGGTCCCAGGACTGATCCTTGAGGCACTCCCACATTTGAAGTCCTCTCTTGATTTAAATAGTTCCCAATTTTAACAACGGATCTTCTATTCTCCAGATAACTTTCAAATAACCTGAGTACAGGTTCTCTTATACCAACACTAAATGGCTTTTGTAATAAAATTCTATTATCTATAGTGTCGAAAGCCTTTGAAAAATCTATAAAAAGAATATTGTCTTTCAAGTTACCATGTATTCAATTAGAAAAATTTGACAACAATTTATTTGAACCCAACCCTTTCATAAAATCATTAATGATATTATGCTTGTGTAGGAATAAATTTATCCTCTCGGCAATATACTTTTTATCGCGAATACAATAGTAGTTGATGAAACATATTAGCCTACGTTCCTATCTACGTATCTCCTAAACCTATATCATTATGAAACAATAGTTTATTCACGCTCTTATAAGTTGATCCCTGGGCCGATTTAGTAATTATTTGAGATACAATTGATCATTTTATCAAGAATAAACCATTAATATTGGATCAGATATGCGGGAACTACTTGAATCTCAGCCACCTACTATAGAAGACGGTGAAACAGAGAAATGGTAACATTGCTTTCCTATCATTTCCACTGACGTCATAGGTTTGACCTAGGAAGTGACTTTTGGATAGAAACCAAATAACGAATCCTCACCTTCATCTTGAATAGATAATAATTATTAAATTTTAATGGTTGTATATCTTTTACAGCTAAGACTCATGACAAAGAGTGGCTCGTTTCTGAAAAAGAGAAATTTGATGAGGAATATGATAAGGACGGAAACGGTGTGCTGAACTCTTCGGAAATTCTATCATGGGTTGTTCCCAGTAACGAGTGAGTTTCCATAATATTATTTATCGACTATTCTGTCAAATGATTATTTATTTCAGTATCTGATAAAAAAACTCTTGAATCATCATTTGTTAATTTTCATAAAATATTTCATATTTTGCCATAATTGTATTGTATATCATTATACAATTTTATTGTATTTTATCTTTAGGGCTACTTTTAATATAAATCTGAGTACGCTTTGGAATTATTTTGTCACGACATGTTTCGGACTTGAAAATGGCATTAGTAGCCGAAGCATGTCGTGTCAAAATAATTCAAAAGGGTACTCAGATTTATATTTTTATATCATTATACAATTTTTTCCAAATAAATAATCAGTTCCCATTTTATAAAATACGTCATAGAATATAATATGATAGAATTCTGCAGTTGATGGAGCGTAATGAACCAATCAAGGTGGATTCGCACATATCAGTATCAGAGGAAGTGACCGGTGTAGTGAAAATATAATTCCCATGAGTTCTAATGGGGCCTTTCACACTCAGCCCGGCCGAGCGAGTAGAATAGTCCCATTAGAAGTTATGGGAATAATATTCTCTCTGAATCGGTATCGAATACGGTCACTGATACTGATATGTGCGAATCCGTCTTTCAAAAATTAAGGATAATAATTACCAAAACACTTATTAAAATAGGCTGCTTTTAAATTAATAAAACAAAATTAATCTTATAGTACCTTTTATTCTTTAAAAAACTTTAAAATTTTAAAGTTTTTTTAAAGAATGAAGGGTGCTATAAGATTTATTTTGTTTTATAATAATTACTCCATGTTGGCAGAACCAGAGCTATGGGTTCAAATGTGTATCAAGGGCTTCTAGTACCTTGAGTGGTGTTCTACTGTAATTTATCTGTATTTTATTTCAAAAATAAGCCAAGTCATAAGTTTTTAATCAAGAGACCACAAGGAATACCGGTATGGAAAATGTATTCTTCCAGTTGAACTTAAAGGTACTGTTTAGATCAAATGACTATACCAATAATTAACTGTTGTTATATATTAAACGCTCTGAACTCTAAACAAAAATTAATTTTCTTCTTGTAATTTTTTTCAGTGAAATAGCCACTGAGGAGGTGGATCATTTATTTGCTTCAACTGATGATGACCAAGACAATGTTTTGAGCTTTGATGAAATTCTAATGAATTACGAGATTTTCGTTGGAAGCGAGGCTACTGACTATGGAGAGCATTTGCACAATATTCACGTATTCCAAGATGAGCTGTGATCGCATTACACCTCAAATCAAGATATCATCTTGAACCGTACTGTAAAGAATTTCTACCAACCAATTTATTTATTTATTTTTGTTTTAGTGTTCGAGTGTGTGCATGTGTCTAGAATCAGTAACTACTATTAATCAGTAAAATAGTATTTTATACTCTGAAAAGGATTCATAAATGATTTTTCTCGAAGAAATATTGATCCGACAATGTAATGACAAATAATCGGTAAAACTGAATTCTGTTAAGGAACTGAACTCTAACGCGTCGTCGAAGCAGAGTTTTTAAAAGACTGTTTTATCGATTATTTCTTGTTATAAGAAATGGACGGTAAACGTTTCACTCCACCAAGAACTATGCAAAAATTTGAGGTGGTGGCACATTTTGGTGGAGAAAATTGTGATTTATTGTAACAAAAAAGCAACGGTTTCCATGAGAAACAGAAATGTATCATACATCAAATCAGGAATTGTTTTCAAATTCTTACTAGACCAAGAGTCTAGAACCATAAAACATATGAGCTGCACCATCAACTGTAGCTCAGTATTACTGTATTTCTACTAGTAGTATTTATATAAGTGTATCTTTGTATTAATACTGTAAATTGTGTCTTGAAATATTCTTATAAGCGTCATTCACGGGCCAGACAACATAAACATTTCAACAATATAGAAATACAAATTTTATTGTGCAGAACTTTCTTGGGCCTATTTCACAAAGGTATAAGTATTGTTACCAACCATGGTTACGAACAAGTTTACAAGTACTCACGTTTCACAAAAATTCATGATCTACAAGTTTACAATTCTGCTTTTGTGAAACGCTTGTAATCAGCTCTTCTCCAAAACCATGGTTGGCAACAAGACTTGTAACCTACTCGTAGCTTTGTGAAACAGGCCCCTGATTTTACAGTTTCTTTTCTGTGTTGTTAATGAGAGTGTGGTTGCATAGATTACTTCAACAATTATAAAGCACTAGTCATTTTATATTATAAAGTTCAAGATTCACATAATCAATATGTATGTGATATAATTTTTTATGGAAAAATCTTCCTCCATAACGATTTAGATGAACATAAACTTACCGGCAAATTATACAATAATTGAATTGCAAAATGGACGTTTTCAGTAATTGCTGTACCTGTTTATTGAAATTGAGAGTTACAGAGCTACTAACAGTATTAAAAATGTTCACAATTTAGTTTCCTAGTTGTAAGCCATTGCATACTCCAAGTCCGTAGAGTATGTGTGCGTAAAAAATCCATGAATTCCATGATGAACGATGATTGGCAAATTGAAGAAGATAAGGTTTACTCCTTTGTATTTCAATAATTATGTTACATCATAAAAATAATTTTTCAGAGCAATGCACTTCTACTTGACTAAAACCAGTGTTTTTAGAATGTGCTTGACTTTATTAACAAAGTTGGTGCAAAGTAAGGTTAATTATATGGCAGGCTATATTACCTTGAGTGCAAAGGCCAGTACAAAATAAAGAGAAAATATATATTTTACAAAATGTGAAGTATTATTAAATTCGTTAATCTTTTTAGGCTCATAGAAATTCTTAGCGATAAGATTTTTTTAAATTGTGACCATATACTTTTATATCACTTATTTGGTTGTATTCTTCCATTTGAGTGTTAAACATTATTGTTTTTATTACTATTTCCAGTTACTCCTCTTGTAATATAAATGAGTTATATTGTTCGCATTGCTGGTCTCGATTTAGAAAAAGTGTTGATGTATAACATTTTTCTATGTTATTCACGGACAACGCAAGCCTTATGTCCAAAAATGTTTTTCTGATACTAAGAATCCAAATTATAGCCAAGTATAAATTTCTATTAGAATGTTTCAATTATTTTCCACTATTGCGTTAATACAAACATTAAAATCAAAATGAGATTGGCACAATACTACTATTTAAAAAGCTTTTTACTACTTTATTACTCTATTTTAAGCTATTGCCTTAGTTTTAGAATCTTACGTGGCAGAACTTTACCACTGTCTAACCTATGTATAAGATAATATTAGATTTACTCCACATTTGATTTAAGTCAATATAATTATCGTATTTTCATATTTATAAAGACTTGTCATTGTTTGAAAATACTACAATCAATTTGTAATTAAAGAATTGTAGAAAACAACTGAGAGAAACTGGTTTCATGAATAGAATGAGTTAGCATAATAAAGCATCAAGATTTTTCAAACTCTGATTAAGTTTCATCATCTTACTAAATTTTACAATAATATTCCGCATCCCAACCATTTATTACATTCTTCTACCATTTTGTAATGAAACAACAATAAAATTATCTGATTTTGTGCATAAATTTGTATTCATCAATGTTGAGAATTAAAAATATTTTCAAAATGCAATAATTTGGTATTTTTATTGATTTTCTACTTGATAGAGAAATATTTTTATAGCTATAAGTATGCATTATCGCTTTAATTCTATTATTAAACATGGTATCTATTCTGTATCAATTTTTATACATTCATGTATCAATTATTATTAAACCTACAATCAATATATTCTACTTGATTGTATCATCAATCATTTTTCCTTTTCAAGCAGTTCTCTTTAATATTTTAATTTTACTAATATGGTTATTTACTTTACCTATGCTATCTTATGATTTTTCTTAAAATTGATGGTAGGCCCACCTATAGCACTCGTCCGTTTCAATATTACCGAATTATTTGAAATTAAAAATTTATCTTACCGTACTAAAAATTTTTCCTTCTTATTTATTAAGATTTGGAAAATATTATATCAAATTCATGAATGCCCAACCTTTTTTAAGAAAGAGTTGCATACAACACATTAATCCAAGCGGGGCTTATGTGGACAGTTGCGTATATTTATGTATCTACTACTGGCAGGTGATGGAGGCTCTTCCTAAGAAAATTTTAGAATTTTACTTTTTGAAACACATTAAAGATAAGTTTTTTGTTGTTTTGATTCCAGCTAGAATACCATTTAAATTGTGGATTTTTACATTAATGTACTTTTAATTTTATTCTTTTAATGCCACAAAAAGAACAAAGAAATGAGCCAATTTTGTTGACTACCGTACCGAGCTTGATGTTTTGTAGATTAGTATGAGTATGCTTTCAAACTTTGATTGGTTTATGCTTTTGTAAGTTATAGTAGAACATAAATGACAGCAAAAATAATCAAGTCTGAACGAATACTTTGCCTTGCTCTATCAATAAAAATCTGGTGTGGCGCACTCACACAACTTTCCTTGCCGTTATGAAAATTGATCACCTGACGCTAGTGTTCCCGCGCACCTCAAGTCTACTATTCAAAGATATGAGACAGCTGGTGATAGGACAATAACGCTGGAGACACACGAGGTCTGCTATGTCTTCGTAGTGAATGGTTTAATAGAACCAACACTTGCCAACAGTTTGCAATTTAATAATCACATTTTCTCGAATTTCAAGCTTATTTCCAATTTTAGGTGAAAATATTACTGGAAATAATTGCAGAAATGTTCATGCTTTATCTTTTCCACTTAGATTTTTTTGTTTAAATTTTATCTGAAGCCTGATAATTGAGAATCTAAAATCAAACTTCGCATAGATGGGGCGGAGCTCCTGAAATTTTTACAGATATAGGACTTGTTGCAGTTGGTAGAGCTTATCAATGAATATTATTTTCAGGTATGAATTTATCAAAATTGTTGGAGCCGTTTTTGAGAAAATCGCGAAAAACCCTGTTTTTGACAACACTTTTGCTATTTTAGCCGCCATCTTGGATTGCATTTGATCGAAATTGTTTGTGTCGGATCCTTATAGTGTAAGGACCTTAAGTTCCAAATTTCAAGTCATTCCATTAACTGGGAGATGAGTGATATCGTATACACACACACACACACACACACACACACACACACACACACACACACACACACATACAGACCAATACCCAAAAAACACTTTTTCCTACAGATACCTTGAAAAGTGACCATTTCTGCACTGATTGCAGGCCGCAAAGAATCACTTTTCCGCTCTAGTGCGCAAAGTATTATTGAATGAAAAAGACTAAGAAATTGTCAAAAAACCACTGATTTATTGATAATTAGAAAGACCGGTTTCGGTTATTACACCATTGTCAATCTCTGATAAACTAAAACCAAATACAAGAACAGCAGAATTTATACTAGTAGGCGAGTACTGCATGAACGCCTGCCATTGGTTCATGCCCTCGACCAATAGCAGTACTCGCCTACTAGTATAAATTCTGCTGCTCTTGTATTTAGTTTTAGTTTATCAGAGATTGACAATGGTGTAATAACCGAAACCGGTCTTTCTAATTATCAATAAATCAGTGGTTTTTTGACAATTTCTTAGTCTTTTTCATTCAATATGAATAATTACCACAATATCAACTTCTCAACTACACAAAAACGCAAAGTATTACTTTGCGTACTCCACATTTGCAGCATGACAATGCAAAATAGTTAATAGGTTATATGGAGCACCAGTGCAGGAAAATCAAAATCAAGTTGGTAACACTGACTGTGGTATAGTGAGGTCCACGTTATAATGGCAGTGGAGAACAGCGTTGCCTATTTATTATGTGCCTTGATCATAGTCATTTTAATGCTTACATATAAGATAAACCCCATTCAAGCAGTCAGATAAATTTTCAATTGAATTACTAATCATTATAATTTAACTATTATTATCCAATTTTAAATAAATTGAGGTTTTTATTAATAATAGAATGACACGGAAAAACATTTGATGGATTTCATGGAATTTTACCCATAATTACCCACTTTTCATATTCAATGGTAACTGTAGGAAAAATTTAATGTGAAATACGTGCGCAAAGCTCGTTTGCTGCACTCAAGAAACCATTATTCCGCACTCGCCTACGGCTCGTGCGTAAACGTTTCTTTCGGTGCAGCAAACTGTCACTTTGCGCACTAGTTGCACAAATAACTATTTCGGACTCAGGGGACCTTGAAAAGTATAGAAATTAGGGTACCTTAATTTTTTTCGCAAAGCAATACTTTCCTTACCTATGGTAATAGGGCAAGGAAAGTAAAAATGAGGTTTCTATTTATAGATTATTTTTTTATTGAAAATAAACTCAAGAAGATGGTGGCATTCATTTAAAAATGAGCGCGCAGCTTTCAACCGGGAACATGAGCACAGCCATCATGCGTGATTTCGTAAGATTTATTTATACAGTAGTTTTTACTTTGTAAATAAACTATAAAGATGATAAAAATCATTCTTCAATTAAATAAAGTCATATAAAAGACTTTCTGCAGAAAATTGTCAAAAATGAATTTGCTTTAAGTTTACACAATGGTTGAGATGCATGGTTGGCTACACTGCTTTTAACCCTACTCCCAAATTTGCCATTTTGCAATCCAGGATCCACCATCGTTGGCATTCTTGGCAAGCCAAAACTAAGTTGGTTTTGCCGAAATTTTTTCAAAATTAAATTTATTTTTGTTTTACATGTTATCAATATATCACAAATTGATATAACGAGTTACTACTTACAGGATAGAACACCAACTTTGTTGATTACTTGATACAACATGTTTCCAAAGTATCTGTTATCTTCTTCCATAGTAGTCTTCTTCTTTATAGTAGAGATCATAGTTTCTTGCTAATCTATAAAATTATTTAATCTTCATCTATCTTGCTTGATTTTCCTTTTCTACTAAATTTGAAAATTTATTCAACTTATACTTTCTAATTAGGGGTCAATTTGAACAGTTCAATACTACTGTTGTTCCTTTCCCAATAATTGAGAATGATATTGTAACCTGTAACAATGTATAAATAAATGTATAAATGTACATTAATGCTTCAAAATAAATTATTGTCATGTACACTAAGAAAAATTTGTTGATTTAAATAATGTTAAGCTAGTTTAAAAAATATATAGCTTATTAAAAACGTTAGCTTATGCAAATTTATTATACGGTACTGTGTAAGAAATGTTTTGGGATAATTGGACTATTCAAAAGTATGGCTCTCAATTTACTTCATTACAACCGACATAATTTTCATAAAATTTATCTTATTGTTACAGTTGCCTTTATTGAAACACATTCATACAGTGAATAACTAAATCAAAAGTATAATAAAATTTAATATACCGTAAACTATGAAAACATAAATAAATGTCGTATATAAATAAAAATATAAATCTGAGTACCCTTTTTAAATTCAAAAGTAGCCTTTGAGAGAAAAATAAAAGGCATGTTACATCACATATCCAACAATAATTAATTCCTGTTACAAGGAAATTTTTTAACATGATAAGTCTTTATATTACTTTTAAAACATTTTAAATCGTCAACTTAAATACTATTTGGCAAGTAATTATAAAGTCTTGTACCGAACTCAATATATAGGAATAATTACTCTGATTCAGTCTGAGTGAAGAAGCATTTCTTGTATGATGGCTATGAACAGAGCTATTCAAAGCAAAACTGGCTAAGTTTTTCTTAATGTATAATAAACATTCCAGTGCATGAATAGCATGAATTCTAAAAATTTTATGATGCTTGAAAAGTGGTTTGCTATGAACACGACTAGGATCACCTTCAATAATTCTAACGGCTCGCATTTTGTATTGTAACATTTGTATTATTTCCCCAGGCAAGAATACCATAAGTTAAATGACTAGCCTATGCACTTGAGCAAAATAAACAGTTTTAAACACATAGGCCTAAGAGTTTACAATTAATTTCAAACGATTGAGTAGAAATATACCTCTTGAAAGCCAGCCATGCCAACAAATTTATGTGTGACTCCCACTTGAGATTATTTTGAATAACTATGCCTTAAACTTTAAAACTATGTGTATTAGAATTAAAACCAAACTCCAATATAAGAGGACTAGAAACAAATTTTTACATAATATAAGCCTATTGAGTTACATAAATTTACGTTCTACAATTAGTTTTACAAAATAATCTAACGGAAAATAGAAAACTCAACAAAATTGTAGATAAAAATAATAACCAGAACATTTCAAATTCGGTAAGATATAAATCCATGAGATTTAGAAGATAGATTCTTCATGGTATTTATTGTTGATCTAGTAAAACAAAAATGTTCTGAAAATTATCAATTTTTAAGATAGTTGTTCAATTTACTAAAAATAACTTTTTGTTGTTATTTTTGGTAAATTGAATAACTTTTTCAAAAATTGATATTTTCAGAAAATTTTTGTTTTACTAGATCAACAATAAATACCATGAAGAATCTATCCTCTAAATCTCATGGATTTATATCTTACCGAATTTGAAATGTTCTGTCCATAAAACTCAAACTTCAGGCGCTCATATCTCAAAAAGTAATGATCGGAAAAAAATGTTTTCCTGAGAAAACTTTTTCATTTTGATAGCTTTATGAAAATATCACGAGTAGAAAGTTTATTTTTAGCCTTTGCACAGCCTTGAGTTTTCTTTTAATAATAATTATTCATAGAATAGCATTTTCATAAATTCAATTTCTCATTAATTTCAATCTGTTGAATGGAATCGTAAATTTTTTGATGTATTTGAACATTTATCAATACCTTACCTCATATTTTTTAGTTTGATACCAATTAACTCAATATTCCCATTTTCAGTCGAGATGTCAGACTGGGAAGACGAAGCTCCTACGCCTGCGCCAAGCACCACATCGTTCCAATCCAATCAAAATCAAGTAAGTCTCCACTCTTCAATTGTAATTTCTATTGCTAAGATTCTTTGTATCATCTTATGTAAGCCTATATCTTCATTTCGTGTACTGAGTTGAATTTTGTTTATATTATGTTACTGGTATTGCACAGTTTTAAACGCAATAAATCATAATAGAATACATTTTTATTGCACTTGCTCAAACACTTTAGAAACCAACAATTTTATGAACCCAGTAAAAGTAATGATTCGAATCAAAATATTTTGGATGAGACAGGAACTCAGCTATGTAGGAATTCAACTCATGCAATATATATATATTTTGGATTCAAAAGTGGGCAGTTAGAGTGATGGTGGGTGAATCTATTAGAGCAAGTTGTAGATGTTATTTCAAAGAGTTAAAGATTCTCCCACCACCAGGTGTATATATTTTGGGGGCTCTTTGTTTTATTGATAAGAATAAAGATAGGTTCAATACAGGAGAGTTGTTCCACTCATACAATACCAGATATAGACAAAACCTCAGAGATGACATTCATCGAACTGGTATGTATGAGAGGGGGGTAAAGAGTGCAGGAATTCGGCTTTATAATTCATTGCCAACACGCGTAAAGGCTCTTACAGGTGAAAAGTTGAGAATTAAGGTGAGGGAGGAGTTGCTGCAGGTTTGTCCTTATTCCAGTGAAGAATTCTTTTTGCATTATGGAATGCAAAGATTGACGACTTAGATTATAATTGACAAATCCTTATACCCCTTTCATAGGTGGTCAGTGGGATGAAAAAAAAATGAAAAAATTTGGTAGATGAGACCTGAATCACATGTTTATACACCTTGAGCCAGCAGTCAATCTAATGTCTAGCATCATTTTTCAAATGGGGATTTGCAGACTCCTCACTATGTGACTGTGGGGCGATGGAGCAGACAGTGTACTACGTCATATTTGAATTTGAGAGACGTGCCTACCAGGGTGAGGCTAACGACTTCACTGTAGCCAGTCCCCAGACAATACAGTACATTTCAACCCTTGACGTGCACTTATAGTGTGAAATTTTATTAATTTTGACAAAAATGTTATTCGCTAAATAAATAAATAAGCTATTTTTACTTTGACTAAAGTAAATCAGATTTGAGCGTTGATGTGTTTCTCAGAAAAACAGAAAGCTATCTCAGATGAACTCAGTTCGCATATAAACATCATTTTAAATAAATGTGATGATTTTGTTGCAGAGTTATGGTGGTGTGAGTACTGGTAAAGGACGAGGTTTTACGCCGGTGACCGACCTAGACGATGACAATTCAGGAGGGGGAAGGAGTTACAATGGAAGAGGCAGGGACAACGGCTTCCGCGGAGGTCGTGGCGGTGGTGGTAGGGGTGGTGGCCGAGGGGGACGGTACGATAGCGAGAACGGGGGTGGCGGAGGTGGTTACAACAACTACGATGATGAAGACAGAGGTGGCTTTGGGGGCGGCAGAGGGGGACGTGGTGGCCGTGGAGGCGGTGGTCGCCGCTACGATGGCGAGGATGGAGGCGGCGGCGGAAGGCGGAACTATGAGAACGGGGGTGGCTACGGAGGCGGTGGCGACGATTACGAAAGCAGACGGGGAGGTGGTTACGGGGGCGGGAGAGGCGGACGTGGTGGCCGTGGAGGCGGTGGCTATGGGGGTGGCGACGATGATGATGACAGCAGAGGTGGTGGATACGGGGGCGGCAGAGGAGGACGTGGTGGCCGTGGAGGCGGTGGCTATGGAGGCGGCGACGATGATGACAGCAGAGGTGGATACGGAGGCGGCAGAGGTGGCCGTGGAGGCGGATTTGGCGGCCGTGGAGGCGGTGGCTACGGTGGCGGTGACGATGATGATGACAGCAGAGGTGGATTCGGAGGTGGCAGAGGCGGACGTGGTGGTGGCCGTGGAGGCGGATTTGGCGGCGGTAGTGGTGGCTTCGGAGGCGGCGGCGAAAACGGTGGTAAGATTCATCTCAATTATTCATGCTCGACTCTACTATCAAAGTTGAAATTGAATAGTACATTATATTATTAATATATATATATATATATATATTATAGTACATTGTATAGTTAATATTGTATAGTACAGTAATGATAGAACTAGGAAAACTTCATTCAATATACTATTGAATACGTATCAATAAATACTGTCTAACAAAAGTGAAATTGCCGGAAGTCGAAAACTACCCAGCCAGAATGCTAGATCGATAAATTATTTAGGTTATCGATTTTCCCTCTAGTGAGGTCCAGGTTATAATGGCAGTGTAGGAAGATAGGAGAAAAGGGTTGCCAGATCTCAGCCTTGCCACCCAAACAGCTGATACTGGTATATCTGATGAATTTAACTGTTCATCATTGTTGAAAATAGTTAATCATAATCTATTTGTCAAGAAAATATATTTTTTAAAGATGTAATAATATATTTTCATGATTGAGATTAAATATTTTGTCAATTATTTGAATTTCTACATTGTTGATTAACGATGTGGCAACATCGCAAAGCGTGAAAGAGATAGCGCTATCTGATTTGTTGAACGATAGACAAGGATAGCTACACCATTGCAAATCACACACTGCCATTATAACGTGGACCTCACTATAGATATTTTCTCTGTAGGTATCATTCGTAATTTACATTCAAAGACTGCAAGTTGGATATCTGTGAATAATATTTTAATGGAATGTTTATTTCCATTTTCAGTTTTACTTTTTGCATAAGATCTGTTGTATTTGATTCCCTCGTTGGATCAAAGCCTACCAGTCGTTAGCCAACACTAATTCGGTCTTCGGTTTACTAATACAGTAGTAGGCTAGAAAAGATAAGAAAACATTTGAGAACTCATTGATATGAAATCTTTCCGAGTCTGAACACATGAGTGAGATTAACTGAACACCTGAAAACATCTATTTGCATTTATTTAAATCCTCTATTACTGGTTCATCCATAAATCTATTGCTGTTCTAATTTAATCGGTTTTTAATCAACAGAACCGGAGAAGCCTAGAGAGAGATACGAACCCAAAGAACGAAATGATGACGAGCTATTTGATGGACAGATATCGACTGGAATCAATTTCGATAAATACGATAAAATTGAAGTCCGGGTAAGTCTCTTCTACCTATCATACAATCTGCCAATCTCTAGTATCATTCTTAGTGATGATAAGCACTGATATACCTAGTTAGATATTACAATTTGAAAACTGTAACAGCTCTGTAAAATGTTGTTCTAATTGTTTATCAGTATATAGCTATTATTAGATTAGTGTTTGGGAGATTGTTGCTTTAATTCAATTTTTATATCGTGTTCCATAATTCTGAGAATAATTGAGTGTATTTGAACTCATAATATGGGTAAAGTTTCAATAATAAGTTATAGGAATGCTGTGTTACTGATGAAAAGGAGGCGGAAGATTACTTATTTGCATTTGACGAAATCTATCTAGTGTAAAGACTTGTCATGGATTGAATGAAAAATGAATTGAATTTTTCTGTTATATCTCAGAAGCATATGCATAGAGGAAGGTAGACTATAAAATTTCAATTATCAATTTCAATTTATTACCATCAAAAACTACCAGAATATATCAAAATACACTTCAATAAATTTGAGGTTAGTCAATGAAATGCTAGACAAGAAGTCTGTATGAAGCTATTATATTAATTTATAAAATAGAATTATAGTACCCTTTAAATTTAATAAAATATTAAAAAACAAGAATACAAATTGTAACGTAACTACTAGTTTCGGTGATCGCACCATCGTCAGGTTATAAAAAGAAATGTTTACTAATAGTTTTGTTGACCGAGCGAAGTGAGGTCTAAGATTCAAGTCGACGGTTTGGCATTTCTCTTAATGTTTGAATGTTTATATGTTGCGCATTTACGGCTAAACGTGGTAATAGATTTCCATGAAATTTGACAGGTATATTCCTTTTTTTAATTGCGCGTCGACGTATATACAAGGTTTTTTGGAAATTTTGCATTTCAAGGATAATATAAAAGGAAAAAGGAGCCTCCTTCATACGTCAATATTACCGTAAAAATCAGACTATAGAATTATTCATCATAAATCAGCTGACAAGTGATTACACAGATGTGTGGAGAAGCCAGTCTATTGCTGTATTTCAATAAGGTCTATAGTTTCAATCAGGTACTTGTGGATGAGAATACTGCGTGAGGTCTACTGTTCACAGAACTACTAGTTATTTTGAATAAAATCTTCAAGTAAATTATTTTAGCAGTTGCCCCTATCTATCAACAGATTTTATTTGAGATTTTTCAGTTTTAAATTTTTTTCGAAAATTGGGTTATGATTCCACATGTGGGTGATGTTTATTATATTATTTTTATTAAGTTTAGAATGTAAATATATCATAATATATAGAATTATAATATATTTTTACCAGATTTTTAGAAGTAGTTTTTCCTTGCACATCATAATGAAGTGTAACTGAAGTCATTTTATTTCTTCCGCCAGCTTTCTCTGTGAAAAAATCTTGACATCCAAAATCAATCTTCCTATGAATTCCTGTCATTGAAGATTTTTCAATGCCTGCATCCTGAACTTAGTAGTAGTCTTATGCCTGTAGTCTCTTCTCCCCTTTCCTCTTGATTCGTCCATCAACGAATTTTACATTCTTTGGATTAACAGGTTACAGGAGAAAACGTTCCGAAGCACATTCAAACGTTCGCCTCGTCTGGAATTCGAGGATTGATCCTGGAAAATGTGGAAAAGGCGGGCTACAAGAAGCCCACACCGGTGCAGAAGTATGCCATTCCCATTATTATGCAAGATCGAGATTTGATGGCGTGTGCTCAAACTGGATCTGGAAAAACGGTAATAAGTTACTAGATTATTACTGTAAGGTTATAGGATTACGAGTTCTATATCTAGTTATAAGGTTATTTACTATTTAAAGAAATTGATTCACCAACATTGAGACAAACATACGTAACTAACGCAATTCTGTACATTAATAAAAACAAAGACAAATTCACTACTCGTAATACACCATATCTAATACGTCCAAATGTTTTCAATACCAACAATAACCTATTCACAAGACTTACATCTTGCAAACACCAATTGTCCTTCTATTGCCATAAAATAATAAATTGTCTACCTGATAAATTCATTCTAAATAGAATTACTAAGTGTTTAATTTATGAAATAAGAGAGTGGGTATGTAGGAAAGTTTACTTCGGACTTGAGATTTCAGAAGATTAATTGACTTTTTGTTCTAGTGCTTACATTGTTATATTGTACATACATTTATATTCTAGTGTGTATATTGCATATTGTTTCTTCTGGTACTAAATAAATTGTCTTAGACATCCATGCTAATTACTTTTAAGATTTTTGAACTCTCTTCCAGAGCTCAAGCATTAGCTTTTCTGGGAGAGCCCATTATTTCAATATTAAAATAAAAGAAAACATTCGTTGAATATGTTTTTAAACTAGTTGAGATTATAATTAGTTATAACATTATAAGAATGTTTTTGTTCCACTTGTTTGTAAAAAAAAGAATGGCAATAAATTGATTTTATTTGATATAACTTAACCTTACTATTACTAGTAAGGTTATAAGTTACTGGATTATGTTCAAACTGGATCTCGGTAATAAGTTACTAGATTATTTTCATTGTTAAAACATTTAATTATCCTAATCAATGTAATTCTCTTTATTTGCAATCATTGCACTCGTCTTTGATATAAGTGCTACCAAATTTATGCATGATCCTATCTAATCAAATTGTACATTTTCGACTTGGACCTTCCGGCAGTCGCGCTTTTGTAAAAAGTACATCAGTGTCAGTTTTTTTGCTGCACAAAATTATTGAATGGGGTGGTGTCAGTGAATGAGTCACCTATGCATTCTAAAACTTTCTCCCCATCACTCCACTGAGTTGCTGTATCAACCGAGCAATGGTTCAGTCTTTGCGTGCCATTTAGTTGCTCCAGTGCATAAGTAGTGCATATGATAGACAGTGCATTATGATAGGGAAAGAGACTGCCAACGAACCAATAACACAGAATTGTTGGCTTTGCTTGGTGTACCTTATTGGCTACGAAAAGGTAATCATGCAAATGTTCACAGGCGTAAAATAATGCAATGAGATGGAAATATTAATAATACAATTAATTAATATGTTTTGACAGTAAACAGAGTACATAACACATAAAAAATAGGATGTTGTAAAAATTACAAAACGCGACTGCTCGTGTGATTGAGTGGGCCTGACTTCCGGAAGGTTGAGATTAATACTAATACAGTAATATGTTTATATTTCCTTCTATTTAATGATGTTTATATGTTTCTCAGATCAATATTAGTGAAGAAAACAAATAATAACATGCTTGCATGAGCTCTTTTGTAGGGAGATAGTGGACAGCCTTTTTTTTACAGACCATCCAGTCAAGGCTTTTGCATATTATATACTTGATAAAAACACTTCACTTACATGGGCTACTTTTGAACAAATTAATAAAAACAATCTTGTAGTAGCCTTTATTTTAAAGTTTTTTTTTTCAAATAAAGGGTACTACAAGATTTTTATATTGCTTTTATATACTTGATACTTGCCTTAATTCTCTAACTCTTCAGCACTTGACTCGCTCATTCTAATAAATATCAAACCAACGTGGGTTTCACAACGTACAGTCAAAATTCCAATTTTTAGGTTGGAAATCACAAATCAAATCAAATGATTCAAACATCTGTAACATATTCCGTTTTAAACGTACGAGAATGAGATTTTACAGGTATACCAAAATACCATCTCCCAAAAAGGGCCTAACTTGGATAAGGACACTCAAGTACAGATCTGCTCAATTCACTTCTAAAATAAATATCTTACTCGCCTATTGTGTATACTCTCGTATCATCATTGAATGTTTTAGTAATGAGTATTTTTGTGTTTGAAGGCTGCGTTCCTTCTGCCCATCATTCATAACCTGCTTGAGAATCCGGAAAGCGTTCAAGTGAATGACAGATGCTGCCAGCCGCAAGTAGTAATCATGTCGCCTACACGAGAACTGGCCATTCAAATTCATGACGAGGGACGCAAGTTTGCGCTCCAGTCCTGCATAAAGACTGCGTTGGCCTATGGTGGAACTGCTAGTTTCTCCCAGGCTGATAAAATTTCTGTAAGTATCTGTTCAACTACTCGAAATATTATACTTGTCTCTGTATTTATTCGAATGGGCCTAGTCAGTTTTGTTTCTTTTCCTATGACTCAATGACTGTATTCGGTTGGTTCATTTGTTGGTTGTGTTGTAACTTTTTATTGTATTGTTTGCAGAGTTTTTTGAATCAAATAATTTTGTTCTCGTCCAACCTTTTTGGGGCGACTAGTTCAGATGTTTGTTGATTCGTTCACATGAAAGTTGAAGAAACTTCTATTGGAACTATCTTTTTGGTAGAAGTGAATTGCACTATAAATTGTGCAATCCGGGCCGTAAGGTTCTTGTAATTATTGAATATTATTATGCGATATTGTTCATCAAAAAACGTGTACTTACAGAAGATTTTTCCATTAAAGAACGAAAAACTATTGAAATTTGTGAGTTGTTTAATTACTAGAATCTTAATTTAACTTAGAGGATTTTTTTATTATGCTAATCTGCATTTGATAGTCAATTGGATTTTGATTATTGCAGAGAGGGTGTCACATTTTGGTGGCGACTTGTGGACGACTGAACGACTTCGTCGAAAGAAACCGTGTCTCCTTCGAGTCTGTTAGGTTCTTCGTTCTGGACGAAGCGGATCGAATGCTGGACATGGGTTTCTTACCAGAAATCGAGAAAATCCTCAGCCACCCTTCCATGGTTGCAACTGTAAGTTATCTGCATAATCTTTGACTTTGGTTAAAAATCAATTTTATACTTGAGTCTTGAAATACTTCAGGCCCGATTTCTATAAGCTGTTCATCTAAAGTTCATGACAAAACATGAAGTTATATCAGCACGCTGATTCTGAGCTGTCAATAGCCAATTATAAGCTATCAATAGCTGATATGAGTCATTACTCACACAAGCTCAAACTTCATGCTTCGTCTCTCCGATTAATAGACTGTAGAACAGTAGTTATTAAACCTAATGGGATATTAAACCCATAGAATTAATTTTAATCCAATGGACCATTAGATTTAATAAGTGTATCAGAAGAAACCGGACCTTAGTTTATAGGTTTATTAATTGCACCTTCTTTGTCTATTTTAATAATAATATTATTGCAACATCTTTGACATTGTTTGATAATCGTGTAGAGTAAACCAAGATTAATTTATTTTTGTATCGCATACGAAGTTGCGACGCTTCAGAGTTCAGACCACTAGATCATGTAGGCTCGTCATATTTGAAAAAAATGGGAAGATATTATTTGTAAAAGAGAAATTTGACTAGAATTATTTGTGAAATGAGAAGAGAGATTTTACTTAATAAGAGAGATAACTTGAGAAGTGTAAAGAGATTTTATTAGAATTAATTGTTATATTCGCCATAGATTTGAAAAAAAATTGTAAGGTATAATCGGAAAAAAGAGATTGGATTAGAATTACTAGTGAAGTGAGATATTAGTAAACTGCATTTATATTTTGTGTATTTCACGTAGAATAAAAAATGTCTTCTAAACTTGAAAAAATCATTAAAAATACATTCTACTTTATTGCGTTTTTCACGTTTTTCAACTAGGTAACTTTATAAATTAATAAAGCTTACAACAAATTGTTGTAATTGATTATCAACGAGCTAAGATTTGTATTAATCTATGGTTGTTTAAATAGGGAACTAGGAGGACTCTGATGTTCTCAGCAACATTCCCCAAGCAGATCCAGCAGTTGGCGTCCAAGTTTTTGGACAACTACGTTTTCCTCACCGTAGGAAATGTCGGCGGCGCTTGTACTGACGTCGACCAAGTAATTGTTCAAGTCGGCAAATTCGAAAAGAAAGATAAACTCAAGGAAATTCTCTCCCAGGGTAAGTAAAATTTATATTATTAATTAATATGGGTACTGAGTTATGATTTTTCAAAAATGAGTAAAATTTCAAGAAAAAATCAATTTCGATGAATTTTAGTTTTTGATCAACAATATCTTTCGATTGTTACCATTTAGATGTATAATCCAAAATCCCTCTGGGCGTAATTTTGTGCTCTACAATCTGAGACCAAGTAGAGCGCTCTATCTCATATAGATTTCCAGGTACCCCAGACAAAAATGCTCCTCGTATTGCCAAAAATCATATAATTTTTAGCTTCAACTATATCGCCAACTACATTGTCCTAACACTAATAATTTGCACAATGATATAAGTTTATGAGATCATGTTCTATAAGAATCACTAGTTAGATGCACTTAATTTCAGTATTTCCTGGTGGAGAGGCACGCATAAGGACACCTGAAGGATCAAAGTTTCAAACACTCATAACTTTTGACACAAAGCTCGAATCTCATTGTACTACAGTTCATTCTTCTTGGCTTGTCAAAGCGGTTCAAAATCATGCAAGTCAAATTCTGTCGAAAAATGGAAAATTTATTGTCACTTAAGTGCATTAAGTGCACTTAAGCCCATACACAAAATCAAATCATGTATTTGCCATACAATGAATACGTATTCGAAACAAATAAAAGAAAACACATAATTTTATAATCAAAAGTATTAAATAATAAAATAAAAAGTAAGCATAAATAATACCAAAGAATGGCCAATTTCTATATTCAAAGCTGCATATTTACCTTCACGATAATTTCACTCATTTGATTATTTAAATTGTTTTAGGCGACGAAAAGGTGCTGGTGTTTGTTGAGAAGAAGCGGTCGGCCGATTTCCTGGCAAACTGGCTGTCGGAAGCGAGTTACCCGACGACCAGCATCCACGGCGACCGGCTGCAGCGAGAGAGAGAGGAAGCGCTCAATGACTTCAAGAACGGGCGCATGCGCGTCCTCGTCGCCACCGCCGTTGCCAACAGGGGTCTAGGTCAGTGCTTTGCCCACAACAACTCTATCGCTTCTATTTCCAATGTAACGGTATTTGTGATGATGGTTACTGAATACTGATAGTACAATTCGAATAACATCAACATATTGTCATTTAAAAAGCAAAATCCTAACCTTTTCTTTCACCTGTGAAAATTCACATTCATTGTATGTACGATTTGAATTGAATCTTGCTGGCACGTAATTAGCTGATCAATGTTCGGTCGTAATCAGCTTACCGTTGCCTCTTAGGCTCAACTCACACTTACGCGACTCAGGTCGAGAGCATGAGTTTCCAAATGGTGACACTCAGACCAGTCGATTCTAGCATAGAGAAACAATAGCGTAAGTAGATATCCCATGGTATAGGGAATTTATGTCGCAACTTTTACTGTTATCTCAAGCCGATTACTGTCGATTATTGTAGATGTTTACTGTTTTTGACCGGGTAAGAGTGTATGAACGGCACGATATGAGAGACTGCCAGTGTCATAAAGCTTCACGGGGAAGAAATACGTGGGACTGTCGACTTGAGATAACAGTAAAAGTTACGACATTAACGCCCTATACCATGGGATATCTACTTGAGCTATTGTTTCTCTATGATTCTAGTCTCCGCGACGTTACCATTTAAAAACACATTTGTTTTTACTCACAGTGTGAGTACACAGAGTGAGTTGAGCCTTAATTTGCCGTGACGTTACTCAGTATGTTTTCATGATGAATATGTTTTGATGATATATGTTAAATTATATATAAGGTTAAGATTAGATGATACAGGTTTTGATGATGAACTGTGAGCCCCCTGGGCTGGAGAACTTGCTCGTACTGATTTTGAAATTTGTAACTTTCAATAAATAATTATTAAGTGTATAAATAGAACTTTATAGTATACTCCGTATAGGTAAATAAGTCAGAATCAAAGAAGAACAAACAGTGATAACTTCCAAAACAAGGCTTCCAGTTATCTGTAAGGCTGTCAATGTTATCCTGCTATGTCCTCAAAAAGGGCGGAGTGAGTCGATTTTGTTAGCCTTGGAATTTTATCAGTGTAATGGTTCAAAGAATGACGAGAACCATCGAATGATGAGAGCCATCGAAAGTAATCATCAAACAAACCCTCGAACGGAGGGTAGCCTCGACGCTTTTAGTCATCAGTAAGAATCCGCTACACTTGTTTAAATATAGGAAAAAGTTTATACTAAACTTTTTAATGAATATTTTATCTGGTACTATCTCTACTATCTATAATGAGTGTATTATCAATTGCATTGCAGATATCAAGGGCGTTTCTCACGTGGTGAACTTTGATTTGCCGAAAAGCAGAGATGACTACGTGCATCGAATTGGCCGAACAGGTCGGTTGGGAAACCGAGGAAAAGCCACGTCCTTGTATTGTCCCGAGGAAGATTCCGATATCGCTGCCGACCTGGTCCAGATTCTCAAGGAGGTATGTGACATGCATCACAATAACTGCTAGGCAATAGGCCTATCGATTGAGTCATTTTTTGCATTATTGATTCGGGAACAAAGCGCTGGTTTTTTTTTTATAAATTAGTCGTATGTAAATGCATTGTGTTATCCTTATAAAGGACCTGGGCGTCATAATGTACCCTACTCTTGAGTTTAAGGAACACCTAGCACATGTTATGAATGGTGCTAATAGGTCGCTAGGGTATTTCGAAATTGTAGGCCTTTTACAGCATGTGATGTTGTTTTGAAATTGTACTATGCTACAGTGAGGAGTAAACTTGAATATGCTGCTTTAGTTTGGGCTCCATTTCACAGCAGCGCTATTATTGATTTAGACAAAATTCAGAATAATTTTTTTTTAAGGTATCTTTACTTTAAAAAGTTCAACGCATTCTGTCCGATAGCTTTTTCAACAGACAATCTAAGGTTGATATTTAATGTTCAAAGATTGGAAGAAAGGAGATCTGTCGGTTCCCTCTTGCTATTACATAATATCATAAACAATCAAGTATTCATGCCAGAATTTATAAGTATGTTGCAACTTCATGTCCCGTTTAATAGACCAAGACCAAATATTCTGTTTCACATGCCATTTATCAGAACGACTCATCATTTCAATTCTTACATATACAGAACTTTACGTTTGTACAATAGAATAAGCCACTGCATTGATCCGTTTTGCTGACCGTTTCCAAACCTTTAAGAAATCCTGTGAACTAGCATATCGCTCTATAGCTGACTCATGATTGATAAATAATTATACTAAAATCCCTCATTTCTTTTTTTCTCTCTTCTAGAGCCCTATTTTTCCTCTATTCTCTATTTTATTCTTTATTTTATTTTTCTTATTATTTTTATTTCATTCTTCTTCATTTTCTATTATCATTGGTTTATTTTATTTTTTCATTTCGCCTCTTCTTATCTTATTAGTATTCAAAAATTCTGTTTACAATTTTATTTTATTTTTCATTCTTATTTTGCATCAAATATTATGAATCTAAACTAGTTGATGTCAATAAGGCTCTTCATGGATTTATTCTGTGAGCTTTTGTATGTAAATAAATAAATAAATAAATAAATTAGAATTGTATAGGAGGGTTAAGTGGGAGAGAGGGCCGGCTGCGCCCTAATTTCGCCCTCCAAGTTAAAATATCTACGTTGAAACATAAACTTGTTTTGGTCGTTGATTTCAACAAATTCAGTGCAATTTAATAGTTGTTAGGTTTCAACTTACAATTTGTCGTATTAAGCTGGATTCCCACACAACAATGACAGTGAATGTGCACTGTACAGTGAAAATATTTATTTCTGAATACAATAACGAATCATATAATAATTATGCTCGAGAAAGAACAGCAAGCATGGCCCAAAACTATTCTATTCCCAAATTTTTATGATTATTCCCAAATATTCTTTCATGAGTTGAAGTGGAACGATTCCCAGCCATCCGACAAAGTTTTGACAGTGCTATTAGCACTGCAATACTTACAAACCGAGGAAAGTCCAGGACAATATTTTTATGAGATCACTGAAATATTTTACAGGAGAGTGATGTAGATTTTCTGTTCACTTCCTTCTGTTCTTTCTGTTTGTAGATTTTCTGTAGGTATACCGGTTTTGTGTTGTAGCATAGAGAAAATATAGCATAAGAAGATATCCCACGGTATAGGGTGTTTGTTTCAAATTTCACTGTTAACAGCTCAAGGCAATAGTCCTAGTAGCTATTTTTCGTGAAGCTATGTGACGTAGGTATGTGTCTCTCATACTGTGTCGTTCTTACAACGTCAACCGGTTAAAACAGTAATAATATGCCTAGACATTAGTCGACAGTAATCGGCTTGAAATTTGGAACATAAACGACCTATACCACGGGATTTCTACTTATATTTTATTCATTTGTGGATAAAATTACCGATCATATTATGAATATGATTAGGAAAGAACAACAGGCTCGTCCCAAAAATATTCTAATACAAAATTTTGATAATGATTAACATGTCCAAAAAAATAGGTTATGATTTTACTGTTGAAAGTTTAAGTTCAATTTTATGCTATTTTTTCTCTATGGTTGTAGGTTGACTGAAAATTATTGGAATTTTATTATTTATAACTTACTAAGTTAACTTATTATCAACTAACTTATCATGAAAAATAACGGCTCAGCACTGGAAACAGTGGAAGCTGGAACCACTGTTGAGTGTCACTGTCCGACAACAATCTTTAGATAACGGATATTTTGTCTCACCTGTTTTATTCGTCGGAGTATAGTATCAATCCCTCAAGAGGCACTGCACTGGTAGCTGTGATATTTGTTTGCACGTTGTAAAATTATATGACAGTTGTTGCAACTTATTTAAGATACTAGTCAATCAGTGTCGCTGGTTCACTCAAACAAACTCTTACAAAATTACTCTTGGAAAATTCAGTAATAATAGTAATTGATAATTTGTGGTCTATTTAACAGGCAAACCAGGAAGTGCCAGCATTCTTAGAGGCGGCTTCCGGAGGAGCCACATCCGACTACCGTGCCAGCAACTTCGGCGGAAGAGATTTCCGTAGTGTAAGTCAACTTCTTTATCTTTCGAAGATCATAAATGTATGATATGTGATATCACATTAAGTACTAGTTGTATGAAATCGAAAATATTAAACAAGTTAAGTGTACAGATTGATTTTTGTTTAAAAATAATTTTATAAATTCTGTTCAAGTAGTGTCGATCATCCTTCAACTCTAATTATGTGAGAGTTTATTTAATCTCAGGCATAAATTCACCCCTCCTATTACTGTTGTATATTATATGCATCACCGTTCAAGCGAATGAAATATATCAATTTATTTTGAATTTGAGTAATAAGCTTCCTGCAATCATGTGAAGTTGAGAGTTCTTTCAGAAAAGTTATTTTTTACTAATAAAATATCCAATAGAAGTAGAACATATCACTTCACTTTTGGTACTTGATGTTTCTGTTTAGTACAATACTTTCTTATTTTTCTATAAATTTGCTAAATTAGCTATTACAACAGCCCCACAAATGTCATTCATTGAAATTAACTCATTCCAGTGCTTCATTTTATTATTTTCATTATTGATCTTCGAATATCCATTGAGTTTCTTGAATGAAAACAGTTTTATCATGATAGTGTTTTTGTTTTGTTGCAGTTCAATAACCCTGTACAACAGAACCCTGAAAAAGGACAACCAGTTGCTGTCGAGGAAGAAGAAAGCTGGGAGTAGAAC
Organism: Nilaparvata lugens; assembly: GCF_014356525.2. Lineage (NCBI taxonomy): Eukaryota > Metazoa > Arthropoda > Insecta > Hemiptera > Delphacidae > Nilaparvata > Nilaparvata lugens. The sequence continues at coordinate 11,350,981 of NC_052505.1, read as the reverse complement.
GCTACCCAACCCTAACCTCAATCATCGTAATCTACAGCATACTTTCATTTGTTATTCTGAGCATATTATGAACACTATAATTGAATTTTTTATTGAGATCTAAATAATTTTTATAATCTATGCATTATTATATTCAAAAAAAAAGTATGATTTAAAGTGGCCACAATGCCCCGATAGCTTGGTCAATTTGCAAAATATGTATGTTAAAAGAGTTCGCTGTTATATGATTTAAGATTCTTTGTTAGGAATAATCAATTTTTATTTTCATAGTATGAGTTTGAGCTTTCACACTATGACCAAACATTATCATAGAATATCACAAATGAAGGTTTATGAAGCGTAATGGAGTTTTGGAAAGATGGATGTGAAACATGCAATGAAATTTTGGTAGTATGTAATTGAAGGTTGTTGAACATTCCATTATGATATCTCAAATTTATTACTGGGTCTACATTAGAAATGTTCAACAAACATATTTGTTAGCGCACTTGTGGAACAATCATTTTAAAAAGTTTGAACAATTCTCTCTTACATAAAAATTTCTTGTTTTTGACGCGCCATGGGCAAACATAATAGATTTGTCCGAATTATTTCAACAAACTTGTTAGTTGTGGGCCCAGCATATGCTTCATAATTGGATGGAGAATATGGACTTGTAGAATAAGTGATTTCTTACAGAAAAGTTTCATTTTTATGCCGGTTGATTGCTTATAGGCCTATAATAGTTGTATTTCCCTGCTTTTAAGGAAATATATTCACGCAAAGAAAACAGTTTGCAGCCTTGGTACATTCAGCCGGTTTAATATTCCTTGTTTGTTTAGTTCGGAAAATATGGAGGTTGTTTTTTATTACGAGACAAAACGAATCGCTTTAATTTTAAATAAGATTTGATAAAAAATTATTCTAGTTTTGAGTTTGGTATGAATGTTTAGTTTGGCATTATATATCTTAGATTTTATTAGTGTGGTATGTTTAGTACAAACTTCTGATCATCAAGTAACGAAAGTTTTGCTTGGAGTATGTACTTATGTAATTGATTTTGAAATTTGATGCCGATTTCATAAGAACCCTGTAAGATTTCCTGTAATATAGAAAAAAGGCTTCCACTTGCTACCGAACTTTGAAAATATATAGCCCGCCGTATGGTCAAATTGAATGTTAAGATAGCCTTTTTTCTGTAATACCATAAGGACATTTTCAAACGATTTAGAAGTTTTATAATAGCTTTTCCTTGAAATTTTCCTTTGACAATAATTGCAAATGAATGGTTTTTATTCCTTGAAATTTTCCTTTGACAATAATTGCAAATTAATGGTTTTTACTAGAGGAGATAAATTTACTTTTCAGTTTTCCACAAATGCAATGTTATTCTTACTATTTCAAAGTTACCATGTAGTTGACATTATAAGATGTCCTATAGAAGTTCTGGAGAAATATAGTGCCTTACAAACATTCAATTGCAACCCATCGAAAAGAACTGACTAAACTTACTAGAAGAATTAGTCCGGGAACTCGATCGTTGAGTCATTTACTAGAATAAGATAAGTGATAATAATAGTATTTTTATATTGATGAATACATATTTGTTTTCGTTGTGAAAATGCTAAAATTCATTCCTTTAAAAATGATGTTTTTGCTACATTAGCACTCATGATTAGCATTAAGAAGGATGTTTTGTTTGTTTTCTATGAGTTTCTGCGTATGTTATTATTGAAGTTTGAATTGTTTATGATACATTATTCGTTTAAAATGAAAAAATATACAATTTTATAACAACCTGTTGTTCTTTATTCATTCATATAATTAATTTCGAGTCTTAGAATCTCGAGTTCTGTTTGCATTGCAGCCTATATCCTTGGGAAGGAACAGTTTAGTGGCACATCTTGTACGGTATTGTAGATGTGACTGTATATTTTATCTATGCAACTGCTTTTGATTTTTCTTCATATCATATACCCCTACACTATAGTCAACCGCACGAAAATAGTCCGATGAAAAGTGAACAGATGAGTGCAACGTTGTCAAATATGAGAGTTGATCAACGTTGTCCACAGTCGATTATAAGAAATGATAATTTATATTTTTATAATTCATCTGACGAATTGACAACGTCTATGGGTGCGGGGGGTTGAGGTATTGACAGTACACTGAGAATTCCTAGACTCACATGAAAAGTTGATGGCAGTGATTCCTAAGGCCTGAAAAGGAGAGTTTTTTCTGTAGAAGTAGTACACTATGGACGGTCGGTGCACGACCCTACTGTAAAGCCCCAGATGGTTGGAAGAGCGTGTGGTAGGCCTTAATAAGTGCCTAGAATGTCTCAAGTTTTCTTCGAGTTATCTGACAGTTTTCTGTGCACGTGGTAATTCTATCATCCTGCCAGCTTGAAGCTACTTGGTTGCAGTTTCTCCTACCAGGTTGCTACTGGTAGCAGAAACAATGGGGCAATCTTGGCTATATTTTTATTTGGTATCTACCTTGACTTGGAGGGCAGATATTCATCTACCTCTCAGGACAGGCTGTTAAGGTCCCACAACAGATTCCCTTTTATTACTGGTAGCAGAAACAATGGGGCAATCTTGGCTATATTTTTATTTGGTATCTACCTTGACTTGGAGGGCAGATATTCATCTACCTCTCAGGACAGGCTGTCAAGGCCCCACAACAGATTCCCTTTTATTACTGGTAGCTGAAACAATGGGGCAATCTTGGCTATATTTTTATTTGGTATCTACAACCTTGACTTGGAGGGCCGATATTCATCTACCTCTCAGGACAGGCTGTCAAGGCCCCACAAACAGATTCCCTTTTAGTGCAATAAAGATCTTCAACAGGATAAGTAGGTAGTATATAACGTTTCTATGAGCAGGAGGGCAAAAATTTCAAGAGCGAACTTCAGATAAAGCTCCATTCTGGTCCCTAAACCTGAATTATTGATTTTAATAGTGTTTTGTGTACGCTTTCCGTCATCCTGATATTGAGTTGATGACAAAATCTATCCAATCAGGCTAAACATGCTAAATTTTTTCAGTTACTTTGTGTAGGCTACAGAATGCACTGCCATGAGAACAACCTATACGAGTGTAACAGCCCCTGCATTGAGTGCAATTTACTATACAGCTTCAATTTCTAGGCTACCATCTACCAACGAAAATTTATCTTCGTCAATAAGTCTAGCCTTTTTAATTTTATATAAATATTGAATTATAGAAGATAACAGTGAATGGGGTACGTGAATTATTGCTTGCAATATAGTGCATTTTTCATGGGTCTATTATATTTTTTTAAATTACGCGCCTAGAAATGGTGAAGCATGAAGACGAAACTACTTGAACAAGGAACGATTGAACCTGGAACAGGCTTGGGATCGGAAAGATACCTGCGTGCACAAGAATTATTTGTTTTAAATGTTTTTTATTAAACATGTATTTTTTCTCTTTTGAATTTATTGAAATATTTGAATTTCTGTTTCATTTCAAATTTATATCAATATCAGAGATAGGAGACCAGGAATACTTTTAGAACATGATGTTCATGAACGAATCACGACAAAAAAGTTATTCATGGAATAAAAGATTCTTGAGAGATGAGATATGATAATAAATTTCCAATCCATTAGGACTGGTTTTTTCAAAGGAATAATAGAGAAATATCAATTTTATGAAAGTGTGATCAAGAAGGCAGGAAGTATCTTGTTTCCCGGCAAAATGAGAAGAAAGACGCAATTGACAGGGCCTTGACATCTTGTGCCCGCTCGTGTCTTTCAACAAGCAACGTTTCCTTGAATTGAAACATGTGCTCATAAATTTTATAAATCAGAATTATTAATCAATTTTAGAGTTTAGTGTTCAAATATTTGATAATTTTCACTTATATATGCACTAAATTCAACTTTTTCTAAATATTAATCTCATCAGAAATTGAATAATACTTATTCTTGTGTAGTGCAGCTCATGTGTCACATTGACACGCCGAAGTGAAGCTTGTTTTGAAAGTCAAATGTGTTTGAATTCTAACAGGAATGTATAAAACAAAGCAAGGTAAGATTTTATTTCATCTTCCATCTATTTCTTTCATTTATGATTTTAATATAACATTGTTTTAAATGTTGACTTATTTTTACCACGTGTATTAATAGCGGTAACCTTTTACTTCATTGGTATGCTCTAACCTCATTCATAGAACAAAGCAATGTGCGATTTGGGTTGAGAGTTAAATTCTTTCAACTGCTTTTATACAGTATTTTTAGATGACTACAAGTACATTCAGGTAGTGTAGTCGAGATTTGTACTAATTCAACTTTGAAACAACTATAAAAAATCTCAACATATGAATGTCCGGACACTCAAATTTTTAAATCTATTGTTAGAAGTTCTGAACATTATCTTTTTTCAAACCTTCTTGCTGAAATTTTATTCCGGTTTTGAATTATTCTGAGGTTCTCTTTCAAGTAACGAATTGCCACCCTATAAATCTAAGGTTCTTTAGACATGCAACAACCATTCCTTGTAGTTTATTCTTGATAGTTTGCTGTTAATTTATCATGCAATTGAATTTTAACTTGACTTTCATTAATACATCCGAAAAAATACAAATAGGCTACTTACTAAGCTCTTTCTTCAATTTTAAAACTTAGCTCCTTCTTTAATTTTAAAACTTAGCTCTTTCATTTTAAAACTTGAAAGAGCATGGTTGATTAATGATGCTCATAGAGTCTTTAAATTTCAATTAAACCTTAAATACATTTTTGTTGCCAATAGTTACTTAGTAGAAAAGTTGTTCTGCTGACTTGATCAAATTTTTAACTATTGCACTATTGCATAAATTTTTGTTTTTTTTTAATGTAGACTTTTTAAACTAATAGAATACTGTCAAATTCATAAAACTCACCTGCATCCATATCTCTTAAATATTAGCGTTTGATGACTTCACAGTTTTGTATCAAAAATTAGAAATTTCTTCCAATCTATTCTAAATTTATCTCTGAAAGAGCAAGCTCTAGTAAGAAATTGATTACCTCACCTGTTAATCTTATAACCGTAGCATGTAGGAACCTTCACCAGATCAAAGCTTTTTATATAGTTTATCTTTTAAATTTCTGTTTTTGATCACCGTCATTTTTATTTATTACATAAATTTGAAGCCTGTTTTTATAAAGCATAAGATTTGTCTTTGATAAAACTAAAGATACCATTTATGCATTTATTCAGTAGTATTCATAAAGTCATAATTTATTAAATATTCATTTTTTGCTACAATATTTTATAAGTACAGTCTACTCCTCAAAAAAGGTAATATTTCAACTGTCTTCTTGGGAAGACCAGGCTGTTTGGCAGTACAAAGTTATTTTTATCACTCATCAAGAACCAAGGTGAATGTCCCAATACTGTGAAAGACTGTTGTCATGTTTTTACTCAACTTCAATTTCTATTTAAATAGCCTATACCTAAGATACATTTAAGAAGTTGCAGTTTATACTGCGTTAAGGAAAGGATTAGTAGGCTTGAAATATTTTTTCAAAACGTTTATTTAGAGCTCATTCATTATAAATTTGTCAATGAGTAACAATAAATGTGTTTATTTTTGACGCAGGTATTGTGAGTCACGACGGTCACACCATGGTGATAGAGGTGCAGCATTCTAATGGACATGTGCTCAATTCACGATTTCATTCTCGTCCTTCAATTATAATGACAGGTAATAGGCCTAATAGTTGAATTAAGTTTTACATTTTTCGTTTATTAATCCACAGAATATAGCGTTATTCCTTGTTGAAAAACGTCAATCTCAGTTTGAAAATTGAACATTAAAAATTAATTGAAAATTAAGTTAGTACTAAATTGATAATCTGTAATTGAAAAATGTTAGTTAAAAAAAAGGTATTAGTAGCACAATGAGTACCGGTATTTAATAATTCTAATACTATGCTCCAATCTTGAATTATGATTTCAGTATTTATTTAGTGATTGCATCATCATGAAAAATGAAAGGACATCATTATACTTGATAAACTTTAGCTTGAGGTTTTGTATACTTGAAATTTTGATATTTTGTATTTCTCAATTTTTAAGTGAATCTCAGGTTTTTTGAATGATTGAAATAAAACTCCAAGGTATTATTCTTGATTCAGTGTACCAGAACTTTTAGGAATTTTACTCATCCTTAATTAGGTAAAAAGCAGTACTAGGCTATACTGTATTGGGAAGTAAACAAAACAGACCTTAGCCCAAAACGTCTTTTTTATGTTAGAATTCTGATTTTACCGTATTCTAGGAAACAGATAATTTACAGAAAAGTGTTGCAAATTCTGTTTATATAATAATGTCATATCAAAGGCTCTAATACCTCCAATATTACTGATCCATCTAATATTCAGCAGTTGGTACGATATTTATAGTTATTGATATATGAATAGAAGATTTTATTTTAAATCATTGAACCTTTTTTGTATTTTTAACTAACCCGAGAAGTTTCTACACAATCATAAGATCATCTTCTCGTTGACATGCCACATGGCAGTTTATTATTGTTGTTTGACCAGTTCACTTGTCCACGCCATGAACAGACACAATTTATTATTATAATTATCAAGTTTGAGTTTGTTGAAATAAGCTTGTCTGAGTGGAATCATTCTAAGCACTAATAGAATGGGTGTTTTTCGGTTGAGGTGAACACTAAGCTACAATAGAATGAATGTCCAGTAAAGATGGAAGTCTTAGTGCAGTTTTTAGTGTATTTTGGAGTGATTTGGTAAGGTGGAGACAGTGAAACAGTATCTTGGTGGGCCGACAGCAGAGCATTAGCAGTGTTGGCAGGCAGCAATGTCTGGCTATTGACCCAGTTTGGTGGCATGGGTTGGTTTGACATTTGCCGGCGTGCTTTTAATAGAATCAATGCGCTTGCTCCGACGGCTGAAATAGAATCAGCCCGCTCACCTTTTCGGTTTTGGCTTACGCACGTCATTTCCCCCCCCCCCCTGTTCAAAACTCACAAAAAACTACTACAACATTATTTTCTCCAATGCTTTCATTTATTACAATGTGTCCCTTCACACTTTATATGTTTGGTTCATTAAAACTTGTTGATTTCCTGTGAACTATTAATTCTCAATGTTGATCTTGAAAGAAATCTATTCCAAGTTATTATGTATTTGAATAATATGCTTCTACTTTATTTACTCCAATACTTTGATTTATTATCAACTCGTTGTTCCCTTCACACGTTATATTATATCCTTTCAAGTTATTATGTATTTGAATAATAATAATATGTTTTCACTCTGTTTTCTACAATGCTTTGATTTATTATGAAATATTTGTTCCCTTTACACTCTAAATTTGATTCATTTAAACTTATTGCTTTCCAGTGGAGTATTTTTTTAATGTTGCTCTTAATTCATTCGAGATTTTATTTAAATAGTACATATTCACTGTGACTTTTCAAAAAAACTTTAGTACTTTATTTTTAATTTTTGTATTACTGTTGAAGATTTTTTCCTTCTCCAAGATTGGAGATTGCAATAATATAATGTATCTTATTAATTATTATTTTGTAATTGTAATTCCTGAATTTAGTTGATTTGACGGTTAGAACGGTACAATAATTTTAATATCTAAATACTCCATTTTAACTTTATTATTACGGTATCGTGAAAGGTTTAAAAAATACTGTACGGGTTTGTTGAGAACTCAATCGCATATAATGATTGTAGGTACATTGCAGGTATATGTTAGAATGATTACTGACTAAAAGGTAATAAATCGTTCTTACTCATCACTAATAACAATTTATACCTTCTGTTAACAAAAGAATATAGTTAAAAGATTTTCAGAATTCAACTTATTGAACTACGACTTTCAATTATCCAAACCATCACTAATTCACTCCAAAGTAACTCCAGTCCTTATTTATTTAAAAAAATGAAAAAAATGTTTGACGTATCCATTTTTTACGATTGCGCATGAAGTTTAGCTTTCTACTGGATTTGCTTTCACAGGAAAGGAAGCTCTTGTCTCCATCATATGTTTAGTGCACTATTTCCGTCGTCAGAACCTTGTAAAGTAGGCATGACAAAGATAACGCACAGCTAACAAGCTCGAATTACGATAGTAGGTGAACGGTGATCAGTGGTAGTGGTCATTGTGGCACTTTTGTTGATGAAAAATAGAATGCAGAACAGCGTTAAGTGAAAAACAAAATATCTTATCAACTCTTGCAAATGCAAAATGTCAACTTACATTACTGTAAATCCCTTTGAAGATAATATAATCTATCATTCGTTGTTTATCAATGGCCTGGGACGCTAAGGAACTTAGGTACCATTATTTGCATCATCATGCTAGCACAAATTTAGTTACAGTAATATTATCTACACAGAATAATTGTGTTTGGTCTCTCATTTCAATTTCTATTGGTTTTTGACACTTCTAAAAAATGTTCTAAGATTTTTAGCAGGGGCAAAGTACAATACAGTTATAAAATACGATACAAACTAATCAAAAAAATGTAATGGATTAGTTCAGTCAAGCTCTATTCTTGTTAAAACGGCTGTATTGAGCTATGTTCTTACCGCACTTCTTACTGTATATTGAATTAGCGGATAAACCTACTATTTATTTACATTTTTGAAGAGGTCACATTTTTTTCCAATTGGAAGTGAAATTATAGGATATTATAATATTTACCAAAGTGTATATGATTGAACGAGCGTAGCGAGTTCCTACTTTTGACTCTAGGCTCCCGTTTCTGGGCGTTCGACGATAACTTTTGAATTATTTCATCAATCAGCTTCAAATTCTCAACATTTATTGTTTGAACCATTATACAGATCGTGCTCATTTGACAAAAAATTGACCAACTCCTTCATAAGACAAGGCGCACACCAGTTAGTGAAGACAAGACATGATCAGACACGTTCAGTCACAATACTTCGCATAGTTGCTTATGAATACATGTCTAATTGCAATGACTAATCTGTGTGAGTTGCGTCATAAGCAACAATGTGAAGTATTGTGACTAAACGTGTCTGATCATGTCTTGTTTTGACTAACTGGTGTGTGCCTAGCCTAAAGTTGCGTACACATATACGCTCTTCCAACCCGCACCGAGCACGCTCCTCCCTCGTACCGCCCTCGTTCCTCCATCGAACCACAGTCGCGCCGCCCACGCACCCATCATGAACGTTACGGAAGATGTTAGATCTTCTCGCATTCCCCGGTCGAACCACTGTTGCTCCCCGGTCGATCATCAATCGCTCTGCTGGAGTGACGTTCGGTTGCGGAGCAGAGCGAAAGTCTGTACGCACCTTAAGGCGAGAAAGGATACGTAGGCCCACTCAATATTACTAATTATCATGTATGCTCTAGATAGAATCAATAACAGTGAAGGGAAAATTCATGCGAAAGTTATTAAGAATATTGTGAATAATAGATTCTAACCAGAGATTTCAATATTGTGAATATCAGCGGTGACAGAATATCAGCGGCAGTTTGAGCGCGTTCTCCAGCCCGGGGGCCCCTATAGTCTGAGTAAAATAAGTTGAGACTCCCTCTACCCGATGAAATTTCAACTTGATTCAAACTATAGTATCATGGATAATTGATAGCATAAGTTGATCTTGATATTATGCTATATTTTCTTTAAGCTAGTGTAGTCCTTACTAATTTCAAAATGGGATAAATATCAGGTTGAACCTCTGATGCGGTGAACCCTAACTGATAATAATGATAACTGACTAGACTATTGGTTGTTGATTGATGTTTTGTTGATTGTAGGTAGCGACCGGTTGGGCTCATCTAGCAGTACGGATGAGTCGTGTTCGGACGCGGAGCACGACAAGGTGATAGGCGGAGGCGGCAGCTTTGGCGGGGGCGGTGGAGGCGGCGGTCATGGCCACCCACAGGAAGGCGGCGCCCGGAAGCGACGCGGCAACCTGCCCAAACACTCGGTCAAAATACTCAAACGATGGCTCTATCAGCACAGGTTTAACGCCTATCCCAGCGACACGGAAAAATTGCAACTCTCTCAAGATGCCAATCTCACAGTTCTACAGGTATTAACCTATAAAACCATTCTTTTTGTATTTTTTTGGCTACTGGTATCAAAGAGGTAGATCTTGAAATTCAGCAATAAACAGGATTTTAGTTTCAGTCATCTCTATAGTGAGGTCCACTAGCCAATGGCAATATTTGATTGGTGTTGCCATCCTTGTCTATAACTCGACAAAGCAGACAGCGCTATCCTTTTCTAGCTCCAGAACGTTTTTAACAATGTAGAAATATAATTAACAATATTTTATCTCAATCATGAAAATTCATCAGTAGTTAATAATTGAAAAATATATTTTCTTACGAATAAAATATGATTGATCATTTTTAACAAGAATGAACAGTTAATATTACATCAGGTATACTGGTATCAGCTACCCTCTTTAGAATGCAGTGGCAAGGCAACGCAAGTTTGATATCTTTCTCCATTGTCATTATAATCTCATTTCAAATTTTTGAATAATATGTAGTAGCATATTCACTATGGTAACTTGTAAATAAGTTTGAAACATTAGCCTGTTTCATATTTTCTGAATATCGTATTTGTTTGCATGGCAAATTGTAACGTGATATAAATTTTCGGCTCTAAATTTAATATTTTCTCAATTCCGCTTAGTGGTTTTGTGTTTTGTTTCGGTTTTGTATATTTTTGGACTTTTTAACATCTAAAAGAACTTCATTTCGAAGTGAAAAGTGTAAATTTAAAGTATTGTGCTCACTATAACCTTAATGTCCGTTTTCCCAACGTTTCCCATTAGGGAACTTTGGACTATGTACGGCGAGGTGGAACTACCCTTTGGTCTTCCCACCATTAAAAGCCATACGCTAATAATAATAATATGTTAACCTGTAACCATAGCATGTGAAATGATGATGTGTTTGTTTGCAGGTATGTAACTGGTTTATCAACGCAAGGCGACGCATCCTGCCGGAAATGATAAGACAGGAAGGGTACGATCCACAGCGCTACACGATATCAAGGAGGAGCCGCAAGGGCCTGCAGGTTGGGGGCGGCGGGGCCGTGGTGGGAGGGGGTGGACTGCTAAAGCGGTCGGACAGCGAGAGTCGCGACTACGAGAGCAGTTCGTCGCCGAGCGAAGAGGACCCGCAGCCACCTCCGCCCCCGGTCGCCGCCCCCTGGACGTCGTTCATAGTGTCGTCGCTGGACTGTGTCACCACCTCCAAGAACCCCGAGGAGTTTTGGAGTGCGCACATTGGCAGTGAGGTGGCCATCCGCAGCCAGGAGAGCATGGAGGAGGGGGGTGGTGACGGGGAGGGGGATGACGACCAGTTCAAGTGTCTACGCATGCTCGTGGAGGCGGCAGTTGCCGCCCGCCAGCAGGAGGACGGAGGCCTGACGGTGGCGTAGCATCCGCCCCCCGACTGAGCATGCGCACTATGTGCCACCTTTTGTATTATCGAAGTACAAGTCTAGTAGTAAGTTTGTTGGATTATCGAGAACTTTTCAACCGGCATTTGAGATTACCTAAACAAATTGTCGATTCCTTCCAAACGACCAAGTTTGTTGGTAGTACACCGTATAGTTGGTATACTTTTACCTTTAGTTTACTTTTCTGTTATAATAAATGACCATGTGATTGATTACTTATTACTCTCGTTTCATTTTCCTCCTTTTTTTATTTGAATGAAAGAATTTATTTGCCAAAAACAAAATGCAATAAAGCTTTACAAAAAATAAATATAAGTATATGCTACTGCACTTAAACTAAGATACATACATAACAATTAAGGAAATGTAAGTTTGGATTGGATGGGATTTTTGTGTTATTAACGAGAATTTCATGCCGCATCCACATGTTGACCCAATGACGACCAGCGCCAGTGTGTGGATGGATGGTTTGCCAGCGTTGGCCTTCATTGCCAGGCTGGGTCAACATATGGACTTAGTAAGAGTGTGATCAAATGAAATTAATGCGTATACGTGTAAGTGCACGCGCAGATGAGAAACAAAACCTGAAAAGAGCAATAGGAACTCTCTCACTGAACGTCGTGTGCACTTGCTGGTTGCGTTCAGTGTGAGCAGCTACATACCTGCACAAGTGACAACGTGTCTCAATGGCTCTTTCCAGATTTTGTTTTTCGCCTCATGCACGATGTGACGTGCACTTGCACATATATGCATTCAATGTGATCACACCTTTAATTAGGTAATAGAGATCTGTTGAAGTCAGTTTATCATTAGATTATCATAGCTTGGTGGAGTCACACATCACTTACAAAGTGACCCAACAAAGAACTAAAGAAAGTAGCCTTCAGATTTTTATTTTCTAAAAGAATGCAACTGCGCACTATGTTGAGGTTGCATCCACAAACGCATTGTAAGGACTATTTTATTGAAATGTATACTCAATGCTTGAAATAGTGTCTATGCTAGAAGGCTCTCATTGCAGATTGTGAACAGGAAGCATGAATGTAATAAACGGAGAGCGCTTTTTCTGAGTATGAAGATTCCAGTAATATTAACGTACATTTAAACGAAGACCTTACTATAATACACTACAATAACAATATACGATCGAGCTCAAAATTATAATCATGAAGTAATAACAGTGATGTTGCTTCATGCCAATGCAGTACGGTATCAGATATTCATCACTCATAGTAAAGATAGAACCATAGAGAAAATATAGCATAAGAAGATACCATGGTATGAGTTAATAAGTTGTTTATAGATGGAAATAAAATTGGAAGTTACATTTGTTCAAATGCTAATTAATGAATAATTATTAGGTTGTTTATAAAACACTTCACTTATATGGGCTACTTAAAAATGAAAATGACCTAAGTTATGGTCGAAACTAGTCTTTGAAATATTTTAAAGTTTTTAATAATAAAGGGTACTACAAGTTTTTATATTGTTCTTATTATTTTAGGTTGTTTATGTTTCAAATTTCAACTTTTGTTATTTCAAGCCGATTTCTGTAGACTACTATCTATTATTACTGTTTTGGCCGGGTAAGAGTGTAAGAACGGCATAGTATGAGAGACTATCAAAGTCACGAAAAAGAACTACTAATAGGAATATCGGCTTCAGTTAACAGTGAAATTTGGAACATAAACGCCCCATACCATGGGATATCTTCTTATGCTATATTTTCTCTATGATACAACTCAGCTATTGGACAGAAATTTTCAAAATGAAATGACTCATGCTTTCTAATTTTTACTTTCCTTGCCCTATTACCATAGCTAAGGAAAGTATTGCTTTCCAAAAAAATAAGGTACCCCAATTTATGTGTGTGTGTGTGCGTCTGTGTACACGATATCTCATCTCCCAATTAGCGGAATGACTTGAAATTTGGAACATGAGGTCCTTACAATATAAGGATCCGACACGAACAATTTCAATCAAATGCGATTCAAGATGACGGCTAAAATGTTGTCAAAAACAGCGTTTTTCTCAAAAACGACTCCAACGATTTTGATTAAAGTTATACCTAAAATAGTCATCGATAAGCTCTATCAACTGCCACAAGTCCCATATCTGTAAAAATTTCAGGAGCTCCGCCCCATCTATGCAAAGTTTGATTTTAGGTTCTCAATTATTAGGCTTCGGATACAATTTAAACAAAAAATTTCGAGTGGAAAAGATTGAGCATGAGAATCTCTACAATTAATGTTTAGTAACATTTTCACCTAAAATTAAAAATAAGCTCGAAATTCGAGAAAATGTGATTATGCAATTGCAAACTGTTGGTTATATTAATGATTCACTATGAAGAGATAGCAGACCTCGTGTGTCTCCTGCGTTATTGCCCTGTCACCAGCTGGCTCAAATCTTTGAATAGTAGACTTGAGATGCGCGGGAACACTAGCGTCAGGTGATCAATTTTCATAACGGCAAGGAAAGTTGTGTGAGTGCGCCACACCAGATTTTTTATAATAATTGTTCTTATTATTTTAGGGTGTTTATGTTTCAAATTTCAACTTTTGTTATTTCAAGTCGATTTCTGTAGACTACTATCTATTATTACTGTTTTGCCCGGGTAAGAGTGTAAGAACGGCATAGTATGAGAGACTATCAGCGTCACGAAAAAGAACTACTAAAAGGAATATCGGCTTCAGTTAACTGTGAAATTTGGAACATAAACGCCCCATACCCTGGGATATCTTCTTATGCTATATTTTCTCTATGATACACAACTCAGCTATTGGACAGAAATTTCAAATTGAAATGACTCATGCTTTCTAATTTTTACTTTCCTTGCCCTATTACCATAGCTAAGGAAAGTATTGCTTTCCAAAAAAATAAGGTACCCCAATTTATGTGTGTGTGTGTGCGTCTGTGTACACGATATCTCATCTCCCAATTAGCGGAATGACTTGAAATTTGGAACATGAGGTCCTTACAATATAAGGATCCGACACGAACAATTTCAATCAAATGCGATTCAAGATGACGGCTAAAATGTTGTCAAAAACAGCGTTTTTCTCAAAAACGACTCCAACGATTTTGATTAAAGTTATACCTAAAATAGTCATCGATAAGCTCTATCAACTGCCACAAGTCCCATATCTGTAAAAATTTCAGGAGCTCCGCCCCATCTATGCAAAGTTTGATTTTAGGTTCTCAATTATTAGGCTTCGGATACAATTTAAACAAAAAATTTCGAGTGGAAAAGATTGAGCATGAGAATCTCTACAATTAATGTTTAGTAACATTTTCACCTAAAATTAAAAATAAGCTCGAAATTCGAGAAAATGTGATTATGCAATTGCAAACTGTTGGTTATATTAATGATTCACTATGAAGAGATAGCAGACCTCGTGTGTCTCCTGCGTTATTGCCCTGTCACCAGCTGGCTCAAATCTTTGAATAGTAGACTTGAGATGCGCGGGAACACTAGCGTCAGGTGATCAATTTTCATAACGGCAAGGAAAGTTGTGTGAGTGCGCCACACCAGATTTTTTATAATAATTGTTCTTATTATTTTAGGGTGTTTATGTTTCAAATTTCAACTTTTGTTATTTCAAGTCGATTTCTGTAGACTACTATCTATTATTACTGTTTTGCCCGGGTAAGAGTGTAAGAACGGCATAGTATGAGAGACTATCAGCGTCACGAAAAAGAACTACTAAAAGGAATATCGGCTTCAGTTAACTGTGAAATTTGGAACATAAACGCCCCATACCCTGGGATATCTTCTTATGCTATATTTTCTCTATGATACACAACTCAGCTATTGGACAGAAATTTCAAATTGAAATGACTCATGCTTCATTTTTTGAGTTGCTTGATTTGCAATGAAATTGAATTAATTTAGAGTGAAGCTTAGGCATGTTGCTGACTTGAAACAAGGGGACGAGAAAAAATGCTGTTCCGATTCTAACAATTTGGAAGAATATCTTCAAACTGCCTGGTTTACTTATTAACAGTTTGACGTTTTCTAAACACTACAGTCATACAGTAAATAAATTCTACAGTAAATAAAACACTCAGTATTTTATTTCAAGTTTTATTGTGAAGGATACCTTCAAATATACAATGTTTTACATTTAACCAACACTCTTGCTTGATACATAGAAAATATCTACACTTAAATAATTGACGATTTGCCAAATAAGACTTGAGATGATTTGGTTGGTCAGATACATGTTTTATCCATCACATTTCTCCACTTTATAATAGAATTTTGGTTTGAACATATATTGAAGTCGCATTTAATCATTGAATAAAATATAATATTTACACAGAAAAAAGTGATTTGATCACGACAATTACTAAAAATAAATAAAATAATATTACCATTTCCAATAATATATATACATACAATAAATAACAAGTAATAAAAATAGCTGCAATATAAATTCAAAATAAAACTCTAAAATAATGTCAACTCTTTGCAGTTTTTATACCAAATTAAATGCTATAGAAAAAATCATTAAATTATATTTAAAGAGTAATATTATTTTGGAATGTAGTAATCCAACATGACAAGTGATAAGAGATTGATATCGGAGTGAAGTGATGTAATATTAACAAAAATAAAATACGAATTCATGAAACGAAGGAACTTGAACCACTAGATAATACAATACGGTACAATAAATCCCACATTATAAAATAAATCTATATTGTCCAAGAAAATGAATTTTTCAAAAACCTTTTGTATTCCTATCAAAGGCATGAATTACCAAGTTTTGATTCAATCATAATTTTGTACTACAATTGATAAATTGACATTAAACATACAATATTAAATTTATTACAAAATTGATTATATAATGTGATTCAATTTCTACCAAATTGGCGAGTAATTTGATGACAATGGAGATTTTCTTTTCATTCAAAGCGCGATGAGAAATGTGGAAACTTATTAAAATCTGAGACTTAGAATACATCTGTTTTAAACTACCTTATAAAGTGATCGTCTTGAAAATGATCGTCTGTTACTTGAAAATGTTTTGTTAGAATTGGCGAAATTGAAAATAATGGTTTTGAAATGCTAGGAAATTTTACGTTGCATACATACCTTTATAAATTATTAAAAAGTTTCCGTATTCATCTAAAATCGGGAATAACGTTAAAAATAAATTACAGTAATTCATATGAATGCTTCAGGTAATATCAAGTGAACATAAGGGAAACAACATAAGAACATGATTGTTATAATAAAATAGCCAGGATAGCCGAGACGACTAAGGTGTTCAACCCTTCAGTCTGCTAGCGCTACCTGGTCATGGGTTCGAATCCCGCCGGTAGGTATGGACGCTTGATCATCTCATCAAATCACCCTCGCACATTACAGTACTCACGCACAAGCAAACAACTCATCTTGCTCAACATCCGCAATAAAAAATAAAATATTCTTAAATTTGTATTTTCTTATCAAGCAGATATTGAATAATAGTAAAACCGCTTAGTGACTGGGAAAAGTCTGTCTCAATAAATCTCTATAGTTTTGTAGTGGTTCGTCTATTGAGAAATTGAGTGCAATAAATCATCTATTATTAAAATAATTTGTCAGAATATAACTAATGTTTATATATATATTTTAGTTAGTCTAGAATTCATCTAACTTCACAAGGTACATTAGCATGAGTTCATTCAGTAGGTAGCAACATTTAGGAATAATATATGACTTGTCTTGGGCCCAAAACTAATACTTCATGTCTCAATTTATTAATAAAATTCTCAATATATACCTTATCTCTATTCAAACATCTGCCTTTCAAGCTTAGCTTCTACGTATCGTTTAGTTTTATTTTTTTTATAAAGCATGTTTCCATCATTTGTAGCGTAGCAAATAGGAGTAACTTTTACCTAAATTGACAGGGAAAGTTGGATTGCTTAATAGAAATGGATTGAACATTGAAGAAAATTAATCTAAAACTAATAAAATACTCATTACAATAACATGACAGTACAGGTTAATTGCACATTTCATCAACGTCCAATGCTTGTTTTGCACAAAATTTGAATTGTATGTTGAAATTATTTTAAATTTAGAGGTTTAACAGTTGCTGAATCTAAGTTCGAAGGAAATGAGATTTACAACATTGGAAAGTTATTGGAATTCGTATCACAAATGTATTATCAGTGAAAACCGAATGTAGAATTGTGTACTCTCAAAACTTCTCTACACTATGATGTAGGTAAGTGTAACACTTTCAACGACTTACAAACTGTACAAGGTTAACATCTAAGACTTTTATCAAACAAATTGTAAACAATATCGTCAACCTCTTGAAAATTAAGAAATTTCAATTACCTAATTAATTAATTTTAAAAAAAAAATTCGTTTCAAAACTTACTTAATGGAATTCATGTAAGTATTAGATACTCAATTCTGCTCTGAAAATATAATAAATCACATTACATAGATGAATGAATATTCACACTTGCATTTAATTAAAATAAACGTAACGATATTTTTTTGCTATGATGATGAGATACTTCAAGAGTGTAATTAAATAATTATAAATAATTTTCCAATCGGTTTTTTATGGCCAAATGGTTTACTAGACATTTGAGAAGTTTTGAAACACCAGTCAATTTCAAATTGATAAGCTACGAAATATGAATATAATATTATATTATTAGCATGCTATCTATTATCTCAATGTATATTTTATAACAAAATGTTGAGTATAATTTCAGTGAAATATTCTTCTAGTTTCTAGTTCAAATAATGTTAAAACTATGAAATGATTGTAGGAATACTTGTTTATAACATGGAAGATTCTAATCAATGGCAATGGAGCATTGGCAAATTTTATACTATAATATCTCGTTACAAACAATGGATATATTATAATGATTTTTTCAAAAAAAGTGGAAATATGGAAATAATTACTGCGTAATGATTAAAATCAGTGCTTCACACGCACGCATTCGACTTTAGTATAAAAATACAAAAAATTTCATATTTACTGGTAGCGTTCAGCTACAAGTAAAATTACTTCTTACACGATGAATAAAAAACTAATATTGATAAATGTTATTGTGCATACTTTGAGGTATTAAAGCAGTCATCTATATAATTTTATCTATATCACAGATTCAATTATTAAAATGAACTGGAATGATTGTAGTTGTCTTTGTAATAGTATTAATACAAGTTCTTTTTCATAGCTCACTTCCAAAGTGAGTAATTTGGAAAATCAAGACTACGAGCGTAATCCGAACTAGTTCTCAAGTCGTGAAACATTTTACGTATGAGTCGAAATTCTCATAGAAATATTGTGATGTAGGTGACTCGAGCTACTACAGAGTTGTCTTATTGAATTAATGATAAGATTTGTTAAAAAGATGGATAAAAGCTAATATATTCAGCTAATTTGATTATTATACTGCAGTACTTGATTTCTTTCACTACTAAAGAAGATACTATTTTTATAATGGTTTGTTTTAAATGTACTACATAGAACAATTTGACTGTTAACTTCGATAATAGGATTTATTGTACTGATTTCAGATTGAATAAAAATTATAATATTAAGTACGGTAGTGGCGAAACATCCCAAAATGGAAGATTCCGTATTCTTATAAATAATTTATTGTTAAAACTTTGAACCATAGTTATGAGACCGATAACAGTTAAACACCTACTAAATTATTTATTTAAAAAAGTTATGGCTGGCATAAAATATCATATCAATACGGTTATCTAAAGCAAAATCATGATTATCACTGGTAACCATTATGGTTCCTAATTGTTATAGTAACGATCCTCATATTTGAATACTATTCTCATTTCAAAATAAAATTTAACTTTCTCTACTATAAACTCTGTCATTTCCGAATTCGAAGAAACTAACTAGAACAGACAGATAAATAATTAAACATTTTACTCAAACATGAACTAATTTTCATGATAGATTTAAAAATAATGGCTTGAGGCTGGATACTATAATGCATGAAGGAAAATTCAGTTATTTTTAAACTTCTTGGGGTAATTGAGACACATAACTAAACAATAGTTAATACATAAATAATTTCATCTTCGCTCCAACAAATTTGTTCCAACTAGAATATTATACATATTGTGAAGATGTTTACTTAAACTCAGTGAAACGATCATTCAAAACAATATTCTTCTTGAAATTAAGAGAACACAAAATCGACTTGTTTTTAAAACAAAAGTTCTTGGATGGCTTAGAGGTCTTATGCCTGACTATCTAGAGACCTTATTCAATGTGGTTTCTTAGTTAAAATACTCTGATAATGGTGGCTATGCTTTGGAAAAATGAGCTGGAATTGGAAAGTGAGCATGGTTAGTGTGAATGTGTGAGTGATTGGTTGCTAATTTTTCTTTCTTTCTACTTTTTATATTTTTCTACTTCTCTATAAATTCATAAATTATCAGATATTCATTCCTGCTCGCTGACGTAGATTTTTGTACTCTCAGCAAGCAGTATTTTTCTATCCAAATTCACAAATTAGACCTGGTTTAGCATGTTAGATTTCTTGTCTGAAGTTATTGTTTAATAAATTAGACTTTTATGTACTTTATAAATTATTAACTTATTACTCTAATATTGTTAAGCTGTATGATTTTTTTTCTCATAAGTTGTAAATTGTGAATTGGATTGAATAAAATTTGAAATAAATTTGAAAATTAATCAGTCGTTAATGGTATGTGCAATTATTTTAACATAGTAGCTTCGGCGTCTTACAACATTGAAGCTGACGAGAAATCACTTTGAAAACGTTTTGCTTCCAGAAAAACTTCCAATTTCGAATCCTTAAGCCCTGCACACACACATAGAATTTTGTTTGTACGATATTTTTCCGTCCTTATGAATTCTATTAGATTAAACGGAACTTGACAAACATCCTCCGTTTGACATCATCTGTTTGATCTAATAGAATTTATAAGGACGGCAAAAATCGTACGTCCAAAAATCGATCAGTGTGTAACTAGCCTTAGTCAAAAGACCTTTCAATTACAATCAGTATACAGTACCTAACAGGAGTAAATCAGTTGATCAATAGAAAATAGTTTTGTTTCTTTTATATTATATCAAGAATAAGTAATGAATATTATTATTTGACCATGTATTTTGTGAATACTGATGGCAAATAAAATTATTGATTCTCGAAGAGGATAATAAATTGTTCAATGAATAATTCACCACTTATTTGTGTAGACTAAGGCCCGGTTGCATAAAAGCCTTTTAAATTTTAATGAAGATTAAATTTCAAGAGAACCAATCAGAGAAGAATTTTTCGAAAAGAAGGCTTCTCTGATTGGGTCTCATGCTGTTTTTGTGCAATAGGTCTGTAGAGACCTGGCACATCAAATAATAAAATCAATCAATCAATCATGACATTTAATCATGATTCAAGTTGAACAGGCTTTTGTGCAACCGGGCTTAAACGTTTACAGTTAAGACTGAACTGGCAGGAATAAACGTAATTTACATTAATACTATTTTTATGCGTATATTACGTTTCTTGGACTGAAAATTGGATTGCAGATCTAGTTGAAACATTGCCTTATTTGAATGTGGATATTCGTAAACACGCCTCTACTCATTGGTTTGGCACAGACAATGCCAGTCTATGTTAAGTGTCAGTCAGTTCAGTTGTGTATAGGAATCTCTAGCCAAGGATACAACTCATCTCCAGTTATGAAATAAGGTCGGTTATTTCACTAGTTCTAGTTTCAGGCCATCTTTTAGCTGAGAGAGGAAAGAGAATAACAGGTTCGAATGATAATTGACGATTTGATTTTCTTGACAATTCCTATACGTATACTCTGATAAGAATCTATGGGAAGGTTTCAAAAATAAACTAACAAACGATACGTGACGACAGCCAGCGGATTGTCACACCCAGTGTGTCATTACTCAGACCTTGATCAGAGCTTGATTCCCAATTAATTCATAAAATTAATTTTGCTTTCCCACTTTTGTTCAATGAATTTTCAAATAAACTTTCAGTACTTTGGGTCACCCGTTATAACCATATTCCAATAATAACATAATCCGTAATGCCCAATATTTATACTAATAGAAAGAGAAAGTATAAAAGTTTAAAGCTTCACTTTCTATTGGAATAAAGATTTCAATTTCATTTCGGATTGGTACTTTAGTAAATGTGATTTTTCATGAATGACCAACGATCTTGAGTGAGATCGACGTTTGTAGATGTTGATTGATAAATTAGATTGTAGGAAAACTTATAAACTATAGACGTTTGTAGATGTTGATTGTAAAATTAGATTGTAGGATAACTTAAACTATCGAAGTTTGTGGATGTTAATTGATAAATTAGATTGAAGGAAAACTTATAAACTATCGACGTTTGTAGATGTTGAATGATAAATTAGATTGTAGGATAACTTAAACTATCAAAGTTTGTGGATGCTGATTGATAAATTAGATTTGTAGGAAAACTTAAACTATCAAAGTTTGTGGATGTTGATTGATAAATTAGATTGTAGGAAAACTTATAAACTATCGACGTTTGTAGATGTTGATTGATAAATTATATTGTAGGAAAACTTAAACTATCGAAGTTTGTGGATGTTGATTGATGAATTAGATTGTAGGAAAACTCAAACTATCAAAGTTTGTGGATGTTGATTGATAAATTAGATTGTAGGAAAAATTAAACTATCGTAGTTTGTAGATGTTGATTGATTGTAGGATAACTTACAAACTATCAGTTGTCATGTCGGAGGAGAGTGACCACTAGGTCTCTATGGGTCGCACATTGGTGGAGACCACCTGCGTTGATGCGGACGACATCAGTTTGGCCTTGAGAAACTGTTTGGCGGGCTCGTAGTAGAGACGACGCAAGGCGATCATTTCAGGCGCGCGACGCAGGGCGCCTAGCGTCTCGTAATCGGTTTCCAGCACTACGATCACAATGACAAGGAGAGAGAGCGTGGTGATAATGAAGGAGGGCACGAACGCACGCAGCAGGCTGAAGGTGCGTGTCGTGTGCGCATGCGTGGCAGCCGTGGCGGGAGGAGTGGGGGGTGGGCGTAGAGCGACAGGGGCAGCGCTGCGAAGCACGGGTGTCTGGCTGCGACTGGAGGAGCGACCGCCTCCGCCTCCACCCAGTCCCACCACCCCCAGCCCCTCTGATGAGGAGTGGTCGAATGATTCTCGTAGCACCCACTCACTACCACTCACTAGCAGACCGCTGTCCTGGAGGCCCGCTCCTGCTCAAACAAATTTGAATTCATTTAATTAAATAGATTCAACCAATTCTGGTAATCCCTTCATAGTCCAGTCAAATGGTCGTTTATCAGGAAACAGCCCCGAAAGAATTTTTCTCGAGCGTTCTATATGTATTTTCCGCTGAATTCAAATCTGAAATTAATGAGGAAAATATCGCAAATTTCTTGATTTTTTTAATCAAACGTATCTTACCTCTCGATTATATTTTTACAAAATTCATTTACCTCACATGAAAGAGGAGATTTTGTTCTTTAAATCAAGACCAAGTACCATTTTTTATCATTCCGGGTTACCGAGATACACAGTTTTGAATATAGAAATTGGCCATTTTTCTGTGTATTTAAATAGGGGCTAAAGTACACTAAAAGTGGAATTTTTTTATTTTTTCATCAAATTTTAATTATGGTACATGATTTTGAACCGCCTTGACGAGCTGAGAAGAATGAGCTGTAGTACGAGGAGATCTGATCATTCTGTCAAAAGCTGTAAGTGTTTAAAGTTTTGATCCTTGACGTATCCTTATGAAGTACCCCCCTCTAGGAAATACTGAAATTAAATGTTTCTAACGGGTGATTCTCATAGAAAATAACCCGCGTGAGATGATTTCAGCCGAAATATGTATTTTTTGTTAGGAAGGCCTCGAAAAGGTATTATAATGAAAAATTTGTATTTTGGCTGTAGGACATGATTTGCTATTTTTGGGTATATCCCCCTCTCACCACTACTAAATTCGAAAATTCCCAAGGAATCCTGTTCATAATGAATTGTTCTTTCACGTGATGTGTGGTTTTTTATCTATACTAGAAAAATATCCATGTTGTATAGGGTAGAAGTGGTAGGTTTGCATAATTTTGAAAACCCCTTAAAAATACCCCTTTTTTGAAAATTCGTAGCTTCGGAACCAAAAATGGTAGAATCCTGCGCGACCACTCAATTTATTGGAAATCTTATTCTCTTTAATCTTGTCGAAAATGATTTTTCTTGAGAAACTCAAGGTTCACGAGATAAAATGGGAAAATTGAAAAAAGTCCGAAATTTTGGAGGTTTTGGGGTGAAGCCGCCTTCTGGCGTGTCAGCAAATTTCAGATTCGAATTCAGCGCCCCAAAATACATATAGAGCCTTCAAGAAAAATTCTTTCGGGGCTGTTTCCTGGAAAACGACCATTTGACTGGACTATCATATTTTATTTTAGACACGACTTGTTTCGGCCATCGAATGTCAAAAATGAATTTATTTGCCAACATAATTTCAGCCAAAATAGATTGTGATTGTTGTAGATGAGGGCAAAAAAGATAAAATCCTATTTTAACTTTGCTTATCACAGTAGTGTGTAATAGTACGTACAGGGTGGGGCAGAGCCGATTGACTATTTTGGAATGTTTTTAAGTAATGAACCGTTCAACTTGGAAAACAAATCTCTAATGGGTTCAATTCCGTTTTAAATGTAGTTTTTTTGTCAATTTTTGAAAATTATATCAGTTTAATGGCGGTCATCAGCAGCAATACACTGATGTAGCGTATTTTGAAGTTTTAAAACGCATTTTGACACACTGCGATTGGTAAGGCCTGGATCTCCTCTCTTATTCGCTCCTTTAGTTCTTCCAAGGTATGTGGGCGATGTTCAAAAAACAAGGTCTGGCTACAGACCAGACAGGGTCTGGACCAGACACGGAGCACTTCAATGAGTGTTGAGACAAGTGTTTCCAGGGAGGCTTATCTCACTAAGGGCCGTTTGCACAGTATAGATTGCTAAACTCGATTAAGTTAATCCAGTTTAAGCTAATCTGAAAGTTTAAAGTTGAATCGGTTTTCTCAGTGCATTTACTAATCCAGTTTAAGTTAAACCAGTTTAGCGTTAAGTTGGTAATAGAATGTCATCGTTTATGAAATCAGGAAGGCTGATTTTTACAGGAAATTTGTTATTTGTTTACATAACATCAGTAAATTGAGGTTATGTAGCTACTATTTCCACATTCAAAATCCACAGAGCTGTAATCTGCAAGGTAATAAAAGTGAAAAGCGATCAAGAAATTCTTCAAAAATGATGAAATGCTATATTACTATTAGAAACAAACTTATATTTAGTTGGCACCAAAAAATATATTCTAGAATGTAAGATAAAAACCTTATTTTGTTATGAAAATCTAATTAAATCTACTACGGTCTTCCTCGTTTATTAGAAATCTCTCAAAAGCAAAATATCTCAGTTATGTGTTATTAAAAACATGTTTTCTAATCAAAGACCACTGATAAAAATTATCTTATTCTATATCAAGTGGTTTATTTAATCAAATACTAAATTGGCACTTGCTTTACTCAAGCAAAACAGTTAAAAAAATTCGGTATCATCTCAGAAATTAAATTATTCATTTTTTTGCCCAATTTTTCTCAGTTCCAAAATTTCTTCGCAGTTATCTTTATCAATCGCATTAAAATCTTCTATCAATTTCTCCATTATAGTTATTTTTAAATTCAAATAATGATTCACTATAGCCCAAATAATTATTATCGTCTACAGAAGCATTAAAAACAACCGTCGAAAAATGATTTACTATTAGCTGTTTCCCCATCAAATCTTACAGATGTCTAGTTAATCCAAATTATTTGGTTTAAACCTCCTGTTTTGGAGGTTTAAACTTTCCCAGAGTTTAAACTCAATACAGAGTTTAAACTGATACTGCGCAAACGGAATTTTAGTTTAAACAAAAAAAAATCCAGATTCCGTTTAAGCTTTAGCTTAAACTTACACTGTGCAAACGGCCCTAAGGGTGGACTTGAGGTGGTCGGCACGCTCACCCGATTTAAGCATATGCGATTTTTTTCGATGGGGAAAAATAAAGTTTTCAAAGATCGCCCACACACCTTGGAAGAACTAAAGGAGCTAATCAGAGAGGAGATCCAGGCTTTACCAATCGCAGTGTGCCAAGATGCGTTTTAAAACTTCAAAAATACGCTACATCAGTGTATTGCTGCTGATGGCCACCATTTAACTGATATAATTTTCAAAAATTGACACTAAAAACTACATTTCAAACTGAATTGAACCCATTGAAGAATTGTTTTCTAAGTTGAACGGTTCATTACTTATAACCCTTCCAAACTCGTCAATCGGCTCTGCCTCATCCTGTATAAGTAATAGTGTATTACTGTAACGTGCTCAGAAGGAATATTCAAGTTCTAAAATAGTGAATACGTATTAATGATTAATGAATAAAAATGTAAGCAAAATACATTTTGCATTTGGAGAACGAATTTGTCAAAGAGTGGGACATATATGACTAATAGAGCGGGTTTGGTTTTGAAGATTAAAAAAAAGTTCAAGATTCTTTAACTACGGTACATGAAATACCTACTCATAAAATACAAAATCACATGTTCAGAGAACTATTTCAAAATTAACAATGGACAGAAAACACAAAATTACCCAGCATGTAAACATATACAATAATCAAGGCAAGCTACATTGATTATTGCAGATATTTCCTACACGACTTACCAACTACGGTATAACATCTACATGATTGTAAAGCTCTCTAAATATAAAAAGTTATTTCCCAAGAATACGAGAATATTGATTTTTTATGAATAGATTAGACAGATAAATACAGATCTATACATATTTGAAAAATGAGTCATCAAGATACTCATTTACTGAATATTCTATATTCCATATAACTATTAAATTCTATACATTGTGTTTTACAATCTTTACGAAACATCCTACTTTTATAGCATACAACTATTACATTCTACACATTGTTTTATTGCAAAGAATATACACCACGAAACTTCAATGTCACCGCTCTGAGGATTATTATGAGTAGAACCAAATTAAAAGACCAGCAGAGCCAAAAATCTAACTGAACTCACCTAAATCAGTTGTCTTTCCGTTGCATACAGGAGCTTCAGGCTCGGCCGAATCTTTCTCATCTAAATAGAGTAGGAAACCAAATAAAAATTGCTCAAAATAAAAAATAAACATGAATAAAAATATAAAAGCATATAAAATATGAAGTTGGAACTGCATGTTACGATAATAAAAGCATATAAAATATGAAGTTGGAACTGTATGTTACGACGATGTAGATCAAGTTAGTGTTGATTATGTTGGAATGTGTAAAATAATTAAATAATGGATAAGCATTAATGAACTGGGTACGATTTTGTAATTGAATGCATTTTCTATTTCAATCATTTTAAAGGCTTATTTCAAAAATTTATGCTAGGAGTTATGGGGAAATTTATATCTCTAATATTTACTCCGCACAATATACTTCTGCTCTAAATTCACACCCGCTTGTTTTAGTAAGGTTGGGGACATGGTGGAGCAGTGAAGGTAGCTTCAAGATTGATAGTGTTGAATGTAATACATGTATTTAAATGACAACGCACATAGTGAAGCTGTATTTTTTGACCCATTTAAATTGCATTACATTCAACACTCTCAATCATGATTCCATCCTTAGCCAGCTCAAGGCGAGAATCCAGGAAAGAACTTATATGCGCTGTGGAGAAGATTTATTTATAAGAGCAGAATTAGCCATTTTAACAATTACAATTCATTTGAGTTTAACAATCCCTTTAAAAAGGAAAAATATATTCCCTCGAAAATTTGCAAAGAGATGATAGAGTGTATGAATAAAAATGAATTTTCTATTTCCACGATCAATTTGCTATGACAATACTTTATGATAATACTTTCCAATTTTTCAACAATGCATATTTTTGGGTGTCTTGTTTGTTGGAAAACCCAAAATTATGGTAGCAACACAATAGAGGATCAATGTGAATAACACAATAAGGAAAGTGGTTAATAAAATAAAAGAAGGACACATAAATCAATGCGTCTCTAATAACTCTTCACTTGAAGAATCAAACTTAAGGTACATATACCCGCCGTTTGAGAACATAAGGTACATAAGGTACCCGCCGTTTGAGAACTTAAGGTACATATACCCACCGTTACCACGATTGAACAAAATATGAAACAAAATTATTCCTCATCTGTGGATACAAAGTCTAGGACGTTATTAAAATTATAAGAGAACAACTGTGTAAATTGAGACAAAAGTAAAAAATAGAAGAAGTTTTGGGCAGTATCCCGTTTTTCTTCTCTGAATATTATATTATTTGTTTGCTTCATCAAATGAAGTATAAATGTAATAAAAGAAAGGGGTAATTTGAAAAGGAATCGTTTGATTAGTTTTTGAATATATAGTAAGAGAGGATGTAGCGTACCTGTTCTGGTTCTCATTTCTTGATCCTCAGAAACCGGTTCAAGGGGAATGGCAGGATCAGTGAAGTCGATGCCTCCTGAATCCAGCCTACAATCCGCCGAATGATTCGAGCGTGGCAAACTGCTGTAGCCTGCAAATCCAACAAAAATCACAATCGATAGAAATTAATTTTTCTTAACATATTGTTTCCCATAATTAAATTCAAGCCATCATATTATATTGGGTGATTCTAAGGCCTAAGTTGTTCATTTTTTCCAACCTCCGATTGGCTATAAATAAAAGACGAATGAATATAAAAGAATAATATTTTTCCTCTAACACTTATGATTATCCTTCAATGTAATTGCCGTAAAGGTTGAGGAATTTGTCATACCAGTGGACCAGCCTACCAAACCCCTCTTCATAAAATCATAGAGAAATAATAGCATAAGTAGATATCCCATGGTATAGGGCGTTTATGTCGCAACTTTTACTGTTATCTCAAGCCGCTAGTTCATGTAATTCTTTCCCGTGAAGCTGTGTGACACTGGTAGTCTCTCATATTGTGACGTTCATACACTCTCACCCCAACAAAAAGTAAAATTCGACAATAATCAACAGTAATCGGTTTGAGATAACAGTAAAAGTTGCGACATAAACGCCCTATAACATGGGATAACTACTTACGCTATTGTTTCTCTATGATAAAATGCTATCGCCGGATGAGTTCAAGTATGGGCTATAACGTTGTTTTGAGTTCCTCATTAGTTTGGAAGTCATGTCTTGCCCATGAAGTCATGCCCCTCAAAGTCATGTCTTGGGTTTGGGGAAAAAGGTATAAGCTACTAGTGGCCAAGTCAGGTTTGTATGATGGGTTATTGAAATCATCCAATTTGATTAGTTGGAGAAGCCGTTTGGTTGCACCAGCACTGTGAGTCCGATTTGTCATTACAACGATTCCGGAATTTATTTCAACTGACGTCTTCAAATTTTCCAAGACCATTCACTCACAACCTCATCACACATGATGCATCCTACTTAGAGCCTGTTCACATGACAGCGATTCACGCTCGGTTGTCGCGCGATTGACCAACCGAGCGGTTAGGTATAGGGAAACACATGGTGCCGTACACATGCATCGCTCGGTTTTAGTAGTCGCCGGCGAATCGCGGCGGTTGTAATCTCAGACTTAACCGAGGGCAAATCGCTCATGAATCGCTGTCATGTGTACGAGACTGGCAAATCGAGCGATTTGCCATCCACGCGACAACCGAGCGTAAGTCGCTGTCATGTGAACAAGCTCTAAAACTTTAATTAGTTTTCGTTAGATTTATGCTAAACTATTGCCTTTTGCTTGGAAAAACGAATAAAACTACGTAACTAGCACCTGGCGGGAGACTTAAGTGACGCGGCCATGTTTCTGGGTCTATAACTCGACAACAATTTACAATCTGGCCACACTGATCACAGGGCGTTTGGTGGGGAGGATAAGCTGTTCAGCTCTGTGATAGTCGCCCCCCTACCGCTTGTCTGTGTCTTATGATATGTGATCGGAGATTGAGGAAAAAAATACCCTGCAAGTTTTAAAATCAATCAATCAAGTGGTCAGTGTTAAAAAATATTAATTGTTGGCCGAGCGAAGTGAGGTCTAAGATTCAAGTTGACAGTTTTGCATTTCTCTTTATTTTTATATTTATTTATTTTTTCATAGACGATAGATACAATCATATATGTTTAGATACATACATAGATACATTAGATATACGTTTATATGTTCCGCATTTACAGCAAATGCGGCAATAGATTTTCATGAAATTTGACAGGTTTGTTCCTTTTTGAATTTCGCGTCGACGTATATATAAGGATTTTAAAATTTTGCATTCTAAGGATAATACAAAAGGAAATAAAGGAGTCTTCTTCTAACGCCAATATTACCGTAAAACTCAGACTATAGAATTATTCATCATAAATCAGCTGTCGAGTGGATTATTAATAATTGAATGCAATGACGCATTCAATATTAATTAATAACCAAAATAATATAGCTCTAGCAATCTCTAACGGCAGTTATATGATTTTGTTTATAATCTTACTTTTGAGTTATAATAAACTTTGAGTTATACAAATTACCCGCTTGGATCGCTACTGCAGTTAGCTAATAGCAAGGTCTATAAATACCTTGTATTAATAGAATTAATTTTGCATTGCAAAATCGCCATATTATGGGGTTCTAGTTCACCAATATATAGTAGATATAGTAGATAAAGCACTTGTTGATCAAGACATAGGCATTAAAATCAATGGTACGGCAATAAATAATCTGCGATATGCTGACGATACAGTTATTTTAGCTGGAACACATGAAGAACTACAGACACTACTTGATAGAATTGTCGCAGTAAGTAAAGAATATGGGCTGTCACTGAACATAAACAAAACAAAGTACATGCTAATCACAAAAGCAACGCAAGACAATCCTATGGTATATGTAGAAAACCAACCTATTGAGAGAGTAAGAAAATATAAATACCTAGGAACAACCCTCAATGCAAACAATGACAGTACCCAAGAAATACGAATCAGAGTCGAACAGGCCAGAAGTGTATTTACAAGAATGAAGAAGCTTTTCTGTTGCCGAGATCTAAACCTTGATTTGAAGATAAGAATGATGAGGTGCTATGTGTTATCTGTTTTGTACTACGGCATGGAAGCCTGGACGCTGAAGGAGATTGATGTGAGGAGATTGGAGGCATTTGAGCTATGGATGTATCGAAGAATACTACGGATTTCATGGGTGGAGAGAGTGACCAATGTAGAAGTGATGAGACGCATACGCAAGGAAAAAGAAGTAATTATGACAATTAAGAGAAGAAAACTGCTATACATGGGACATGTTATGAGAGGAGAAAAATATCAATTGCTTCAAGTTATTATGCAGGGGAAAGTCCAAGGAAAGAGATCCGTAGGAAGGAGACGAAATTCATGGCTGAAGAACCTTCGGGATTGGTTTGGATGCAGCAATAATGACCTATTTCGATCTGCGGTCTCAAAAGTAAAAATCGCCTTGATGATTGCCAACCTTCGAAACGGAGACGGCACCTAAAGAAGAAGTTCACCAATTTTCAAATTTATCAGCTGTTATCATTATAGATTGAACAACATGATGTGTCATTTTGTTATATTTTTCAAGGGATATTGCTTGGCTTTGAATTAAAAAATAAATTGTTCCGACATAATAATAATATTTAGATTCCAACTAGGAACTGAATTGTTGATTTTTAGATTTTATTAATCGGGAGCTTCAAACTCTTTTTGAAGTTGGCCTCGCATATTTCTGTCTTGTCCCAATGCCTTATGAATCATAATCCTCACGTTACAAGAATAAGAACAATTTTTTTATGATAAATAGATGAATAATTGAAGCATTTATTATTGAAATTTCATTATTAAAAAATTGAAAACCTGAATTCACATATTATCTGAACTGGAATACTATATTAAAATGAATAATTTTGTTACGAGCAAATTGAATTGGTTTGGATTTTCAAATGGCCGCTCCATGAGGAACACGAGTGTCACGACCTGTATTTATAGACCTTGCTAATAGCAGATGGTTTTAGATGGGGCGTTCACAATCCAGAGTTATCAAATAGCACTTTAGCTGGCTAAAACAACATTGTGAATACCCCTAATATTTTCTCTGCTTCCAACTCGGGCTGACCTGTTGAAGGAGATTAGCTTTTGATGTTAGCATTTTTGATACACCAACTCCAACATCCATTAAACGTTTTCACACCGATATCTCTCCGACACGATATACAGACAGGATTTACTTTGATGGACAGTATAAGAGGAGGCTGTGGTTTATAACTGCGCGAGGTCTACTGTTCACAGAGCTACTAGTAGCTACTAACCAAGATCAGAAGCAATTGGCGTTGAAGGCGTAGCCGGAACACTGGAGGCCTTCCTTCTCAGACTGGACACTCGATTTATGGTGGGCTCTTCTCTCCTCAGCGGGCCGATGTCCTCCAGAATTTCCCGCTCAACTCGCCCCGAGTATCTGAACTTCGTCCCGAACGAAAAGAAGCTGCCACCCGATACAACACTTGGAACTTCCGAGCTTGAAGGGATTCTGTAATATAAACCAAACAGGATACCGTTATCATTTGCTTATCACAAGCTAATAATGGAATCGAGTGACCTGGCTGGCTCAGGTCTGGTGTTAGGTCGCAACTGATCAATTTCAGGGCCTCTGACATGACCTAACAACTGTTTTTAGGCAGCTGGGACCGAGGCTAACGTGTCCATCTGAAACAGCCCTAGAAAAATATATTGCCCGGAACGGGATTCGAGCCCGGGCATCTGAATTATAAAGCCAGCATCTAATCCACTTGACTACGATCACTCCTTATAAGGTAATCAGTGGAAAGTTAACATATTTATTTATTCAACAGAGACATAAGCACATAATAATAAAATGATTGGAAATGAAATAACAGGCTTATAGCCCTTAATCTTCCATTCCAGAATTTTGATTGAAAATTTGTCCAAACGAGGTTATGATTTGTCAGCACTTTTAAACACATATTTATTTATTCCATAGATTTTGAACCTAAATTGTTTTGAATTTAGTTTCAGCTAATTCATTACATAAAGTCTAATCGTTAAGAAAATTATTGAAGATCATCAATGATAAACAAGAGCAACATGTTTGAATGTTGTGAATTTCTAAAAGCTTAATTAACTTTCGATCCAGGTAGTTTAGTATGTTCAAAGTGATGGCAAATATGCCTGATGATAGAATATAATACTGTACTGAATAATTACACAGAATTCACTGAATAATTTTTAAAATGATTTTTCAATCTATGACAAAAAATGCCTGATGAGAAAATATAATACTGACGTGAAAAATAGCATCTGCTCAATAGCGCATCTC
Source organism: Nilaparvata lugens (assembly GCF_014356525.2). Classification (NCBI taxonomy): domain Eukaryota; kingdom Metazoa; phylum Arthropoda; class Insecta; order Hemiptera; family Delphacidae; genus Nilaparvata; species Nilaparvata lugens. The sequence continues at coordinate 11,318,122 of NC_052505.1, read as the reverse complement.
CATACGTGTCTACATGCCGCTCCAGTCGGACATTTGAAACCAACCGTATGCTTTTTCTGTGAAAATTAGAAAACAATATTTATTAACTGTATTAATGCAATTTTATTAACTGCAGAAAATAAAAACGTTATTTATTAATAAGTCGTAGACAAGAACATCAATAGAATAATAGGGTGAAATTGAATATTGCATGTCATCTCCCCTCACAATATTTGCAATTAAATGGAACTAGAGTTAGGTAACAAATAATATTACCTATACAAAGTAACTAACAAAAACAATCCTCAACAAACATAATACAGTAAATAATATATTTGATAGGCCTATTCAAGAAATGAGTAGGAATCGATTCAATGCAAATGATGTGTTAAACTTCGGTAGTAATATTTCTGTTGAAAAATGTAAATATTGGCAAATATAGTTCACGTTATTACAGATGAACTTCTACTTTCAAATTAGCTGATACAGTAATGCGAGAGAATAGCCATGTTCTATGGTAATGCTCACCGATGTATTGAACTATATGCAAGGAATTGGATGCTTTGTTTTTCAATAAGCATCAAGTAAATGTGTAAATCTTCAAATCCCATAAGATATAAATGTCATAGTCCATTGCCATTCTATAGTTCTATAGAACTATAGAATCTAAAGATGGCCATGTTCTACAATAATTGTTACACTGAAGATGGTCAGGTTTAGTCACAAGAAAAAGGACGAGGAAAGATAGACAGTAGATAAACCAATACTTGGTTTAGGATTCATTATTTATAATCTACTATTAAATTTGTAACCTACGTTAGTAAGCGAGCTTGTTGTGAGGATGGTTTGTACATAGCATAGCTTGCAATTAATATTAAAAGTGTATTAATTTGTAATTTAATGCATCAATAATGGATTAACACTAAGAATTAGTATCATGCAATCCAGCAGCATGCATCAATTTTATTATGTTAGTAAACCCAAATACTAGCATGCTTAATAAAAATCAAATTAGATTATTTTAAATTATATTCTAAGATTAATCTAGAGTAGCAAGAACGATGGAACAGCACGTTCCGTGTGAATAAGGGTTAGCTTAGCTTGAAACTTTTCCAAGTAGACTGGTAGAAAATGTATATGTTTTTATTTAACGAAAGTAGAGTAGGTACAGTAATGGAATAGCCTTTTTTAAGTTAGAGACAATTTCTCTATCAAATTTACTTGAAAGGGTTATCAATTTTTAAAAGGGTGTCGCATAAAGCTGGACTCCCTCATATCATTCAGTATTAGTTAACGTGTCCGGTACTGTGAAAATATAATTTTCATATGTTCTAATGGGACTATTGATACTCTCTTGCCGTACTGAGTGGGAATGATCCCAATAGAAATCATGAAAATTATATTTTCACTAAACTGGACACAATCTCTGATACTGATATGTGAGAATCGATCTTAATAGGGACGTTTGATGATAGTTTTAAGAGGAAGGGGATTACTTAAAATTTCCCCCCCCTCAAAAAATGAACAAATCAAAATCCGTGTCAAGCAACGATCAATTGTTAATGATTTAATTGTTAAGCAATGATTAATTGTTAAGCACTTTACTGTCATAGCACTGTACTTGTCGATTTAGAACCTACTTATATGATGAATTATTCCTACAAGATGATATTCAAGCGTTCAAGATTGTAATTCAACTCAACGGATTTTGTAGAAATATCTACCAAACTAGCAACAGATGAACAGCTGTTTCACGCGCGTATCTAATGAGAGCTACAATCCTGCACTGTCAGTCTGCCAGGATTCAGGACCAAGATGCTTCATTCATCCCCTGGCCATTCATGCTGGAGTTTGCGCAATGCGCACTTCCTCAGCAGAATATCAGACCAATCTAGCGCCCAGAAGAGGAACTACTTTAAGCTTTTCTCTACTCAAACTTTTAATCGATAATACCAATTCCTTGGAATTAATTCACTAATTCATTAATTATATCGAGATTGAAAGCTATTTGAAAAAATAAAATAGAATGTTTTTTGTACGTTTTCATATGCATCTTAACTTCCATGTCATCAAAACTCTTTATCTCTTATCTCCATTGATCTATTCAATTCATGGAATCATCATAATAATAGTTTGCTCTATAAAATTCATCCCCTCATCATCAACTGGGCTTAAATACTTATAGAAAGTTTCCTTTTTAAATAGATTACTATTGAGTTCTCACTATGATATTTGATAATTTCCTATTATAACATGTACAGTGGTAAAACATTCTGAAAGATTAAAAAATAAATGATTAACATCACAATCCCAGTGGTGTTTAGGATTCAGCCAACAGAAACTTTTTTGGAATGGAATCTTCAATTGTGGCATTGAAATCACTTTTTAGCATAAAACTCCTACAGCATGAAAAACCTTCATTTTAAAGTTTAATTTACATATCATGTTGTAAATAATGTTATACAAAGTAGGCCTATATTTTAGGTACCGGTAGTAAAAATACTAAAATACCTGTGCACTCACTCCCACACAAGCATTGCAGGATTATTTATGATTCATTCATTGAGAGATTTTACTTTTTGTAAATTGTACGATTATTTCTTGCTGAAGGATCAATTGTATTTACTCAAGTGTGTTATTTATTTTCATTTTGTAACGTACCACTGAAGATTGTTCAAATTAATTTGATATGAGTGTTTGAATTGAGTATGTATAGTCACAAATATATATAGAGTATAATATATATATATATATATATATATATATTGAGTATATATAGTCATATTAATTTTATAATAACGTGATTTGAATTGAGCATGTATAGTCACAAGTGCAGTTCATAACAACCCTAAAAGCAATTAATATAAAGCTATAAAGTATTCCCAAAAAAATTAATAGACCTAAAAATTGATAATCTCGTGCTGGTTGGGAATACTTGAAAAAACCAATGTACCTAGAATACTAGGTACCTAGTATTCCAGGTACCTTGGAAAAAACTAGATATAAATGATAAGAAATTTTTCATTCTATCACCATCTTAAAAGTGATAATCATTCAAATTGAAATCTGCTTCGAACAATTCGACTCACCTTTGTTCTGGGGTCCTAGATGCATGAAACGAAAAAAATAAAAATGAATGATTGGTTGAACAATGATAACAAAAAATAATGATTTACAACAAAAACTATCTAGAATATTACAATAATTGAGAACTATGTTCGCGATGATTGTATTAATAATAGCATATTATAATAGTATTACTTGTTATTTTACCCAATGAATGCATATTAGTGTATTTGACCGAACGATAAGAAAATTGTCTGGCAGTTCTGAATTAATCACTTAGCTCACTCGTCATTGTGTAAAATACTTCATAGAACATATTTTATTTCGATTGGCTTGATTGGTGACTGAAATATATGCAAATTAAAATTGAAAACAGAAAAAAGTTTTCCTACAATTTAGTTTCTGAATATGACAAAACAGGATGGTCACTAAGTTTATAATACACTGGATAGGTAGTGCAAAATACGACAATGAAATTTACTTACATTTTCTTTTCTACGAAGGACTAAAAAGAATCATTAAAGAAGTGAAACCGAAAAATTATTAATAGAAAGTATAGCAGCTATGTGGATTCTAAAAATGCTGAATATAAAAAATTATTCTAATTCTTAACATAATAGAAACTTAATAGATTGATTTAAATTTTCAAATAAAACAATAGTCGACGATACAAAAATTTCACTAATATAAGGAACATACTACTTGCATTAGGAATTGCCTAATGTACCGTATTCTAGTATTTCAGGATGCCAGAATCCTATAAATGTTCCTAAACTACTTAATATTGTACACTATTAAACTAATAGTGTTACTTGGTATTTGAATTAGTGTAGAGACAATATTTATTATTCTCAATGAAATTGCATTGACTATTTTTGATATATATGTTGAATTTGGTAAGTACAGCATTATGTATATTACACTAATTTGAATCACACTCTAAATGATTATTATTGAATTACACTCCGAATGATTTAATTATTATGAGTAAAAAGCCATTTAATATGTAAGCTTCACAACAAATGAATAAATAAAACTCACCTCTTGATAGATAAGATGGATGATGAACATTTTTCCTTCGTAATTTAGTTTATGAACTTCCGACCACTTGAAATGATGTGTTTTTCTACTGCCTTGGAATGTTAAAATTCCGTGATGATTGATACCCAAATATAAATGGTTCCCTCGATGGTCCTGAAAGGGATTTAGCAAAAATTAAATTAGTCTGTATATCGCATAAATAAGAACAGTATAAATTATAATCTCACAGAGAAAACAACACATAAACTTGAGGATTACAAAGTTCTAAAGCCAATTGTGCTATTCATGAAGTATTATTGTACATGATGGAATAAATGAATACATAAAGTACATAAATTCGCAATGCAATTGAATCCTAAATTTCAAATCAAATGATTTTCAATAAAGTATTTTGCTAGGGCAAAAATCACTACAGAGAATCACTAGTATTTTCAATTATTTATTACGGTATCTTCCGAGATAGATGATAGATGAATAAGTGTATTTTTATTTTATTTTATTGATTCAATGATACAAAATTATTATTTAAAATAATTTGGCAGAGGATCAACATGCAAAGCCCAAAAACTGTTCCTCCCCCGAATTTTGATTCATTAAAATAGTCCAGAAAATAGGTTATGCTTTCTTCACTTTATAAAGTTTTGTCTAATTTTCTCACCTAACGCTTGAAACAATAAATTTTGAATTTAGAAAGATGAAGATCCAAATTAATAACAAAATGATGTGCTCTTTATAAAATTGAAAGTGATGTGGACGAAGTAGAGGCAATAAGATCCCCCTCTCCCACTTAACTGCGTTTACATTGAAACTTTGATATAAGAGTAAATTGAAAAAAATGAAGTATTGGAACAAAAATAACATTTAAAAAATGAGACATGAAGAACATGAAAAAGTCAATTGTTAAGCCAGAAGCAAAATGTCACAAGAGCATCTTAATATTTAACTGAGAACTCATAGACAATACATAAAATTCAAGTGAAACAACAGGCATTTGCCCTGAACTGCTTCAAAATTAATACTGTGATAACTGATCGGAGAACGTAATTATTTCAGAAGGAAAACTGAATTAGAAATGAATCAGTTCTCACTTTGACTGGATGAGGATCGATTCCATAGGTGTCCAGTGTACATGCTTTTCTGAGGAAATTTGTTTCTGTGGTTTCTGGGCTCTGGCCCTTAAGCTGAGTTTGATGCAGTTCCATTATTTTCTCCTCTATTAGTTGTGTTTGTTTCAATAGTATCTTCATCTCACTGACATAGTTCTCAACATGTTCCTCAGGATCATAGTCACCCAGCTCAGCTGAAAACAACAACAATACAATATATTAATTTCATAATAATAATGATTCAAAAAATCTTTATAATAATAATTACTTAAAAAATCTTTATTGACATTCCAAAAACAACTAAACTGGTTTTAAGAAATTATGAATTTTGCGGTGATAAGGGGTACGATAGGTAAAATCTAGAGGCTAAGAGATATAACATGAGGTTATATATAACTATAAAACTGTTTTATAGATACCGGTAGTTTACCATTGAAAAAAAATTGTATATTACTTGAAACGTCTGTAAATATATCAATTTTTTTCTTACAATTTTCATAATCTGATAAGTTTTCTTGTTTTATCAGTGCTGTTTCTTTACAGTAAGAGAAATTTAGATGAGAAATTTAAATACAGATGAGAAATTTAGCTTATATATGATGATAATTTCATGGCACATAATGTTAGAGTTGTAGCCTCTGGTATAACATGAGCCTCAACCCCTCAAACGGTGAAAGAGTAGCTGGCGAGGTAGTTATGTGGGGGGTAGGAATGACCCCTCACTCTGCATTCATAAAGGCAGAGTAGAAAATATTCGAAGGGAGGCTGCCGAGAACAAACTGACCAAACTCATACCCCCAACCTAAAAAAAGAGAGCTGAGCCACGTGGGTGGGAGTCGAAGGTTCATGATATAACTTGTCGCTTCTACGAAAGACAAACATTACAGCCGAAAATGCGAATTTTACTACATAGAATTAGTAGTACCTTTTCATTCTCTTTGATGACACGACCGGTTTCGGGTATTCATCCCACTATCAAGTAACCAAATGAAGAAGTATTTGTTTACTCCAAAATAATAATTAATTTGGGTGGCTCGGAGTGAATGATAAGGCGCCAGCTAATAATCAAGAGAACCCGAGTTCGAATCTCGACCGGGGCAAAAATTTTTGACCACAGCACAATCACATAGATACGGCCACCCCGTCTTTCGGAGGAGACGATAAGCCGTCGGTCCCGATTACCTAAACAGTAGTCATCTCTCATCATCATCCCTCTCACTCATTACCCCCGCACAAGCCTAAGAGATTATGTGGGCATCACTCTCAGTATTATTATTATTATTTGACACCTGATAATGAGATGAATTCCTTAAAACCGGCCGTCATCTAAGAAAATAAAAGGATACAAATGATTCTCTATAATAAAATGATCAAGTAGCCTTGGACTGATCGGTGGTCTAGTGGATAGACTGCTTGCGTAGTAGCTTAGAAATCCCGGGTTCAAACCCGCTCATTACCGAAAGTTTTTGACCAGGTCACTCCCGTGTTATCGGATGGACACCTCTTTGTCGGTCTCGGCTGAAGTATGACAGTCGTAAGGCCCATTGACGGATTAAATTATATATTCAGGGAAGTCCTACCAACAAAAGCCATACGAATTTTACTTTGAAGTAGTACTATAAAAATAAAATATCGCGGTACCGAGCTTCGCTCCGGAGTACAAAAGCATAGAAGCATTAAATCATAGTTTATATTTATTTATTGATAAACAGAACAAAACTATTTAAAATGATTGGGGAAGGACTAATATGCACAGCCCAAAACTGTTTCTTCCCCGAATTTTGATTTATACACTATAAATCGTCCAAAAAGTAGGTTATGTTCCATACACTTGAATTCAGGTCCAATTTTCAGTCCAAACATTTGAAAACAAACAAGTTCTTATTTAGATTGTTTACAAACCAAATTGAATAACACTCACTAATCACTTAAAACTGTGAAATAATGATTAACTTTGAAAATTATGATATACTCTAATTTAGAATGATATACCATGTCATGTCAACAAATCAGATTATTTTGATCATCGATTAAAATTTCTAGATTATTATTTCTCGTGAGATAAGCTGATTGATTACACAGCTGAACATAATTCTCTCTCTCTCCCACACAGGCACACGCATTTTCTATTATCGACAGACGACGAAATTATCATCTGTTTTTCCAAGGATGAATATTTATTATATATCTCATGTCCTTCTGCGAGTTCTCCCAGGGATGAGACCTAGTGCAATCAAATTTTTATATCATAAACCTAACCTACTATGTTCCAAATTTCGTGAAAATCGTTAGAGCCGTTTTCGAGATCCGTTGGACATAAATATACAGGGTCTTTCAGAAGTAGTGTCGAACATTTTAGAGTATTGTTCCTAGATGATAGGAGACTACAAATGTTGTATTTTAAGTGTCCAAAACTCAGCGGTTATCCTTATAGCTGCCATTTTGTTTTTTCACTTGAGAATTCTTATCTCAAGAACGAAGTCTATGTTATAGACTCAACTTTGAAAGATAAAATAAAAAAAATCTATGTAAATTTTCAAACTGGCGGCCATTTTGATGGCAATTTTCACGAAAACCGTTCACTTACAGAAAATTTACATGAGAAAAAAAAGTTAGCAAATTTTATCAAAATTTTAAGGATACCATATTTATTAAGATTGGTCAGAGAATAACAGAGAAATTAATTATTTTTGTACTGCATGCATGATCATGAACAAACAAGATTATCTGAAAAACAATGTAAAATACGCTGTATGGCCATATGGAGCCATACCGAGTTTCAAAGCTTCATCTTAAATACAATTGGAATTAAAAATTTAATATTGATGTTTAAATTGTGAAAAGTGGTCATACAAGCAACACGAAAAGAATTAATTAATCTGTTATTCTCCGACGAATCTTAATAAATAAGGTATCCTTGAAATCTTGATAAAATTTGAAACCTTTTTTGTCTCTTGTAAATTTTCTGTAAGTGAACGGTTTTCGTGAAAATTGCCATCAAAAATTTTAAATGACCGCCATTTTGAAAATTTACATAGGCATTTTTTAAAGTTAGGTCTTTATAGCATAAATATTCATGCCAAATTTCAGATCAATACATCATTTCGTTCTTGAGATAATAATTTCTAAGTGAAAAACCAAAATGGCATCTATAAGGAAAACCGCTGAGTTTTGGACACTTTAATATGACATTTGTAGTCTCCTATCATCCAGGAGCAATACCCTAAAATGTTCGACACTACTTCTGAAACACCCTGTATAGCCAACTATATAAATAATCATATAAATAAATTTATAAAGAAATTGCTCGCTTAATATTATGATAGGATAGCAAAATAAGAAATATTGTGTAATTTGAGATCACCTTGGATGACGTAAGCGCCTAGAAGGGCAGCTTCACTAGGCGTGCAGTAGAGACGACCGTGCAGTAAGTCTCGTTTCAGTTGCAGGTACACTTGGTAGCGAGTGATCTCCTCCTTTAACCGGAAAGGATCCGGCGGATAGAACTTTAATCTGAAGCTGAACAGAATTGGATCCATATCTGCAAACAGAACGCGTTTTCATTATTACAATGGAATCTTAAAACAATGCATGTATGGATTTGTTGCATTAGAATAATGAGAAAAAATGTGGAGAATACTAAAAATATATACATAAATAGAAAATGAGAGTGATGAGGAACTAAGAATTGGTATATGGAGGGTACTAAAAATAGACTAAAAAAATTATTGGATCCAGCATATCTATTGGAAGGAAGACACCCCACACCTAGAGCTGATATTAAATAAATAAATAAATAATCATTTTATTTGTTCACGGACCAGCCATACAAATACAGAAATACAGTTAAATAGAGATACATTTATTCTATAATTAGATAATAGAGACACAATTATTCTATAATTCCAACAATAACATCCAATAAAAATGAATTCTAAAGTAAAGTGTCAGTTCATGAGAGAGCACGATTTCACTCTCTATGTCTCTTATTAATGTCTCCACTCCATGTGGATTATCAAACAATCAAGAATGTTTAGAGCTGATATTATACTTCGCATAATTTTTTACAAGACAATTATATACCGAATAATAATTTAGTTAAGGCATAGAGAAAAGATAGCATAAGAAAATATGCCATGGTATAATAGAGTGTTTATGTTTCAGATTTCACTGTTAACTCAAGCCGATAGTCCTAGTAGTTATTTTTCGTTAAGCTATGTGACGCTGGTAGTCTCCCATAAAGAACTCTAATACTTTGCCGACTAAAACAGTAATAATAGACAGTGGTCAACAGTACTCGGCTACAGGTAACAAAAATCAGCTTGAAATTTGAAACATCATCTTCTTATGCTATCTATTCTCTGTGGTTTAAGTTAAGAGCAGTTATCACAGTGAGAATAATTTTCTTTCTTTCAGAAATTAGTTGGATTTGGCAGTTTATTTATTTATACATTGATACATACAATATCATTCTCAACTATGAATAATTGCAAATTTGCAAAAAAGTTTATAATAAGCTATTTGACAGCATTTGTAAATACTCTTACAATCAAAAAATATTTTTAAGAAAATTGGATGTTTGGCTGGTTGAAAATCCTTTCTATAGTATTGAGGAGTTCTTTGAAAATACAAATCTAAACTTTTAGGTTTGAGTAAGAATGCCTGTACTACTTTTCTAATTTATTATTTTATATTGTGATGTGCACAAATTTTAATGTGTAATGTTTTAGTTTAGCTCTATGTTACATTGACGTTGTCGATACATGTATTTGTTAATGGCAATAAAAAATATTCGATTTGATTGAGAAGGGAACAACAGGCTTAAAGCCCAAAACTGTTCTTTTCCCAAATTTAGATAGATATTGTCCTAAAATAATAAGTTATGTTTACACTTCAAGATTTGTGTTTAATTTTGAGTCCCAAATATATATCAACTAGGAATTTAGAATAGTTAAAAACCAAATTAAATAAGAATACTTCACTAAATCATTTTAGGAAAGAAGTGAAGTTGAGGCTTGAATTACATTAGGTCACTCGTTATGTATGTTTCTCATTCTATTTCTCTACACTACATGCATGTTCTCATCGAAATATTATTAACTTGAATATCAGTTGATATTGTAATTGACCTTGAATGAAGAATTGTCGGTGAAAAACTCACAAAAGACATTTTGAAGACGTATTTTCAGTATTGAATTGCATTTTGAAGATTGCATGCCTCATATGTTTTACATGTTCTGATGAAAACAATCGGTTGGGATGCGAACAATAATTGGTTGGCCTATGAGAATGGCAATTATTTTAGGAAACAATAGTCGTGGGTCTTCAAACTCTTACATTATTCTTTGCAATCTACACTCCTCTCAACTTATAATACGAGAATTAATAGGTTTATAAATTCATTTTTTCAAAACTCCGTGGGCCTTCTATTTCTAAGTTGATCATAGACTATTATTACCTATCCATTAAGTTTTCTACATACCTTTCACTTGCTTTACTATTGCCTTAGCTGGATCCAGCCAATGCTGCAAAAGAAATAAAAATAATGTCACTTATACTCAACATTTCTTCAAGTTTAAAACCACGTTTTGTATGAAAATTGTGTCATAGATTATTACACAATTATAATCATCACAAATCAATATAAATGAACAGTTTTTCTACATTCAGTACCTAACAATATTAAACTATTTTATCAATGGATTACTTTAACAACTATAAATACAATAACAGCTATAACATAGTATTGTGCCTGAAATGATTCATTCAGTATTTGAATGTTTTCAAATTGTAATGATAATTTATTAATTGTAATGCTAGAGTTTTACTAATTATTAGAAGTTATTGTTGTATTATTATATGATAGTCAACGCACGTGCTATGAAGTAACTATTTTTTTGTAATTTACTGTTCATAAAGACTTCCATTATAGTATTGCTATATCAAGAATATTGGAATTATTGTATGGTACTTTCTATTGTCATTTGATTAGTAAAAAGTGTAACTATTGTATTTTGCGATCGTCTTGATAAAATAAACATCTATTCTATTCTATAATAATTATTCATAGATTGCGATTTAAATACAGTAGTACCATTACTATAGAGAATACCATATTTATAGATAAATTATATCTATATTAAGGATAATCTCATAATACAGAGAGTTGTGCATGTGGAATTCAAGTGCTCCTTCATGTTTGGTACTATTGCTTCTCTTATATATGTTTTTTTTCACTTTCAAACTATATCTCGTGTTAACTGTGTTTTTCATAAATTTTGTTTTCGTTTTCAAGGTTTTCTACTAGTATTGTTTATATTATTTGATATTCAAAAATTCTAAATTGTTTATAACTTTTTTGCTTGTATCTGTGTTAATTATTAAACATAAAACTGATTTCCCTCCTACAAATAACGCTGCCAACAGCCTATAAAACCTAAGGCCTACAGCTAATAAATATTTAATTTACAATACAAACATAGAAACCATCAGAAGACAACTTATATACATAAGCAGTAAAATCATTAATACAATTCCCGAACAGTATATTAAATGTGCGAAAATAACTGAAAAACTTAAACAGGATATCAACACCTGGATCAAAAGCAATTACTTCTTTTATCTATGATATGTTTCTCTTCAAAGTTTATTCTTCTGACTTGTGTGCTTGCTTATTCTGCAATCCTTTGTAATTCATCTAGTACTCCAAATCTTTTTTTTAACACATGGTCCTATCGGTTTCTTTTTTCCATCCTTCCCTTATTATTCTTCCCCCATCCCATCTTTCATATCTACCGTCTATTTACTTTTCCTGATACCTTTTTCACCTTCTCAAGGATTGAAGGTTTTCCTAGTACATGGATATCCATAGTTGAAAAACCCTTCAATCTTCCATCCTTTTTTGAAACCACTCTCTTTTTATTTTGTTTAAATGTGTATTGATTGATGTTGTTGTTTGCATGTATTCTTTTTGTTAATCTCTGTATTAAACTTATATGTGTGTGTAAAAAGAAATAAATTGAATTGAATTATACCTTTACTGTTAGGATGAATACCGTTACTTCATGATAGATACGTTTTCTCAACATCAAACTTTCAAACTTTCCCTAACAGCAAATTTTCTTACATTAGAGATGTTTACCTATTTCTAAAATGGGATTTCGATTAGAAACTCAATTATCTCATCGATTGAGTAGTTATTTGAAAGAAATTGATTTGAATTTATAAAATAATACTCTTTTAAAAAACTCACCCTTTGCTTACTGGCATCAACATATCGAAGGCCGAAGTAGTCTTTTTCTATTAGATTCAGTTGTCGACAAACATGTTCAACCAGGTACTTTCCTTTGTGGTGTATCTGGAAAAATTAAAAAGAGATTGTAAGAATTCATACGTTGGAAATTATTCAGTTGCATGCATGTAAGTGCATTCATTTTAATGCAATGGAAAGTCGGAAGTATTACTTTAGACCCGACTGCTTCATGAATAAAAGTAAAAATAGTCCGATCTAATAGTTGAAGCATTCGTCTCATTGAAATGAATGGAAGTTCAATCAGGAAATATAACATGTGTATTTTCTCATTCATAGTATGTTGGTCCAAGTAACACGCTTTTAGACTGAGTATCAATATTATTTAAGAATTCTATTTTCAAATGTAAGGTACACCCTTGCCTCCAAGTGATTATGAAATTAGAAGCTCTTGGACTTTGACCTTCTATAAATAATAAAATAAATTATTTAATAAATTGACCTTCTATAATTTTAAACCGTTGTTTCAAATTGACATGGTCTACATTTTTTAACTGGATTTGAAATGGGCAAAACTTATTCTATGCGAGAAATTTAAGCACCATTACCATAGACAAAATTTAGCATTTTTTTATTATTTCTATTAAAACTAGTCACTACGACTAACCATTAATTTTGTTCTCTTATTTCTTATCCTAAATTAATATTTATTGCTAAAGTCTTCCAGTGAAGCCTACTGTTCCAATCTATAATTCAACTAAATATAAATAAAAATAAAAATCTCAGTACCCTTTTTGAAATATTTTATCACAACATGTTTCGAAACATGTTGAAAATGGCATAAATGTCCGAAACATTTTGTGATAAAATATTTCAAAAAGGGTACTGAGATTTTTATTTTTCTTTCCATTTATATTACAATTAGCCCTATACAGAAAAGAGATATATAATTTAATAATTTAACTACTTTAAATTCGTTCACTACACTTTCATTCAATATACTTTTTTCACTAGCACTACGCCAACTCGAAGGGCTTTGTTCTCTTCAACCTCCTTGTGAAGGAATAGAGGCAAAATTTAGCATGAGCTATCTTTTCTCTATGTCCTTACTGTATTTAAGAAATAATTCGATACAATTATATAATATAATTCAATAGAAAGTATCATTCCAGTGAATTCATCCATGAATGATTATGATGAATATGACCAACTTAATTAATAAGAACAATATGAAAACTTGTAGTACCCTTTATTATTCAAAATATTACAACGACTAGTTTCAACCATAACTTAGGTATTTTCAAGTTGAAATGTGTTCAGCTTGACACATTCAAGTTGTAGACAAATTTCAACTTGGAAATGACCTAAGTTATGGTTGAAACTAGTCGTTGTAATATTTTAAATAATAAAGGGTACTACAAGTTTTCATATTGTTCTTATTAATTTGTAAAAACGTAGCCCATTCAAGTGAAGTGTTTTTATGACCATCTTAACTATAATATTAGAATTATTTGTGATTATGCCTACATCATAATTTATGACATGTTTTATAAATGTGCAATTAAGAAACATGATTGAAGACATCACTGAGCCTGATAAGGAATTATCAGAAGGAAAATTACTTCAGAATCTGCATACTGACAAGATCGGATTTTCCCCACAAAAATAATCCTGTTTTGGAGTTCTTCAAGAACTTGCTCGGTAATCAGAGATGGAAAATAGTCAGAGTGAATGAATAAAAGAGGTCGACGTTTCTTTCAAATGTCACTGGAACATGAGCATTGTTGGTGACAGAACGACAGGATTTTCAAAGTTGAGAAAGGAGGAGACAGAATCGGAAATTTTAATGGAAAATCGGGAAAACTTCACAATTCAAAGGACAAGGTTACCGAAAAATGATCATCCATTCATTGACCAGCCACTGAGGTACAATCAGAAAAGTATTCATCCGAAAAGAGAGAGAGAGAAAGATCAATGACCTTTCTTGTCCAGCCAATGAAACAAACTTGTTTTGCTTCTTTTTCGACATTAGTGTTCGTTTTTTCACCGTAATAGCAGCAAAATTCGACAGAGACAGGTTGGATTTTCGTGACCATGGAAAAAGATGATTTGCAACGCATCTCTCTTCAGGTGAAACGAAACGAGTTGCGGCAACTCTGACAATTTTTAAATTACTCTCAAAATAATTGTCAAAAAACAAAAAATACAATAAATCACATGAAAAATGTTTTAGGACCAGGTAAGTCTGTATTTTTAAACACTCACTGCCGGTTGCACAAAAGCAGGTTAAATTTTAATCGTGATTAATTCCACGAGAACCAATTAGAGTAGCCGTCTTATCAAAAAGACCTTCTCTGATTTGTTCTTGTGAAATTAATAACGGTTAAAATTTAACCGACTTTTGTGCAACCGGGTCTTAATCACTATTATCTAATTAGGTATCGAGACGTCTCATCAATCAATTATAGTGGAAAACTAGAATAATGGAAAAAATAGCAGATAAAAACCAATAATAGACTCACATTCATAATACTTCGTTACAACTGGATATAGAATAGAATGTTGCAAATATTAAATTAATTTTTCAACAATATCATTTTCAAGATAGAAACCAAATAGACTCGCATCCACAATATTAGCTTCATTACAACTGGATGTAGAATAGAATGTTGGAAATATAAAAATTAATTTTCCAAAAATATAATTTTCAAGATAGGAACCAAATAAACTCACGTCCATAATACTAGATTCGTTACAACTGTATATAGAATAGAAAGTTGGAAATACAGAATTAATTTTCCAGCTCAGAAATACATGCTGGAAGAAATAGGACGCGTTACATGAATAGAATGAGGCGGACTTGTCAGCTTCAAGATTTGAAGTTTGAGCAAGCCGAAAGAAAAGTGCTTTTATTTTTCCATCAAGCCAGCAGCTTTCACTCTATTAGGGTTTCAACCCCTTCATTGATCAATAGTCCATCTTCTTCCTTCCAAAGTTATATGCCTTCTTGATGCTTGCTAATAAAAAGAGAGTGAACTGCATTAACCGAGAATGATCTTTTGTTTTAATGAAGGCAATAAAACAATTGGATATAAATTATGCATCTATTCTACATTCCTTGGTTATAACCATAGACGTTAAGAAATAAATAGACACAACGTTTTAAAAGTAACCTTTCTCTATAATTCACTATTTAGCCAGTCATTGAAATTGGCTGATTCAATCTATAATAATCATAGATGTATAGATAAATAATTGCACTTCACTCATATGGGCTAATTTATTCAAATTATAAAAACAAAATAAAAACTTGTATATTTTTACTTTCCTTGCCCTATTACCAAAAGGTAAGGAAAGTATTGCTTTCCGAAAAAAATTAAGGTACCCCAATTTCTAAATTTCTATACGTTTCAAGGTCCCCTGAGTCCAAAAAAGTTGTGTGTGTGTGTGTGTGTGGTGTGTGTGTGTGTGTGTGTGTGTGTGTGTGTGTGTGTGTGTGTGTGTGTGTGGTGTGTGTGTGTGTGTGTGTATGAGTGTATGTGCGTCTGTGTACACGATATCTCATCTCCCAATCAATGGAATGACATGAAATTTGGAACGTAAGGTCCTTACAATATTAGGATCTGACACGAACAATTTCGATCAAATGTGATTCAAGATGGCGGCTAAAATGGCGAAAATGTTGTCAAAAACAGGGTTTTTTGCGATTTTCTCGAAAACGGCTCCAAAGATTTCGATTAAAGTTATACCTGAAATAGTCATCGATAAGCTCTATCAACTGCCACAAGTCCCATATCTGTAAAAATTTCATGAGCTCAGCCCCATCTATGCAAAGTTTTATTTTAGTTTCTCAATTATCAGGCTTTAGATACAATTTTAAAAAAATGAGTTGAAAAGATTGAGCATGAGAATCTCTACAATTAATGTTCAGTAAAATTTTCACCTAAAATTGAAAATAAGCTCGAAATTGGAGAATATGTGATTATCCAATTATTGCAAACTGTTGGCAACTGTTGATTCTATTAAATGATTCACTATGAAGAGATAGCAGACCTCGTATGTCGCCAGCGTTATTGTCCTGTCACCAGCTGACTCAGATCTTTGTTTATAAGTAGACTTGAGATGCGCGTGAACACAGCGTCAGGTGATCAATTCTCATAACAGCAAGGAAAGTTGTGTGAGTGCGCCACACCAGATTTCTACATTTTAACTTGAAAATGATCAATGGTCGAAACTAGTCGTTTAAATATTTTAAAGTTTTTAATAAAAGGGTACTACAAGTTTTTATAAATATGTGCCTTTGTTTTTTACTTTGAAGTATTACTAGTGTTGTGGATAAAGTTGTGGCAGTAACAGCCCTTAAGATACTATGAAGCATTTATTTATATTACAAATGTTCTGCGTGAAGTTGAGGCAATAAGAGCCCCCTCTTTCACTTAAACCACAATGTTATTAGAAAAATAAAAATAGATGGATAGATGATTCTATAATGACATAGACTTGTAACCTGGAGAGTCGCAGTATTATACATTATCTTAGTATTATCAACTTTTATGGAATTTGAATGGGGTTAAACACGTGCGAATCTTATCCAACAGAAAATCGATGCGAAGAGACATGCTAATATGGTATCATGAGACGACACTGTGACAACAATAGAACTGACATCAGGCATTTTACAATGAGTGGTGTTAAGGCAGAGACACTGTACCAAATACGAGCACAATGGAACATCTGATAACACACAGTATTACTACAGTACAGTATCGTAGCAATGTTTGAATATGAATGTCTATTGGCTACATAGCTGCTTGATTCTATTCAAAAATGAGATTCCAACTCGACAAAAATCCCAGTACACAATAGAAAACAGTAGAAATATCAAAATCTTGTTTCAAAATTATTATTCAAGACAAGATTGATTTCAGAGTTCCTACCAAAATAATTTTCTACAATTTCAAGATACTTGAGTTCCTAGTTACTTGATACTCCAAATTCAAAGATACCTTCCGATTTACAGAGCAAGAAATACTGTAGACATATATGAAGGAATGACTAAGGTTTGCCTTCAAATATCTTCGAATGTTTGTCATTAAATACAGATAAATTTGTTGATTTTTTGGAAACGACACTCCCTCTCTTTTCAAAATTTTCAAGTGTTGATTCAGTTAGAAAAAATGAAAGCTGGTGATCATCTCACTAACTTGAATACTGATAAATACTAAATTCTGAATTAAATCACAGAAAGCATGAAAAATAGTTCTTAAATATACAAATTAAAACATTATTCAAATGAAATAATAGAATGAATTAATAAAAACAATAAAAAACCTTGTAATACACTTTATTATTAAAAACTTTAAAATATTTCAACTATTGTTTATATTATTAATTTGTACAAAAGTAGCCAATGAAAGTGAAGTGTTTTTAGTTATAATGATTATTCATTAGCCAAGTATAATTTAGATTATTACTAGACTGAAGAGTTGATGAGTAATATGGAAGTATGGACATAATTGGAAAAGAAGAAATTAAATACTACCAGCATAAGACCGGTATCATACATTTTCACCAAGCACAATACATAGTTTCGTTCATGTGTGATAAGCTGGAAACGGTACGTGAATTACACATGTGCTCTGTTATTCATTTAACTTGCTACAATTTTTATATTGAAATGACTGGAATGTCACCAATGCAAGCTAGAAGGTTACGTTAGGTTTTTGATAGGTAACAATAAAAAACAAACGACAATTTACAGGAGTTTAGTGATAGCTAATTACAATTCCAATACAGTACTAGTATGTCGACCGAAACAACGTGTCTCTAGTATCGGAAATTGTGGAACAGGTCACTATGAATAGAGGGTCAGGGGTCATGATGTTATGGCGGAGCAATGCCCTAGAGAGCAGTTCTCTGTTGACAGTATAACAAACATCAGATAGGCACACACCTGATGAGCATACATGAGTATTGCTAAGACTTTATCAATTAATCATGTTTTTACAAAGAAATACTATTTTAAGTACAAGGCCCGGTAGCACTAAAGACTGTTGAATTTCAACTGTGATTAAGTGTTGATCAACGACGTTTTTCGCTTATCTGATTGGTTCTCGTAACAATTAACCGTTCATTTACTCACCGTTAAAATTGAAAAGACTTTTGTAAACTTGACTTTGGAAGAAATTTGAATTCTGCAACATCAAAAACTTGACATAATAATATAGAGTGAATAAAAATATAAATCTGAGTAGGCTACCCTTTTTAAATTATTTCGTTACAACATGTTTCGGCTACGAATGCCATTTGAAAAAGTAGCCCTAAAAAAAGATAATATAGAGTATTTAGAGAATGTGAAGAAAATATTTTCCTCTTCAATTTCATTTTCCATTACGAACTACTAATTATGATCACTTTTCAATATTTTTATAATCAAATATGAAAAAGATGAGGTATAAAATAGCACTGCTTGTCATGGACTTGTTTTACATGATGAAGTTAATTACTTAGGAATATTACAGTGGACAAAATTGACTATAGTGAGGTCCACATTATAATGACAGTATTTGATCAACTTTGGTTTTGATATCATTGTCTATCATTCGACAAAACCGGTGGTACTATCCATTTCTAGGTCCACAACGATGCCAATTATGTTTTTGACAGTGTAGAAATATAATTAATTAATTCAGAGAATCGACATCGCTATTTTTCTATCTTTATCCACTGTCATTATAACGTGGACCTTACTATAGCAAGTTTCATGGTCATTGATTGAATACCTATAATAGCACAGAATACAACAGAAGTGTTAGAATATCACGGAATACGAATGTATTAGAATAGTGTTAGAATAGAATACACATAGTGTTAGAATAAGAATACACAGAATACAAATGCTGTATTCTGTGCTAATAGATAATAGAATGAAATACATGACGCAAAACATGATTGAGTATACGTAATTGCTTGAAAGAAATCCAGGTATACATCAATTTAGACGAAAATAATACAATTTTCAATCCTTTCTGCACTATCAGTAATCTTTTAGAAATCAATTGAATCGATTATCCTCTAAAGCTACGGAATTGCTTGAAATAAATCCAGATACGCATCAATTTAAACGAAAATAATAAATTTTCAATCCTTCTGCACTATCTTTCATCTTTTAGAAATCAATGGAATTCATTATCCTCTAAAACGCACCGGTTATTAATAGAGTAATTTCAAGAGTAGAATGTAGGAAGTCAACTTCCTAGTGTCTAGTGCATTGCTTATTAAGCGGCTACAATTTACGGATCAGAAAAGCTAATAAAACGCAGGTTGAAACATTGAAAAAGGTGACCAATAAAAATCTTGCCAGAGAGAGTAGGGGAGCCATAACTTACGGCTGAATGGCGAGTTAGAGTCCCCCATAAACTCTGACCTGAGCAAACACCACCAACTTCCTACGTAACTTCAAAAATATCGAGCCCACAAAAACTTCACTTGTACTCATACTCAAAAATGTTATAGCACAATAAAAGTTCGCATGGATGGAGGGAGTAGAGCAGCAAGAACAAAATTGGTCAATTCCGCTGATAATATTGAAATCAAGGGACATTTCAATGCATAAAGGATGATGAGAAAATCATTATTATGGATTTTGAATACAAAAGTAGAAAACACTTAGGACCAAATGAAACAAGTAGAATATACTTCGAAAACTACTGACTGTATTCATATCAAATGAATTCAATTGACACAACATAATTAAAGAATTTCTTGAAAATGGAATAGTTCAATTATACTCCGTACAAAATTACTTTGGACTTGCGAGGGAATGCGCAGCACAGAAGGCATACAGGATACAGAGGTAGGGATAGAACGGCTGCGAAGTTGCCGTTCTGAACTGAAGCATTCAGTCGATTGACTCTAATCGACAAATTGGCAACTGCGCTTCTACCTATGACTCCATCACTGTAATTGGCTGATCTCCCTCCATTTCTAAGTGCCGCATATACATTCAAGTTAGAAGTAATTATTTTCGTTATTATATAATAACCGAATCAAATAAATTAATTATTACCCAAAATGCTACAAAAATAGAGCTTCTTAAACACAATATGTTTTGTGTGCTGGTATTTTCAAATCTTATGAATGTTGGATAATTAAAAAGAAATGATAAATATACGGTATTTATTTACTATTGTTTATATTATCTTCTACATGAATTTGAAGTACTCCTTAAAATATACGTTAAGTTTATTTGATTGGTTGAGATTAAGTAGCATCAAAGCTAGTCTGGTAAGGTTATTAGGGTCTCATTTGAAAAGAGCTCAATTATCAATCTCCAATAATAGGATAGGACTATTTAATTAATAAGGATTAATACTCATCAATACTAATCCGATATTTTGGTTTACTCAAATACGTTGGTTGGATAAATTGGAATAGGAAAATATTCAAATTTATCAAACACTTGAACATTGATACTGTAGATTTATTGATAGAGAACCATTCATATTATTATACAGATAGAATACCGCATATTGTGAATGATTGGGAAGGGAACAACCGATTTATCCCAAATTGTTGACAATAATTATTTTTTTATTTGAAAATACATGTTTTGTACATTTTCTAATACACAAATCATAATTATGCATCATCAGTAAAGAACACAAAATCACAACTAAATCTCTCTCATATTGGAGAAAGATGGAATAAATTTTATTGATGCAGAGATGAGGGAGGAATGCAGAATAATGAAAATAGGAGAAAGGAAATTAGAGAGCCATATTTAAAGAGTGAAGTGTTGCGGCATTCTGCTCAAAAGGCAAGTTATTAATTTGCCGCAATCTACTAGGCTCAAGTGTCTGGCACTGACTAACCCAAAACCCAACATCCAATGTTTGCTCTGTGCTTGCTCTCGGCAGCAGAATCCCCTTTTCTCTTCTCTTCTCTCCAAAGCCTTATCTGGCCTACATAAAATATAGTATTTGTATGATACTGTAAGCTGCTGAATGAATCAACATTACTATCAACCAATATTCTTGAACCTAAATTGAACGAGGAACAAATTGAAAGAAAATGCGACAACAAATGTTTGCATTGTATACCCAACTGTATTTATCTCAACAAAAATTCGAAAGTTCAAACTTCAAAAAAGTTTATAGAATATCGTATTGGCGTACTGTAGATGAGTGTACGCATCATAACAAGTTCAATTACCAACACAGTAATTGAATGAAAAAGTGGGTAACATTGTAATTGTACGGGATGGAAATGTATCTCAACAATAATCATTCGAGAGTTCAAAATTGAAAAATTATAGAATACCCCCTAGGCCTACTGTCGTTGAGTCACCACGATCATCATGTTCTATTAGAACTAAAGATCAAATATGAGCAACGCTTTTAGAAAATTGAATAGACCTACAGACTGCAGATGAGTCACCACATTAGCTACCATATTATTGCCAAATGTTCCACACCTGAATCGGGCCTATTATCAACTTTTGATGTCTACATAAAAATTCAATTAGCTTTTCCATTACAGCTATCGTCAATCTAATAAGGTAGGGCAATTTAAAGAGTTCATCACTAAATTTTCAATATTCACCATAGAACGTTTTGCACAAATTTAATCAGTTGACAATAAACAAGGATTCGAAATTACACATATGAAGACGTTCGATAGATAGATAGATTATTATTATTTGCGTATGGCTTTGAATGGTGGGGAGACCCAAGGGTAGTTCCACCTCGCCGTATATAGTCCAAAGTTCCCTAATGGGAAACCGGACACTAAGGTTATAGTGAGCACAATACTTTAAATTTACACTTTTCACTTCGGAATAAAGTTCATTTTGATGTTAAAAAGTCCAAACATATTATAGATAGATAGATGAATGCCTTTTATTTACACTTTACAATATCAAAAGTGATATTATTTCTTTGAATGGTTGCTAGTCTTTTCTTTCTCTTTTCTTTTTCTTTCTCCTTTTATTCATGCATTTAAAATTAGTTGAAGTGATATTCATTCCTGCTTGCAAACGTGGAGTATTGTATACTTCCAGCAGGTAGTATTTTTTATTCCAATTCACAAATTTACCGTATTTCTAATAAAACATACCAGTATTTATTTTATTAATCTTCCATTATTTATTTTTATCTTACTGAGCTGAGTGTTTTGTTTTTCTTATTGATTCTGAATGTGAATATTGTGAGTTTGAATAAATAAAATTTGAATTTGAAAAAAATTTGATGTGGGCGAAATTGATGCAATAAGATTTTGCCCCCCCCCCCTCTTCCACTTTACCCACTTAGGATATCAGAGTAACAGGAAAATACACATAGAATTAATACAAATTAAATTGGAACAAATAAAATTTTTAATTGAAAGAAAGTGTTTTCTCTGAGTTTTACACATTATTTATACTAAACATGTTCAACTGTCGTTGGAGACCTTCAATAAATTGGTTACATCATATTTAGAGGAGAAAGGTTAGCATGAAATTTGTTAGACGATCATGAGTGAAAAGAATTATTAACATGGGTTACGCTTGAAATATACAGGAAGGAAACAGTCCTTGCTTTAAATTATAATTTACAAGTTATTTTTCTAAGATCCTTGAGTGTCCCACCTATATCATCAAATAATATGGATTTCAAGGATGTATTGACATTAATGAGTCATGAAACTTTAGAACCTTCAATTATTTACCATCGTAACCAATGATTAAGTCATTTTTGATCGACAGACAATAGTTTACGACATTACTGATTCGTTTCAGCCGGATAGAGTATTTCCAGAATTAAACTGATTTTTCACAATTTTCACTAGTAAATATTGTCGAGGGTGAATACGTGGACACATAAAAAGTCAGACACATACTAATGGTTAACTATTTTCCCCTACAAAGTTGATGACGTTTTTTGGAGAAAATTCTACTATAATTTAATAACATCAACGTTCTCACAAGACATTTGTATAGGGTGTCATGATATCATCCATTTGCCATTGTTCCCTTTCATGAATAACGGACTTTCCATACATCACTGGAGCATTGCTCTAACATGTGATTTCTATTGAAAATAATTGTTTTAAAAATAATATAATTAATGTTAATCCAAAAATTGTACTAATACAAAAATTTATCCCGTTTTCTACAGAATACATGAACGTATATTACTCAATATGAGAAAGATGGGAAGTCAATGACATTAGCAAATCAATATACAGTTCTTCCAAAAATGACAGTAAGTGGAGACCGTAAAGCCAAACTTACACACAACTCGATTTTTGGACGTACGATTTTTCCGTTCTTATAAATTCTACCAGATTGAATGAAACTTGACAAACTCATGATCACATCTCATGTTTGTCAAGTTCTGTTCAATCTGATGAAATTTATAAGGACGGAAAAAATCGTACGTCCAAAAATCGATGTGTGTGTAAGGCCAGTTACACACACATCGATTTTTGGTCGTACGATTTTTTGCCGTCCTTATAAATTTCATCAGATTGAACAGAACTAGACAAACGTCATCTGTTAAATGTAATAGAGTTTATAAGGACGACATAAAATAGTATGTCCAGAAATCGATGCGTGTGAGACCACTACCTCCGTAAACAAAGCCGTAGTGCATTCGTGTGACGTCGGTACAGGTGGGGCTCCTACACCAATAAAAACACTAGCCGATATAGATCAGCTGAAATCAACGAATTTTTATTGGTGTAGGAGCCCTACCTGTGCCGACGTCACACGAATGCACTACGGCTCTGTTTACGGAGGTAGTGGTGTAATAAACCAGAGTAGTGGTAACAAACTAGACTAAGTCAAGACCTACAATGAAATGCACCGACCTAGAGATCCGTTTTAGATGCTATCAAATTATGACTACCTACATTCACAGTTTGTAAACTGTACACCATAGTTGGGCACCTACGTCAATTGCACGTGCTCAGGAGAGATGTATGACTGGAGGGACGTAGGGGAGGGATTAAAGGGAGTTGAGGGGAGGATGAAAGGGTGGAAGGGGGAAGGGAGATGTTGAAGCGTGTTTGTCGAAGGGAAGTGGAGCTGATCTCCAGTCGGACACGGCTCGCGAGCAGCTCGCAGTACACCAATGCAGCTACAGACCGTATTATCACCCAAGGATAGTAAAGAGGAATACAGTATATACCATATACTATAACCTATACCATATACTGCATATATAGCCTATATACCATCCTTGATTATGACCTACTTCGGACCTGCTGCTTCCATAATAATATCGATAACAACAGCCCTGTCAAACTAATTAAAAACAAGTGAAGGTCCCCACCTCCCCACTCATCCGTCCCCATCACATTTTGGAGCATTGATTGAAAATAGAAGTCCCCGATATGGGAAGGGGGTTATGACCAGTCATCACAATAAGTGCCGGACTATATTGATGGCCGGACAAAAATCAATACTTACCATACATTATTAGTCTTGTGGAAATTGGTAATGTGATGTAATTGGCATTGTGATAGCCCTACTTTGGACAATTGAATGAACTAAATTTAGGAAGAGAAGTTTTGGGCTAGCGTCTGTTTTTCTTTCTTTCCAATCTACAAATGGAAATTACTGAGATAGGTATTGCAATTATTCAAATGCTAATGAATTAATTCTGCTTTGCAGTAGCAGAAGTCTTCGGGGTGAATTACAGCATTTAATTTGGATTTTCGTTTAATAATAACTTCTTTTCAACATTGTAATTATTTGACCTGATAAATTAAATGTCTATAATAGTAGGGCCAGACATATTAAGCGTTTTTCAGGCGTTTAGGCTACAGACGGCGTTTTTAGAGTCGGCAAGGCAGGAAGATCTCAGATTGGGTTTTTGGGTTGGCGCCTGAAAAGACGCCTGTAAAAAAGCTTGAAAACGCTTAATGTGGTCTGACCATTATGCCTCCGAATATACCTGACACGATGTAAGGCCAATATACGATATGGTGATTAATTAATATCGGAAAAGTGACGAGTCATGTGAATGTAAACCAGCAATTCGGAAGATTGTTGAAAAGACTCAGCTCAGTTTTTCAAAATTATATCTACATGAAAAGTTCAGTATTAGCAAAGGCTATACAAAAGTAACTGAATAAATAACTATACAAAAGTATATTATTATAAAAAGTATTGATGATGGTATTTGCCACGATATTTGGAAAATAAATTAGCTAGAAAATCGTAATCAATTTGTAACAAGTAACAAATAGAACGTAATGATGAAAAATGAAACGAATGAGACTGAAAGTTTCTTCATAAAAAGTTGTCTGATTTCCTTCAATCTTCATGATGTTTATAATGATTTTATTAATTATATTTGATAGTATTTAAAACAAAACCCCAATTTTCTAGATTTGTGACCTACATGACTGTATTTTGTAATTGTGGTCTACAAGATCTGATAGAATTAAACCTACTAAAAAGGAAGGCTTCTCCCTTGGAATCAATTATTTCACGACATTCATATTATATGCAAGCACCACGATATTATATTAGCAAAGTGCATAAACACGAAGAGGCTTAGGTACATATAAATTTATCTAGATCGTGACACAACGGAATTGCACGAAGCTAGTCACGACATTTTCCATACGTTAATCAATTTAATATCTCCAGACATGTTAATCTATGTGAAGGAACTTTGCACGGCAAAATTGCAGAGGGTTCAAATAAAATTTACATTTTTACAAACTCAATAATTACAGAATAATAAATTTCCATCTATAAGACATTTTCAGTTCTGATTACTTTAAACAAGCTAATGATAACTTCAAATTACCTAGTTATTTACCTCTTAAGAGAATATAACTTGATACTCTATAGTACACATAACATTTTTATTGATCATAAAACTATGTTGATCATCACTCTTGATAACCTATAACATAAGTAATAGCCTATAAGAAGTCTTCATACATAAGACAATGAGAGTCTTATCATAAAGTGTTCTTTTCTGATTAAAAATTTTTTGCAATAATGTAATTTTTAATATGAAATTCCTCTAATTGAAAGACTTTCATACTTTTATAATTACTGAAGTTTTGAAGGATTTATTTTCATGAGCCGAGATAATCGAGTTCAATTCACGACGTCTCTAGAAATTTTAGATAACAAGAAGCACAATGAAATAATAATAATAATAATAGAAGGAATTAAATAAAAATACTAAGACATTGTCAAAAACCGCAGATTTATTGATATCTCAGTTTATCAGAGATTGACAATGGTGTAACAACCGAAACCGGTCTTTCTAAGTATCAATAAATCTATGGTTTTTTGACAATTTCTTAGTATTCTTATTTAATATTAATAATAACCACAATATCAACTTCTCAACTACACAAAAAGTGAAAAAAATAGAAGGAATTGTTAATCATCAAATTCGTGGAAATGTTATTCTCCAACATAGATCCAACAGAAAAATAATTCAAATACAACTGTATCTTCCAAACAAAATAATGTAAAATACTGAGAATATACAGTTGAGAAAAATAGATATATTGGAGATTGACCAGGAGAGAGTTATTTCTCAGAGAGCACATTGTCGTTCATCATTCTCACGGTTTCTCCACATTTCGGTTATTGGCAACCATCTCCATCCTAGACATCAGCATTTTCTTTATGGAAGCTCTAAATAGCTGAATGGAGGACATGAGAGAGCCATAGCGTGGATTTACAAGGAATAGCCTAAATAAAATATTTCCCTCTACCACACTATTTCCTTCTTGGCACTTTTATTTTAGAGAAGATACCCCTTGATACTCTTTGTCCTATTTCCACCGCACTTTCATAATAATACTCCTAGATATACTAAGCTTTACTTGATTAATTCTTCTAGGGATTTTAGAAGGCAGTGTTTTGACTCAAATTCATAATATAAAAAATAAAGAAGCAGCAGCTTGATAGCTGCATTTTTACAACGGCGACTCTTGATTAAATTATTTTCTCTGCGCCTTTGTTTTTGTTATTAAATTAGCTATCTCCCATACATTTCCTCGACAGCTTAATCATTTCTTCCTTTCACTCTCTTCTGTCTACTTATACAAATCATCGTATACTACCTATCATCTTATATCTCATTGAAGTGTTTATTCTATTACAGCTTTTCTATTTTCTACTGTGATAGAACCAATAGTCCCTCTACATTTAAGCCTATGTGGTGAAGAATTGCACAATATTATAAGCACTATAAATAGACAAAACAAATCTTGCTTGGAATATAAACAAATACCATAAACTACTACAATTTATATCCTATACTATTAAACGAGCAACTTCTGTTTATATGCTTAGATGTTTGGATATTTAGATGTTTATATGTTTCAACGGATCTCGAAAACGGCTCCAACGATTCTCACGAAATTCAAAACATAGTAGGTTTATAATATAAAGATTCGATTGAACTAGGTCTCTTCCCTGGGAAAACTCGCTAAAGGACATTAAAAGGATAATTATTATTCATCCTTGGAAAAACAGCTGATAATAATTATTTCGTCGTCTGTTGGTGATGGCAGTGAGTGAGCGAGTTCATGTGTGTGGGTCTGTGTCAAAATTAAGACTCAGCTGTTGAACTTTTGTAATCATTCAATCAGGTACTCAGTGCCGGTTGCAAAAAAGCCGGGTTATTTTCAATCCTGATTAATTCCAGTAGATCCATCTTTTTGAAATGGTTTTCTCTGATTTGGTTTACGTGAAGTTAATCAGGATTAAAATTTAACCGGCTTTTGTGAACTGGGCCTTCTTGAGGGAAATTTTTGCATTCCTCTGGGAATTAATCTCAATTTACTGTGATTAGATAGAACATTTCAGTATGAATGTTATTATAATTTCTTCTTTCGCGATACATTTTTTATGCTTTTGTACTCCAGAGCGAAGCTCGGTCCCCGATATTTCTTTTAAAGAGAAGTTTATTTCAATCAGCACCACCGCTGAGTGATCGTAAAAGACGAGCCTTAGCATAATCATGGTTTGGGACGTCGTTCAGTTATAAATGTTATTTATTCTATTAATAAAATTTTTGTTCATTATTTGTTATTATATTCTTTAATTTTTCTAAGTTTTAGAATTTTGAATTCTCAATTTGTTTTATTTTTACTTTTTTCATAAGTATTTGAAATTTTTCATTTTTCATAAGTATTTGAAATTTTTCATTTTTGAATTAGGTGGTATTTTTGTTGTTTGTATTAGTTATTATTGCATATTATTTCAGTTCATATTATTTTTATCATTATTTTTCTTTTTTTAATTTGTATCTGTAGAATTTTCATTGTCAAGGAGATATATTTGGGGAAAATATGTCTCCATTGTGGATAATAAATAAATATTCGGATAATGGCGGAATAAAACTCACCCTATCAAGTTTCTGTACTATCAAATCAAATATCTTCTTTATTCCAAAAATATGGTAAGTAAAATATACAATGGTGAATAAAATAAAATTAAAGAAGTACTTAAAATGGGTTTTAATATTATACATCATGGAGTGAGCCTACATGGGCACTGTGACCTGTGAGTAGATTCGAGTTGGGAGTTTCAAGTAGGTAGGAAAGGAAAAAGAGAGTCAAACTAGCTGACCTTTTACAATAATAAAGATTACATTTTACGTGAAAAGATAAAAGTATGAAATCACAAGAATTTTAATGGACTAGCTTCATAATTAATTATGAAAAGATAAAATGAGTTTATTATAAAAGATGGATATATGACATAATATCATGAATGGATAATGGACTATCTGGATCATGAATGTAAAAATATTGAATGGGTTTGGCACTAAAAACAGTTGGCCAAGATCAAGTTCTGAGATCCTGCTAATCCGATGCGGTTCCGTATGACTAACTGCAAAAATCTATAGCAAGCCACTCCACCCGCTGAATGTATGCAAAGTCAGGCGTCGGGAGAGAGCCACTCCCCTCTCAAACATTCATACATTATGAATACAGGAAACTCCTGGCATCCCGTGCTTCAGCCACTGATCAACTGATAATAATTCGCATTCAAATATCACAGGTTCACCATTTTCATGAATTATAGAGAGCATGGGTGGCACAAAAGGTATCTTATCAATTATTTAGAATTCACATTGACGATAATAATTGAAAGTTACAAGTAATAATGATTTAAAATGTAAACCAGAATAAATAAGGTCCAAATTCGTATTTAACCATTTCATCTTCACTCATAATCTCTTCTCTCCATTGGTCCATCCATGAAATCATCAATAATATAATAAAGGAAAGAATTGGCTTATACACGTACTGGTTGGGACATTCACGAATGACGCATAATCACGTCTGAACTACTGGACTGATTAACTTGAAATTTTGCATAATATAGATTCTTAATTTACCGAGGATGGTTAGAGGTCTATCTTAAATTCTTCAAGATTTCAGTAGGTCAAGTTTTCAGTTTGTCAAGTTTTTAATTAGACCCTTGCGGAGCACGGGTTACCTGCTAGTAAATAATGTATTAATGGAAACATAAATCAACCCAGATTTTTCTTATTTCACAACATGTAATTTTATAGACAATACAGTGGGAAAAATTCTATTAAAATTACTATAGTGAAGTCCACGTTATAATGGCATTGGAGAAAAATTGGACAACAGCGTTGCCGATTCTTTGCCTTGCCACTGTGTTCTATAGACAATAGCTGATACCGGTAGATCTAATATTAGATTTAATATTACCTGTTGAATCCTGTTTGAAATAATAAATTATATAAATAATAATAATATCGAGTGACCTGGCTGGCTCAGGTCTGGTGTCAGAGTTTTCAGGTCGCAACTGATCAATTTCAGGGCCTCAAGTTTGTAACTTGTAAATTATATAAAAATTATAATAATGCTTATCAAGAAATTATATTTTTCAATGATTAGATAATCAATATTCATAATTGAGATCCAATATTTTATTAGTTAATCATATTTCTATATTGTTGACAACGTTGCAGAGCTGAGAAATGATAGCGATATCTGCTTTGTCGAATGATAGACAAGGATAGCAACATAAATGGTAATCAAATACTGTCATTATAACTAGGACCTCACTATAGAATAGCTTGAATAAAAATGAAAAATGAAAAGTAGTCGATAAGATTTACAATAAATGATTCCACTATTCTCCATTGAAAAAATAGACTAGAATAAATTAATATTGGTACATGGAATGAATTCAGTATGAGATATTTAAGGAAAGTCCTTGAAGTGCTCAAATATTGTGGTTATTGTTTGTGGTCGCCTCACTTGCGCGATAGTGATGCGCGAAGAATGCAATTCGTGATTTCATCTAAACCTATGGCACCTGAATTCATTCCCATTGAATAGGAGAGACAAACTTCAATAACAATTCAGTTCATTAGATAAGAATGATGTCATTTTGTGGATCAAGGTCGCGGAAAACTGAGGTAATACTAGCACAGTCTCTAATCCATTTAACTGATAATAAAATTCAACTATGAATATTGTTAAGATGAGGAGCAAGGTGACATTTTTTGTCACAAAACTTTAGTAGTCATTGTGTTATGCTTCTTCCAGTTAAAATAATTATGAGCCTACTCAAATCTAATGAAACCATCTCTTACTAGAAAAAGTAAATGAAATGGTAAATAGTTGATGGTTTTTTGATCCATTCCGAGATGCTATGTATTAACACACCCTTTTCCTATGTATTCTAAACACGACATGCAGTCCATTATTAAGTAAATAATTAAAACTCTTACTTACTGAATGAAGTAGCCTACTTTCGATCGTCTAGCGATCATTTTCAACAGTCTGATGATCGCTAGACGATCGAAACTACTTCGGTCAGTAAGTAAAAGTTTTTAATTATTTACTTAATAGTTGACTGCATGTCATGTTTAAATACATAAAAAAGTGGGTAAATAGTTTTTTATTCATATATATCACTCCAGCCAGCAATTATTTATTAATAAAATATATGGAGATGACCTATGCATCTGACTCACTAATTTCAAATAAATTATTATTAGTTGGTGAATGTCTAATAGAGATAGCAAATTGAGATACAATAATTATAAAACACAAAAAATGTTGAGAATGTAATGACATTTAATAAGTTTCAGAAATACTATAACTGTATTTATTAACATTGAATGAGAATAAAGTTTCTCTACTATGGATGTTCGACTTAGGTAGACTTATATTACATTTGTATTTATTTATACATTGTCAGTGATGTTGAAAAAACTCAAGTTCTTAAAAAGTTATAGCTATTTCAAATTATATTTGTATTTAGAGTTATGTTGTGATATTTCTCCAAAATTAATATAATTTTATTTATTTGTTATAGTTTTGTTTCCATAATGAATAAAAACACAGGAAATGTGGTTGACAACATTCACTTGGTTTTTATCCATTAAAGTCAGTGATTCAGTCTAAAATACGGCTGAACAAATAGGCCAATATTATTTTAACTGGTTGTGTTTACAAATACTGGCATGCTCCAAGAAATATTAGACGTCTTATTACGACTACAATCATGTCAGATATAATATTATAAATAAATAAATTGTATGAATATAAAAAATAGATAATATTAATATTATAAAAAAGACAATGATTCGCATTAACTTCAATGAACTGGATTAAACATGGTTGACACTTTGCAGTAAAGCTACCAGTTTCATTGTGCATTTATTTGTAATTATATTGGGGAATAGCAGTTCTACTTTAGTGAATAGAAGGTGGATTAACACCTGTAAATAGGAGGAGAAATTTTGAGCAGGAGAAGAGGGGGCGACAAGTGACACTGATAATGGGACACGAGTTACTTCCGCCTGTACAGAGTACACAAACTGAGTACTCACATTATAAACTTTGTTCCCCAATTCGAATGTCACTTCTCTGCCTATATTCTGATCTTATCGTACACCCTACAGTATGACGTACATATAGTTCTGTCAAATAGACAAGAAAAGAGATTTGAGCCTTTTTTATTCAATGCAATTTCATTTCCACCAACAAAAAACGTAAATAAAAAATTAACATAGCAATTCAATGCATAATATCAGGAAATAAATATATTTCCCCACATAGACTATTGGTCCGTGTGTGGGGAAAGAGCTCTTATATCTATTATATCTATTATATCTACCTTCAACTGGGAAGTAAAAAATCCTGCAGAATTCTGACTTTATATTATTCTTACATACAATTACAATATTGGAAAATATTGCCTGAAAAATATATTCAAAGTTATGATGTTCCAATATGTTGTCTCGACACAAAACGACAGTCTGTGTCTAGTTTATCATTAAAAAATACTTCACGCTAATCTCCCAATGTAAATGAAACATGTAACTTTCATCAAAACAATGAAGACTACTCACAGGCATAAAAAAGTAGATTTTCGGCTGAACGTGCAAAAAGCACATTGCACTATATTGCACGACAACTTTTATAGAGTAGGAATAAAATTATATTTAATAGATGGCTGACATTCATCACCAGATTGGATTTCCAGCATTACATTTTATAATAAGAAGTTGGTATACATACTGGAAAAATAATATTGAACAAGATGAACCAGAAAAAAAATGAAATGAAACCTCCAAAAACAATGTACGGAAACATGTAGCCAAGAAGACAATGTAAAAAGGAAAGAAAAATGAAAGTATTCAAAGAAAGTGAGGATGGAAAATGGAAACTACTGGAACAGTGCCAAAGAGTGTGGTGTCTCACTCTCTCACTAAGATTTCACAGAAAAATAGAAACTCGGGTTGGAAAGGCCATGAACTTTTAATAAATAGTATAAATTGGAAATGGGACAGTTTTGGGCATGATCCTGTTGTGCCTTTCCTCATGTCAAGTATTTGTGCATAATGTATAAATTGTAATATTATACTATTGTTTACGAGAAACAATAAATTCTATTCTAAAAAAATGTGATAAATGAAAGTGACTGACTTTGTACAGGTATTAAGAATAAGAAAGATGCTCTAGGAGATATTGGTAGAGCAGACATCGTTAAAAACAATTAGTTGATAATTTCAAGTTATGCAAATTTCAAGTACAATGCTACGTATGATAATTTGAATGACAAAATACTCAAGAAATATTCACAGTCCTTTCAATCATTCACTGATTTGCTTTAACGATGTCCGCTTTATCAATTATCTGTGTAATGATCTGTGCAATATTGGAGTACTGGGAAAAATATTCAAGTAATGTACTGTTAGTATGCAATGGGTCTTGCAAGACTTGGCAATACATTGTCATATTTGTGATGAAGGATCAATCAATCAATAAAGTAGATTTAATATATTTAAACTGCTTTAGGACCGGACTATAGCGGGCGATCATTCACGCCAAGAGAATCTGAATCCTAAAACAGTTTAATTCAAAGTATAAATTGAAACTGATTAGGCTACAGATGGCACTTATATATTGTAGTTAAACAAGTCTTTGTAAAAGAGTAATGTATTAATAAATTTAATGATTACCGTAACTGATTGTCTCAAGTGGATGAATCTCAATTTGAGCTAGCCTAAATATTATTTATTTAACAACAATGGCAAAACAACTTAATCATAAAATTATTGAAAACTGAAAAACAGGCATAGTCCTTACTATTCCATTCCCGAATTTCGATAGCATATTAGTCCAAAGGAGGTTATGATTCTTCAGCAGTTTTTACACTTAAATTTTGATTTGATCCCAAAATAATCACTAAAGATTTCGAATTTAGAATGTTAATATAGGAAATTAATTAGAATAGAATATTTATTTTGCCAAAAAAACAAGATACATAAGACAAATGTAAATTATAATAAATCCTAATGTTTGACACAGCCAGCAATCAGACATTCAATTTATATAAATTATAATTGAACTTCCAAATTTCAACTTGTGGTTTGGGACTTGGACCTCCTAGATCTTGAATAACTCTGAGCGGACTCATCCAAATTATTTCTTCACTCTCTCATTTTGGAACGATTCAGCGATGGATAGAGATAACTGGAAGGAAAATCTCAACAATTTCTTTTCGTTTCAATTTGTACATGTCAGTGATGAAGAGGACGCCTGATTGCAGGGAAGCCAGATTTAATGAGTTTTTCTTCCCCACTCCATCTAATCAACTACTACTACAGTAGTTCATTACTTCTTTCCGGTCTCCTCTTATTGCAGTTTTAA
Source organism: Nilaparvata lugens (assembly GCF_014356525.2). Lineage (NCBI taxonomy): Eukaryota > Metazoa > Arthropoda > Insecta > Hemiptera > Delphacidae > Nilaparvata > Nilaparvata lugens. The sequence continues at coordinate 11,283,505 of NC_052505.1, read as the reverse complement.
TTTAGTTCTTTTTGTATTGAAATGCCTGGGAAATGACAAACACGTTGTAAATTGTGCGCCATTAAATTTTTACAACGATGCATTGTTTACTGAGTAACTGATTAACATCAGTGTTAGATGAGGAATAGAAAATATTCATATAGTGATAACAGTTTAATTTGAGAGGATAATGGAAACGAGTTTGTTATTAAGATTGAAATGAAAAATGAACACGAAATATATAAAAACGAATCTTGATTTTTTATACTATACAATCATGAAAAATGTATCCCCCATTTATGGTTATAAGAAGAATCTATACCAATTATAATAAAGGTACCTAGACATCAAAATTAAGATAGAAATCGTCCAATATATTGTTCTAGTTATACTAATATTTCCGAATTACGAATATGATGTTGTATTAATTAGTAAATAATGTTCTTAGTGTCATTACTACTACAAGTACTCGATTGATTAGTGTTTTGTAGAAATATCATATTTAATGGAATTCGAATATCAAGTTATTTTAGTTGTCCCATATCAAATTAATTATTAAATTAATTAATTCAGTGAACACCATCCTATGGGCCTACCATCGGTTATATTTATTTCATAGAATAAGGATATTCTAAATTGTGTTACACTGGAGCCATGGCTCACTATACTCGTATTAATAACTAGTAGCTAAACCGTGCTTTGCAAGGTTCCAATTAAAAACTTGACAAACTGGAAACTTGACCTACTCAGATCTTGAAGAATTTTAAATAGGCCTATAACCATCCTCCGTAAATTAATAATCTATTCGTAAAATTTCAAGTTAATCAGTCCAGAAGTTCAGACTGATGATGCGTCATTTGTGAATTTCCTATTCCGTACGTGCATAAGCCAATTCTTTCCTTTATTATTATAGATAATAATATTAATAGTTGAGGGGAAAAAGATGATAACATTTGAGCTCTTCAATCCATTTCATCCCAAAATATTATTTTTTTTTGCATTTCATTGACAGTATTTGAAGCTCATGTGGACTTCATGCTCAACAGAATAGATAATCACTCTTAGATTAAGACAATATCTCTCTATGTAAACTCATTTTCTTCCTTTTTTCTGTTCATAGTATTTTCCTTTTCTTCAACGTTCTTGAATCTTCCTATTTCGATGAAGTGAATTTAGGCGCATTCAACCCCCTATCGACCACATTGCATTTCTTCGCAACGAATGCAGAGAAGCCGAAAGTGAAGCTAGACGGCCAAGTGGCGAGAGGAGAGGTGATTTCCCTTAGGGCGGGCGTGTGGCGACATTTCAGCAATCGATTCTAGTTTTTAGGGCCGGCCGACCTGTTAGTAGGCCGAGGAGGATTTTATAAGGGCTGGCCGACTATCCACCTATCCACAATGACAGGCGAAAAAGGTCACCCTTGATTAGGGCCCTAGTTGATAGCCCGACTGTCCAAAACACGTGTCAGGCATTAGGTGACATTCATTTCATCCTGTTTCAGTTTGTCCTGTATTTAAACTTTTCGTTATTTATGTTAATAATCTAAAATTATAACATTTCAAATAATATCAAAATATTGCCATTTAAAAGCAATTTCCCTATAGTAAGATCCACGTTATAATGGCAGTGGTGGAAGATAGGAGATCAACGTTGCCGATCCTCTGTCTTGTCAAGGCCTTCTATAGACGGTAGCTGATACGGGAATATTGATGTGATATTATCTGTACATTATCATTTAAAATAATCAATAAAATATTTTCTTATGCAAGAAATCATATTTTTCATTAATTTCATGATAATTTTTCATAAATAAGATAAAATATTTTGTTAATTATCAATTCTACATAGTTTAAAGACGATCTGGCAACAGAGAAAAGTGAGAAAGAGATAGCGCTACCCGCTTTGTTGAATGATAGACAAATATAAAAATACAATTGCCAATCAAACACTGTCATTATAACGTGGACCTCACTATAGAATTCCCTCTTACCTTTAAAACATAATTAAACAGAACCTCCTATGTTATGTTCATCTAATTTTATAGGCAGGACAAATTGAGATCTAGCCAATCTGAGATCCGCCCGGGCATTTTCGGTTTGGCTCTATCATAGAAATACAATCATTCAAAACAATCAACCATTGATAGATTCTATGGAAAGCATGGAATCCTTTGATTTTTCTATTTGATGACATGGCGCAGTTTCCACCACTTAACCACTAAAATGAGTAGTTATAATGAATGAATGACTGACATACATTACTTCTATCTTGGGCTGGGAGGTAGGGTCGTCATGCAGGAGTCAGAGAAGTTGAAGATACTCACCTGTAAAAATAATTGAAATAGTAAGAGAAAATTCACAATATTTATTTACTCATTACATTTATTAGGAAGTGAATCAACAGGATAAACCCAAAACTGTTTCTCTCCCTAATTTTGATAAAAATAGTCCAAATTAGGTTAAGAAAAAACTTTTATAAAGATAACTAAAGTTTTACAAAAAAGGGTTAAAAAAATGTTTACGCTAATTGACAGTGAACGTAAACAGGAATAAATGCCGTACAGCTATAAATATTACTTGATACCGTGGTACAATGTATCGTCAACATCAGCTATTATTCTAACTACAAAATAATTGAAAAAAATTCGCAATATATTTATCAAGATTTGCAAAAGCATATCGAATCTTAAAAAATTATGCTAGAGAAACATCAGCGTTTAGAACAAGCTTGTTCTTAATTCTGTTATCAAGAAATGGAGAGACATCAATGCATATTGATGAATATACATCAGTGAATTATATTCGTATATATATCAGCTATTATTCTAACTACGAAAAAATTCACAATATATCTAACCAAATTTACAAAAGCATGTAGAATCTTGAAAAATTATGCTAGAGAAAAACATCAGCGTTTAGTACAAGCTTGTTCTTGGTTCTATTATCAAGAAATGGAGAGGCAGCAATGCGTATTGAAGAATATACATTAGTGTATAATATTAGTATGAATAATTCGGAATCATAATCAATTTTTCTCAAGTTCACGAATCCAGTGCCGGGTGTAAACTGAGCTAATTCTCTAGGAATGGGAAACGTGAAATACCTACGTCCTTCAGAGATCCACTCTGTTTCTCGAGAGTACGAGAGTATTCTCGAGTCTTTCCCCCCCCCCCCCCACCAACAACACAGTCGTGACACCCCCCCCCTTGAAGCATTGCATTTGTGACGCGAAGGGTAGCAGAAAAGCCAACTAGTCCACCAACTCAAGTGCGAGAACCATGCTAAATGCTCACTGCTTCAAGCAACCACGTATTAGCATCGTTTACAACAAAGGGACAAAGCTGTACTGATCTAGAATAGAATAACGTTTTATTGGGTGACTTGGGAAAAATGTGTTTGGAGTTTGAAAATTCCTATTCTAGAAAAAGAAGATTGAATACATTTTAAAATGTTGAGAATAAATTTTAATTTTAGGTACCTCCATTGTTCCATGGTAATTTGAAACTTTGAATTGACGACCTCATTTTAGTTCTATGTTGCGAGTGGTTGATGGATAGGTTGATGATGAAAAATTTACAATTTATTTATTTATAATGCAAATGACACTAATGTAATAACATTGAAAGATGGAATAATAAGTAAGTCCTTGTGCTATTTTTCTTCCAAATTTATAGGTGACAAAGTCCAAGATAAGGTTAGAATTTCACGAGTACAATTTTTATAAAATTTTGGTCCAAAATAAACATTAAAACTATACATTTTGAATTTAGATGGCTTGAATTGATAAATTAATTAGAAATATTTCACTCAATTACCACTTTTAAAGAATAATATTGAGTTATTTGAGAAAATTTGGAACTATTCAAGAAACACAAACTCGTAAACACTAAAGTAAAAATGGATAAGAATTTAGTTTTAGTAGGGTTTCCATTTCATAAGGAAGTTATTTTGAAGCTCATATTGAATGAAAATTGTACGAAGTTCACCTCAACGGTCTAACGGCATAGAGCGTTCTTCGCTTATCTTATCTGAGAGAATAAAGGCCGTATTTGTAATAGTATTTTTTAGAAAAACTCAAGCCAAATAGGATTTGATGCTCAGCAAACAATGACAGGAGACAATCGGAACAATATTTTAATGTTTGAATGCTGGGAAACCATCACGTACTATAGTGAGGTCCACTTTATGAAGGCAGTGTTTGATTAGCAATTTGTATTGCTATCCTTGTCTATCATTCAACAAAGCGGATAAAGCTATCTCTTTCTCGCTTTGCTCTGTTGCCAGATGTCTTTTAACAATGTAGAATTGATAATTAATTAACAAAATATTTCATCTTAATCATGGAAATACATTATGAAATTATTGAAAAATATAATTGTTCCAATGTGGAAATTAGTGAAGAATTGGAAAGTCGCACATAACCTTTATTTGGACAATTTATTTTATGAAATTGGGATGAAAAGAAGTTTTGGAGTCTAGTCTGTTTCTTTGTCCTTAAGTTGATTGTAAATTATAAATAAATAAATAATTCCTTGCTTAATAAAATATAATTGATTATTTTAAACTAGAATGAAGAGTTAATATTAATTACCACAATAAAACTGTATCAGCTACCGCCTATAGAAGGCATTGACTAGACGAAGGATCGGCAACGTTGTTCTCCTATAATCCTCCATTGCCATTATAACGTGGACCTCACTATAGCATAGACTGAATAAGTACAAATCTGTAGTAGTATCATGGAGAAATGGATACTCTAAATGGATTACTCTATTATTCGTTATCTTTGGATATTCGTTTGTCTATTGTATAAGGTTTCAAGAACTATTCATGAATATGGCACTAGATGTCATGCTATCCAATCACTTCCTAAAGCCTTCTGCCTTCTTGACGACTCTTTTCCTGCTTTTCCCCAATAACTTCATCCGAACGACTTCATCATAATCTTCATCCTTCATCCTCAATCTTCATCACAAACGACTTAATCCAAATCATAAAATACCTGTGTACATTCTCACATTAATAGATATAACTTTGCAAAATCATTTTTAAATCAATTATTTTTATTTTATCGTGAAACATTCTACTTTCCAAGATAAAATTACGTTAATATCTAAACTTGAATGAGGAACTCCAAACCCTGAAAATTCAGGAAGACACCCATGAAAAAACCAAAATATATTTCACTCTTTAACGCTGGCATACTCTACTGAAGATTCAGTAGAGAATCTACAAAAAGAGATCTTATTGTTTCAATTCTTTTTTTCGAAACATTAAAATTTGTTTTTCTAATAAAATGTCAATGGAATTTCGAATATTTATAGGTATTGATCATGATTCATTCTACCAGTGAAATACTTAGCCAATTACTGAATAGACACCACGATAGCTTATCTGGCATTATAAATTTCACTTGTATACATTAGAAGCCTACTTCTATTTCGAGCGAATGAACTTGACCTTTCACACACGAAGTGATGACCCTATACCATTCTTCCATTCTACTCCAAGCGTCTATATAAGAGAATTCGTCAGTCATCAATAATGGAAAAACTCCAAACCAATTTCAGTCATCTATTTAACATCAGTCGATTCACAAAATATTGCCTACACATGACAAATAACAAAATCCACTTCCATAGATTTATCACGTGATATGTTGTCATTTAAAGCTAGGCGCACAGCAGTTAGTCAAGACAAGACAAAACATGATCAGACACGTTCAGTCACAATACTTCACATAGTTGCTTATGACATGTCCACTTTATAATGGCAGTATCTGATTAGCATTGGTGTTGCTATTCTTGCTTATCATTCGACATAGCAGATAGCGCAATCCTTTTCTAGCTCCGCAACGTTGCCAGATAGTTTCTAATTATGTAGAAATATCATTAATTAGGCTAACACATTATCAATCTCAATTATTATGATATATAAAAATGTATATTACTATTGTATTTTAATATAACTTTAAAGTGAAAAAAAAACACTCACATTCTTTGGTGTGGCGACGACCGTTTCGTGCTGGTGTTGCACATTCTCTAGCCAGACAGAAACTAAAGTATTTTTTAAATACTTTAAATTATTTAAAGTATTTTTTAAATACTTTAGTTTCTGTCTGGAAACTAAATAATTAAATATTTTAAAGTATTGAAAAAATACTTTAGTTTCAGCCTGGCTTGAGAATGTGCAATACCAGCACGAAACGGTCGTCGCCACACCAAAGAATGTGAGTGTTTTTTCACTTTAAAGTTATATTAAAATACGATAGTAATAATTAATAATAGTGAAAACAAGATAGATAACCAACAAAGAAAAATGTATAATTTAATCTTGATTTTTTTGATGAATAAAATATAACTTAATTGATTACTTTTAACTAGAAAGAATATTCGATATCACATCAGATATTCCGGAATCGGCTATCTTTTATAGAAGGAAGAAGATTGGCAACGCTGTTATTCTATTTTTCTCTACTGCCATTGAAACGTAAACATCACTACACAAATGAAAAATACCAAAATTCACTCCCATACATTTATCACGTGATATGTTGTAATTTGTATCATCGTTATTTAAAGAGTTTGATACGAGAACTAGAGCTTGTGGGCTTCTATACTCTATTCTACTATAATTGGTAAATGGATATTAATTAAAAAAGGCTGAACCTTGATAGGCGATTGTTGAACCATGAATTGGTACAGTGAGGTCCACGTTCTAATGACAGTATTTGATTAGAATTGGTATAGCTATCCTTGTTCATCACTCAACTAAGCAGACAGTGCTATCCTTTTCTAGCTCTGTAACGTTGCCTGATAGTCTTCTAACAATGTAGAAATATAATAAATTGACAAAATTTTTAATCTCAATAATGAAAATGAGATGAATATTATTTAATCATTGATAAATGTATTTTTTGACGAATAAAATATAATCGATTATTTTAACCAAGAATGAACAGTTAATATTATGACAATGGTACGACATATTGGAGTAGGTCAATTTCCACACAGAGAACACTAAACATGTAGAAGACACATTATAAGAAATTTCTGAAACTAGCCATTGTATGTAATAAATTGTAAATAATAGATTATTTTAACCAAGAATGAACAGTTAATATTATGAACTAATCCGCACAATAAAAACAAACAAACAAAACCTACACTAGAACATGGTACGCCATAGTGGAGTAGATCAATTTCCACACAGAAAGCACTAAACATGTAGAAGACACATTATAAGAAATTCCTGAAACTAACCATTGTATGTAATAGTAAACTATCTAATATTTCTGTAATAAATTGATGTAGTCGTTTTAGTTTTTTTGGGAAATAAACATTTAATTATTTATTTTTAATAAAAAATTAAAAAAGGTTTACAGCAGATAAACCGGTATCCTCTATACAAGGCAGTGGTAAGACAGAGAATCGGCAACACAGTTCTCCTATCTTCTCCACTGCTATTATTGTGGACCTCACAATAGTAGAGATGATTTCACGAAAAAAAGGTTTCATCATGTTAGATTGACTGGGGATTTTGTGTAGACCTACTATCGAAATCATGCTCAATTTGACATCATCCTCGGCAAAAAAAAAATCCGGATTAAATTGGGAGTGCCGCAGATCTGAGATTGAATTGACAGGTTGGCGCCGTACAATCAATCAGCTTCCATTGACAAAAACACTCCATTCATTTCCAATTTCAGTAACCATAGCAGTTACTATTGGATAGCAGTAACTCGGCTATTGATTGTAAAAGAGAGTTCCGATGCGCTACGCCACTCCATCCTTGATAATTTGCATTCAGAGGAACCGACGGACCAACTTATAATGTAGTTTTTAAGTCTGTCGACGATCCTACACAAAGTTATATAGTTTCTTCCATCTTAGTGAACACAAAAAAAGTTATAACAATTGAACAAAAGTTCATTTTGTGCTATCAAACATTCTGAAAACGTCCGCAACTGCTGATGGCTGATCGTCTCTTAAACTTGTATTATGATAATGAGACACCACAAGTTTTAAAAAGACCGTAGATTCGAATATTAAAAAACTGAACTACAATACATTGAGTTTCATTCCTAGTCCTTGATTCATGAACGATGTGTGTATAATTCACTTATTCATCAAGAGATTATTCAAATACACCTATTTTAATTTGATACCATGATTCGAGAAAAAATCCAGATTGAAATACATCAAACTGATTTTTCTCAAGTACTTATTTACCAAAAGATGAGACATAGAAACCCTACCTACCTATTTTACTTTGATACGAGTAGCTTTGATACACCATTCGAGGAAAATTCCAAATTGGAATAAATCAAATTAAAATGTATTTTATTTTCAGAAAAAGTATCAGTAAAAGAGTACATACAATTAATTCATTAATTTCATTCTTAGTTCTTGATTCATGAACGATGTGTGCATACATTCACTTATTCATCAAGAGATTATTCAAATACACCTATTTTAATTTGATGCCATAATTCGAGTAGAATTCCAGATAGGAGTACTAAACTGATTTTTCTCAAGTACTTATGCAACAAAAGATAAGACATATATACCCTACCTACCTATTTTACTTTGGTACGAGTAGCTTTGATATACGATTCAAGTAAAATTCCAAGTTGGAATAAATTAAATTGAAATTTATTTCATTTCCAAAAAAAAGTACATACAATTTATTTCACTGAAAAATACCCCTCTTATTCGGAACTAGTCTGTGCTCATCAAAGTACAATATAATATTTTTATTTCTCAAGCTGAAGAGCCTAAAAATCTTTTTTTTAGAATTCCTCACTACACATTTTCTCGAATACCTACATGAATATCAATTAGCTGAATCCTCTAATGATTTATTTTCTTCAAGATTACTCTGTAATTGTAAAACTTTAAAAATGCAATCACAAATTCAACCTTTTTCTTAGAGTTAAAGCAAGTTATCCCAGCTATGCAGGGTTGTCACAGCTACCTGACTTCTCAGCTAGACTAGCTATGTGGATCAGATTATGCTGTAGGCCTATTTGTAAAACTTTAAAAATCATGCAATGAAAAATTCAATCTTTTGCTTTTCTAGAGTGATGATCTGTGCTTTGCACGGTTGTCACAGATACCTGGCTTCTCAGCTAGACTAGCTGTGAGAATCGGAGGATGATTCATCCGAGCACATTTATCCTCTATTGAATATTTTCCCTCATATTACACTGTAGGCTTATTTGTAATACTTAAAAAAAATGCAATGACTAATTCAACCTATTCCTTTTATAGTGATCTAAGCTTTGCACTGTTGTCACAACTACCTGGCTTCTCAGCGAGACTAGCTGTGAGAATCGGGGGATGATTCATCCGAGCACAATATGAGATAGAAGAGAAGAGAAGGGAAAGAAAGAAGGGGAAGAAGAGAAGGAAGAGAAGAAAAGGAGCAGAAGATTATCCTCTATTGAATATTTTTCCCTGATATTACACTGTATGCTTATTTTTAAAACTTTAAAAATCTAATGACAAATTTAACATTTTTATTTTTTAGAGGTAAAGCAAATGATTTATAGAGAGATGATCTCAGCTATGCACGGTTGTCACAGCTACCTGACTTCTCAGCGAGACTAGCAGTGTGGATCAGTGAATGATTCATCCGAGCACAATATCCTTTACTGAATATTTTCTCTCATATTATACTTAAATTGTGAAATTTTAAAACTTCAATGACTAATTCATCCTTTTTCTTTTATAGAGGTAAAGCAAGTATTCTGAGCTTTGCACATTTGTCACAGATACCTTCTTGCTCAGCGAGACTAGCTGTGTGGATCAGATCCGAGCACAATATCGTCTACTGAATATTTTCCCTCATATTATACAGTAGGCCTATTTGTAAAACTTTAAGAATGCAATGACAAATTCAACCTTTTTCTTTTATAGAGGTAAAGCAAGTGATCTCATTACTAAGCCTGGACCTTGTAAAGGACATGGGAGTTGGTTTGCCTAACTAACATACTTTTGGGACACACAATAAGCTTCGGTTGACGTATGAGGTTCTTCTAACCTTTGGATATTTGAATCCGTCTCTTCAAAACATAAACATAAGTGATCTCAACTGTTCACGGTTGTCACAGCTACCTTGATTCTCAGCGAGACTAGCTGTGAAGATCGGAGGATGATTCATCCGAGCACAATAATGATAATGTAGAAGGATGGCGAACGGGAGATGATAGCACCGCTGACTTCCTCGCCAACAATAAAATTACAGCCGCGGCACGAAACCGTTGCGTTCACTGCAACAACATAACGGATGCCATTCCCAGCCCGGCCTATCACTATCACCCATCGCATCGCCCAGCCAATTCAGGGCACCGGCAACATCCAAAACTCGTTTTTTCACCACTCTAGTACAAGAGTTCAGCGCAGTCACTCAACAGGAAAATCGCACAAACTCACCGTTCAATTGGCACTTGAAACTTTGAACGTTTTGAATAGTTGTAATCAGTCTTGAATCCATTACAAATGATAAGATGACATCAACCTGATAATATGAACTTCTGGAAGTGTTTGATCACATAAATTTGTAAAATTTCATATGTTTCCTCCAGTTTTGAAGAGTTGTATTCAGTCTTGAATCCATTACAAATGATAAGTTGATATCAATATGATAATATGAACTTCTGGAAGTGTTTGATCACATAAATTTGTAAAATTTCATATGTTTCCTCCAGTTTTGTAGAGTTGTAATCAGTCTTGAATCCATTACAAATGATAAGTTGACATCAAACTGATAATATGAACTTCTGGAAGTCTTTGATCACATAAATTTGTAAAATTTCATGTTTCATCCAGTTTTGAAGAGTTGTATTCAGTCTTGAATATGAAATAAATGATAAGTTGATATCAATATGATAATATGAACTTCTGGAAGTCTTTGATCATATAATCAATGTTTTAAAGTTTTGAATTACAGTTTGGTGCAATATTTTTATTCTTTTCGGTTTTCAATCTAATTAAATTATGAATTTTAGTTTGTATATTTCTGGACTCGGATTCAAAGTGAAGCAACATAACCTACCTTTTAGACATTGGCTTACTACTATCAAAATTCGGAAAGGGAACAGTTTTGGGCAAAGCCTGTTGGTCCTTTTCTAATCATGAATTTGATGTGTGTATTGTAAAATGTGAAAAATAAAAATAAATTTTTTTTTGTATAACTTTATGTGTCGAGTTACCATATTCATTGTAAATAACATTTATTGCTGTTTTTAAGGAACATGTAAGATACTTGAGCCCGGTTGCACAATAGCCTGTTAAAGTTTAATCATGATTAAATTCCATGAGAACCAATCAGAGAAGGTTTTCTGATTGGTTCTCGTGGCATTTAATCGGGATTTGTAGTTAAAAGACTTTTGTGCAACCTGATGTTAGAATTTGACTTGAAGAACAGGTACTTATCAAATAAATAATTTTACTATTTGACTACCTATCCTGCCGGTCAGGATATCCGAGACGTTGCACCCTCCAATCTGCTAGCGCTACCTGTTCGTGGGTTCGAATCACGCTGGAGGCATGGACGTTTGATCATCTCATAAAATCACCCAAGCACAATTTAAAAGCTCATGTGACCATCATCCGCAATAAAGAAATATATACTAGGCTATCAAAGATGAAATTAAAAATTCACTCATATTCAATAATTGTGAGTTTGTAAAATTCACTAACGTTTGCAAACTTGGATGATATACTCATGTATTTCCTTAGTAATGGATTGAGAATGAATTTTATTTTGATGATTCACTGCAACATGTTTTCGTACATGCCTGGTCGGGAAAACGGCCCTACGAATTGTGAGTAGTGGTGTCATTCAATGGTATCATATTTTTTCTCAATTTCTTATATTTTTTTAAACGTTCTTCATTTCAATATAGTATCAAAGGTCCAGTAAATAAATAAATGAACTTTATTTGTCATAAGAGCAATGTCCCATACAAAGATAAAAGGTCCAGTAAAAGTTATGCATGTAGGAATGAAGCAACAAAGTGTTTCAATTAAGTTTTGATATTTATATATCAGTAATAAGAAATAAGAAACCGTTTAGATATTGGGAAGTAATATGTTTCTTCCGGTAGAGATGTTCCTCACAACCCAATAGGACAATAGGTAGGCTACATAGATCTGCATTCGGAGCTTAAATTTACAAACATCAGACAATTAAACGAAAAGAAGATGAGGTAATGTCGATACCACTATAATGACAACATCAGTGTATTTTTCTTTTTTCATGGAGAAATACCACAAAATCATCTTACACACAATCAAATTATCAGATATCATACAACATCAGGACCTTTTTCTTTCTTATGGAGAAATACCACAATATCTCTTCTCATAATCAGACAATCTCAGGCTTATTACAGTTCAAGAGAATCTAAAATTATATAAACTTTAGACCAGGAAAAGCTAGACGAGAGAAAATCAAAGTGGTCGTGACTGGAGTGTTTGAAAGAAGCCTTTGCATTGCATGCAAGAGAAGGGGATTAAAGGAGATTGGAGTCAACCACCTCACTTCCCTTTTCCTTCCTTAGGGCTGTAAAAGTACATCACTACTCCACCTACTTGAATTCATGTAGATATTGATGCGAAACATTTGTTAAATATTTTCAAACCCGTAAAATTACTTGAAAGAAACGATAATCAGGAACTTGTTTACAATTTAGTTCTATGGTAAATGTGGACATTGTTCAAAGTAGATGAGATACAATCACTATTATCAAATAAAATCGAAAACTAATTATTAAAAGTAGTGTTCTTTGCTATTTATCATGTTAGACAACGGAATCGTAATGGTAGTAATTAGGAAGGAAACTCATGAGTCAGCATCTTGATTACTATGTTATGAGTTATGACCATGACCATAGATTGATAAGACAATGAATCACTTTATTTTGTTATGAGTCTGGTCCCGTGCAGCGAGTTGTTTGCTTGGAATTTCATTAAAACTGAGTTATTTTAAAATTACGTACTATTATAAAGTTTTGATTTGTTTTTATTTTAATCAGTTGTTTAGCAGAGTATAAATTTCATAAAAGAGAATTTCATAAAAACTGAGTTATAGAATTTAAAAATTATTATAAAGTTTTGGTTTGTATTTATTTAAATGAGTTGATTTGCAGAGCATTGTTTTAAAATTATGATATAGTTTAGGGTTGTGTTTATTTTAATCAGTTGGTTAACAAAGCATTATCTAAAATGATAATATAGTTTTGGTTTGTATTTATTTTACTCAATTGATTAGAAGAATGTCATTCATGAAACAACAATATTAATGGAACTAAGTTGATAATAAGTAAAATAAATCTTGAATTTAATCGAACACATACAAATGTTAAAATAATTTAAAAATGATTTCCAATTAAACTAATTAAAGAAGGTAAAATTTATTTGGTAACGTCAGTACTGATAAGTAAAACGAAGAGGGAGAATTGAGCATCATCAAAGGAGTTAGACAAGGATGGTCAATTTTTCCTACGCTTTCTATCATTTATAATATGTTATGTAGACGAGCTTATTTATCTAGTTGACAACAAACAGTGGTTTCAGGTGTTAACATTGAGCGGGAAGTCTAAAGTTTTTTTATGGTACTGTGTATTAATGTTTCAGGACTTTGAGGAGAAGCTGCAAATACCAATTTATGAGCTTGTCAACTCAAAGATCAAAAGTAACGTAATTTTTGTTCAAAATCAAAAGTAACAGATTTAAGATTTCCGAGCAAGTGGCCATTGCGTTCAAAAATAGCTTTCAATAGTGATAAGAGTGTAACCAAGGAACAAGTGAACCTCTACAAATATTTTGACATTTTTAACCATACTAACCAAATGGCAACCCAATTAAAAATTAAGATTGCTTTGAAGGATCAACAATACGGCCTCTACAAATAGGGGTAATAACAAATGGGTTTTTAACGGTTTCATTGTTTGAAATTATGCAAACATCATTTATCTAAGTAGTTATTTAATTAAAACATCATCAAATTGTTTGACAACCTTTATTGGATGTTCTTTGTTTAGGAATCTGACCAGTAATTGGACCTAATAATGAGATTTTCTAGCACAGGCCTGTACAGTAAAACCAAATAATGAATTATGAGCTATATTTATTTTTCGTGAATTTTAAATTATTTTCTCAACAAGAAATGAAACTTGTACATATAGAACAGCTTAAGTTATTTCAGTTTTGGCGGAAACCGCATGTAAATAAAATTATTGAACGTTTAGATAAAAATATAAATCTTAGTATCCTTTTAAATTATTTTGTCACAACATGTCACAGACATATTTATATTAAAAGTAGCCCTAAATAAAAAAGACAACATTAAAAGTTTGTATGGGCTAGCATTAGTTTTGCAAGTATTTTAATAAATACTACCCAAATACTTGTTAGGGATAAATTTCAGGTATGTTTGATAGAAACAAACTGGGTTCTAAAGCACAAAGTTTAATAATAAAAAAGAAAGTAACTTTTAGTCACCAATAATTATTAATCTGTGGAAAAAATCTGAGTTATATGTAGTAGGATAAACCAGACTCAAATAAAAAAGTGGAAACTTTCCGAATTGACGCTCGAAATCTCAGACCAGTTCTGTCATCATAGAATAATTTCTATCTGTGCTCAAGGTACGCTTGAGTTGCTTAGAGCTTCTATTGAAGGAGCAGGCAGCATGACTCAAGACGGTGAATTTACATCCCCTTGCAAAAAGCAAACTTGCAATATAACTAAAATTTGTTTCAATCTTCTACCTACAATAATTGTTATGGCATTTCGTTCAAAATGAACCAAGAGAATATTTACAGTAAATCTTTATTGAACAGTCGTCCAGCCTTTTTTGAACTAAAGTAAAATGAACAAGACAGAAAATTCCTGGATTCTTTTCAAGTGTAGCTTCACAGGTCCTATGTACTATTATTAACACTTGAGAATAACTCAAAAATAAAACTCACGTGATTGAGGAACCGATTTAAATGATGGAGGAACAGAATAACATAAAAATTAAATCTTCGAATGCATTTTACAGGAGAGTGCTGGAAGGATTTCTCATCTCATTGGATAAGCCTCTAATATGATTATAATATCAATATTATAGCAACGATTTTTTGGGAAGATACTACTATAATGTAAATAAATAAATAAAAATTATTCATTATTATGTGGATGTTATGAGCGATTTGGTATAGACAGCTAGCGATTTCCAACATTTTCCAGGGGGAAGACCTTAAACCCCAATTTCAGACCTCCTTCGTTCCGATAAAAAGCCCAATAAATTCATTTTAGATTCCGTCATTGAATTGTAAGAAATGAAGAAAGGTATTTTTACCTAAAAATATTATTACCTATAATATGTAATAGAAGCATGCACTGTGAAAGATAAGTATAGATTTAGATAAGATAAATGAAACAAAAAATTGTCTGTCACCTATTAATTGTATAATTTTACATTTGTATGTAACAATTTTTATCAAAATAAAATAAGAATATTGCAGTTAGAAAAAGTAATACCAAATGGTTAATGAAGCGCTTTAGAAAACCTAAGCTTAAAAATGAGATAACCTACACACTATAATTCCTAACCTAAAATCGTACACCGCACATGAATAAATTAAACTTTAAGCTCGAAACAATTACACCATTTTAAGTTATTTTTAACGGTGAATGCTAATGATTACAATAGAAATATTTACTAACTGAATAATAAATAAGTTATGTAGGTTATGTAAGTTTTAGAATTAGCCTAGAACATGTAGGCTTAGTTTAAATTAAAGCAAATGTTCTGGTTAAAAAGCTGTAGTAAGGAGAATAAAACCCTAATGTGCTTTTAAAAGGTAGGTTCAGGAGAATTGAAAAAGGAAATTGATTGAATCTTGAAAATAATACACATAAAACACAAGTTCAATTGTAGGTAACATCTCAACTTCAGAATTACACTAAGAAAAAAGGAACTGTAAAATTTTTCGGGTGGAAGATTCATTTTAAAATAAACTTACAAATTGATGCAATGCTATTCAATTTAAATTTATGACATCAATATAGCCTTTTATTTATAATCACTAAAAACAGCAACCCATAAAATTATGCTTACGTACCTGAAAATCGCATTCCACAATTTCTGTATCCTCTAATAAACAAACAGTACACTTATATGTTGCATTAACGTCATTTTTGCTACCAAACTTGAGCATTTTGTATTAGGTTCATAAACTTTCACACAAGTAAGTTAAATTTAAAATTATGTTCTGAAATCTCACATGCATTCGCTACTCTTCACCACAAGAACTGTTGAAATAATAAACACAAGATTGTCACTTTCCGATTTGACAGCCCCACCACTTTGCATCAGCTGATTTTGCGTTCCTGTTTCATGTTTCAGTCACGGAAACTGGAAATGGAATATCAAATGGCTGAAAATGGAACAAAGAATCAAGTTCAGGATATTCCCTTCTACTAAAAACTTGAAAAGCGTAATGATTTATTTTTGAATGAACAATATACAATTCAAAATTAATAGAATTGAATTTTAAAAATTTTGAATGTGACTATTGATATTCATTTGTGAGTTGAATTTACAATTTGATTCAAGCAATTTTCAAAATATAGATCGTGATTTGACTAGTTTTTGTTTTTATACCAACTGACGTGTATAACCTTTCAGATTGTGAAGAATGTTCGGAACTTTTTATGTATAATCAAATAACGGAAAGTTAGATTGAACATTGTTCATGAGATTCTATTTATGAAAATGCAAGTTGATTTGCTAATTGGAGTCAATACATATTTCTTTAAAGACATCGTAAGTTTTTTCACGAGCCTGCATTGAAGTTTCTTATGTGTCCCCCCCCCCCCCCTACCGAAAAGCATAGCAAAAGATAGGGTGCATTGCCGAACAGGCGGTTTCATATTCAAACATGGCAGCGCCGACAAGTGTTGTTGTTTTGGATAGGGGCAACAATACTACCTGTACTATAAATTTACACGGTAAGAATTAATTTTTTTATTGTATGATTTAAAATAATGAACTATTACTCATGTTTTTGAGATATTTACAATAGTTTACGTTAACTATTCTCCAGTTTTAATTGATATTGAATTAGTTGCAAAGAGAAAACACGATTTTCTTTGCCGTCAAACATGCCCTTTGCATTAAATTTTATTTATTGAAAAATAATTAATTATTTAATCAATGATTCATCAATAATAATAATTATTATTTTATTTTTCAGGTGCAACGGTAGTATCATGGCGTGTGAACAACCAGGAACAGTTATTTGTAAGGTAAAACAAATTTTCTTTGCTTTTGAAGAGAAAGTTTTATTATTTGATGTTTTTCAAACCCTTAAGTATATACCGTTTTCAAATTGAAAAGTTAGATTATGACAAAATTTCTCAATGATTTGGTTGCAGTATTCAAAACTATTCAAAATTTAATTTTTGGTGCATAATAATAATAAGTTATTTAAGCTACTTAATATCCTGTCAGGCCAACATGAGTAAATTATTTTATTCGTTAAAAACATTAAAAATAAATTTTAAATACAGAATTGGAAATTTCATCAAAGATCATTTGGATAATTCGTAAACTTTATAAGTTACAGAAGATATAGATAAAATAATATTCAGACGAGCGTACTTAATATCTTGACAGGCCAACATAAGTAAATTATTTTATTCTTTATTAAACTTACATCAATAAAGATATACTAGATAATTTTTTTTAAACAGTATTTGAAATTTGACACAAGACCACTTGTATAATTTATGAACTTCATAAGTTTTAGAAGATGGAAATGAATAGGCACTATATTCTGCTAGTTTTTTAAAACTTTAGTATACTTCATTCCTCTGTGACCTTATGTGAGATATTTGACTCTTGGTTTTGCAATGCATCAGTCATTTGTGTTCAAACCTTGAACGGCGTTTATGGCTTAATTATTCCAGTTTTATAGTCAATAGCAATAAATATCACTATAGTGTCAATAAAATCATTGAGAAATTGATAAGTTACAGTACCAGATTGTTATTGTTTCATGAAACTCAATTCGAATATAAGATAAATGATAGGATGTAATTGAGACCTTTTACTAAATATTATTGATTTTTCATTTCTGAAGGAAGGATCTCAGAGATGCAACAATTTTTATAGAGTACCTAAGTAGTACTTTATTTTTACCTTGCTAACTAGTACCTACTTACACTACTAATAAAATGTTTCTTCATTATTTTTGTTTCAATTATGAAGTTTGATAAAAAATTGCACATCACTTGAATGTCTGAGTAATATTAATAACTATAGCCTACTGATAAATATAGGCTTAATATAATGAATTTATTTATTACTCATAACTTCAAATCCATCATATATCTTCTAAAATAATTCAATTAGAATTATTTGAAAGAAAAATATTACAGAAGAACGTTTGGGCCATAGATTGGTTTGTATCATGGGTATAATCAACACTATAGAAATAACGGAATCTTTCATATTGATTACACCTAACTATAGCTGTAGGTTCTAATTTTGTAAATCTATAATATATTTCTTTATTGAATTTAAAAATCCATTTATCCAATTGGGAGATCCCGTTTAATTTTTTCTTATTAAGTTTGGAAGCATTATGAACAAAATACAACACTGTAATATATCGATCGAGACCCTTTTCGAAAAAAAATTCATCCATTTCATTTACAATTGTTGTAATAATGAGAGAGTCCGTTTAAATTCATCCTATAATATAAACTTTGGAAGCATGATGAACAAAATATGATACAGTCTACTGTGAAATATCGATCAAGACCTTGTTCAAAAAATTTCATCCTGTTTCCGATTATTGTAATAGCGGTAATAATACAGCAGTGTAGAATGTGTAAATGTAGTAAATGAAGGATGTTTGTGCCGAAAGATAGAGGTGTGTCGGACGTTAGAAGTCAGATTGTGTTGTTGGGAGGTGTTGGGGAAAGGAGGGTGGAGGGGAAGCGGCGGCCGATTAATTTGGAAAAGCGCGTTGTTCGGTGGACCCAGCTGAAGGCAAGCGGCGGCCCGGCCACACACAAAAAGCGCTCAAGCGACTGAAGCGCGCTAAAAAACTCGCTCAGCTCGCTTGCGCAGTGTCGCTTCGCTTGCTTTCTCTCTCACACACACTCTCTCTCTCGCACACTTGGTCTCTGTTGGCCGCTTTTTGCGTTCATCTTCCCCCTCTTACACCCTCCTCCTCCACCACCACCACCTCTTCCTCTTCCTCCTTCCCGTTGTACCGCGACAAATGACTAATACTCCACACAAAAACAATCCTCCGTTCAACCTTATCCTTCCTTCCTTCCGCTCTTCCTTTTATCCTTTCTTCATTCTACGACGACGAAATACGCTGACACCATCTTGTATTGATTTAATTTCGACTGGCCGTACATGGCAAGCCGGGCAAGAAATTACGACCGCAGACCGTCGCAATTTCAGATGATATAATCGTCACAGTCAGAGATCAACCGAAATTTCAGTAATAATTCGTGTTTTGATTATTGCATGTAGACCTATTCACTATGTATGATACTTTATACAATAAATTACACTCTATGTATTCTTTGTTTCATAGTTTTCCATCGTACTCACAGATATTCGATGTCTTGATTATCAGAGATAAAAGTAGGCTAGATAATGCTTCGAAAAACACAAATATAAATTGTTAACCACTTTTATTATTATATAAACTGTAGCCTAAACAAACAGAACCTGGTTTCAAGCTTTGTATACTGTTTGAGAACGTATGTAAAAAGTAGGGAACTGCTTGCAATATTGTGTACAGTATCTGTTCGATCTTTTATCAGGCAGTTGAACAGATCGATTCATTTTCATAGCACAGTCGTAATTCAATTATATCAATTAAAAACAATTAAAAAGATCATTGAAATTTACAGTTTGAGAATCGCGAGTTTAAGACTATGGGGCTAATTTATAAATTATTCAAATGCAAACTTGCTCATTTGAGAGTTAGTTTTTAAAAAAGTTACTAACCGATTTATCTATAAATGTGGTTATCACAAATATTTTCAAATACTTGACGCTGTAACGCTGTAACTTTCCATCCTTATAAAAATGTACTGCAATTCTTCGAGATAGATTTTTTACGTTTATCCTACCATTTTAAGATTAGATTGAAATCATATTACTTTGACTGCAAATAGTAAATTGCAAAGATCATCAACTGGCATAATTGAAGTGTACAGCTTATCAAGTAATAAAAATGTTGAGATACTCTAAAATAAAACAACGTGTGAAAGTGTGCTCTCTTTCATAAATAGTCTTCTCTTCATCAGGATAAGTAGATAACTCTTCTCTCAGCATATAACATTCAATCATATAATATACGCTGAAGTGGTTATCAATATTTTAATGATGAAATATGATTGCAAAATATGTATCATTTAACTCTATTAGATTAATCTATTTTCAAATGAACTGGAATAGCAGTGTGCCTTCAAGCTCACGATTTACTAGCATATATTTTCAATTGAATAAATAAAAAATAAAAAAGTTTGTGGATGGTTTCATGAAGTCAACTTATAAGTAGTTTCAGTAGTGCACAAGCATTATGCTTAAAGAGGGATGAACCATTAATATTTCTTCAAGGGCACTTACCTTTCATTGTTATTATCATTCATTATTATATCCTATTTTATTTTATTTTTTAAATATTGTATTATTTAATTTATTTTATCTACACATAGGGTTCTGTTTATTTATTATTTCATTATTGAATGTTTAATGATTGTGAAATGCGTTTGTGTTCTTGAATGTGATTGTAATGTAATTTATTTATTTTTATTGGTTGAATAAAGCATTTATTTATTTTATTTAGTATTATTTACCATGAAAAAATCCCTCCAGGCTCTTCAGACTTCATTCAATTAAATTCAAGTTAATTCTTGATTAAATTTTACTTGAATCTTATTGATATCTTGATTCAATTGATGCTAGCTGATTGAATTATTTGTCTCACGTAAAGTATCTTTTGGTTTCAATGACATAGTTTATGGTTTAAATCTTGTTCTGTATTTTTATTCCAGCAAGCAGGCAGTTTTTGATGGTAAAAAGGGGATAAGAGGAGGAATTCCGTTTGTATTTCGTAAGTCATTTTCCATTTAATTTATCTCATCAATTTTATGAGTCACAATCGAGAATAAAATAGAGAAAATATAATATTTTGAATAACATTAGTTATTTTTACTACTTTTGAAATTCTAATATTGTAAAGCTATGAGTACTAATGTGCAATGAGTGTGTACTTAGTACCTTATAAAACAACCTCTTAAAGGTCTGCTCAAGGTCAATATCGGTCATGTGACGATATTTGTGCAAATGAAGGTTTTTCCATTGTAGAAGTTATAATACAAATGAATCTCAAAGTTTATATGGGAGAACGGGACTATTCTGTTACTGAATTCAAGCTCTTTCGATATAGAAACTATCTGGATTTGTATATTTATCCTGTAGCTCATCATTTTTATATATATAATAATGCTAGAACATCAATTGTCTACGGTTTTTAATCTCACCAATATATTTTTAATTTCAGAATTGACAAACATAATAATAGAGCAGAATCCACACACACTGTTGTTTTATCTATAAAACTACTTGAATAATATCGTATCCTCTGTGTGAAATTATTTGAAGAAAAACTTTCCGAAATCTTCAAGAATTCTAATCTCTAGCATAGTACTACAATCACACAAAACTTATCTATTATTTACAGAACAGTATATGAATTTTGTAAAAAGAAACTATTATTGAACTGCTCAGTAGGTCAATTTTACATTGGAATAAAATGTGTGTTGAATTTTGATGTGTTGATTATCTATTTTAGCTCAATTTGGTCTCTGGGCGTTCGGACCGCAACACGGCTTCGGTCGAATCGTGAGATGGAACTTGGAGAAGTCACCTGACCGCCTGCCCAGTGGCGACATGGAGGTCATATTCTCGTTGATGGACAATGAGCTCACCAGGTCCATGTGGAACTACCCGTGAGTAGGCTACCTACAATGCCAATCACTTATTCTCTTCTTTTAGCAACGTTTTTGTCAACTCACTTTCCTTCATGTCAGTAAACGTACACATTTATATTGTAACTTGAAATCTTTCATAAGCTAACTATAGTAGGGTCCACGTTATAATGGCAGTATTTGATTAACAATAGTGTTGCAATTCTTGTTGTCTAACTTTCGACAAAGAAAATAGCGCTATCCTTGTCTAGCTCCACAATTTTACAAGATCGTTTTTTTTTATAATGTAGAAATATAATTGATTAACGAAATATTCAATTTAAAATAATAAAATTCATTATAAATTAATAAAAAAAATAGTTCCCTTGACGAATTAAATATCATTTATTGTAGGCTATACAAGAATGAACCTTTAATAAATGAATAAATGAAAAATAAGACTTCATTTTCCAAAAGTAATAATATCAGATACATCAGTATCAGCTATCTTCTGTAGGAGGCAGTGGCAAAGCAGAGAATCGACAACGCTGTTCTACTATTTTTTTCCACTGTCATTATAACGTGTAAGCAATACACAATAATGTTGAACAATTCAAAAGAAAACAATTTACTGGTCAATAATTGGGAACTATCTTCTATAGGAGGCAGTGGCAAGGCAGAGAATCGGTTACGCTGTTCTACTATATATTCCACTGTCATTATAACGTGGAAGCAATACACAATAATGTTGAACAATTCAAAAGAAAACAATTTACTGGTCAATAATTTGGAACTACCAGTGAGAAAAAACTCAAATTTCAATTGATGATAATTGTATATCATTGAAACTCCCGAATATTTATAAAATTTTAGTACCTATTGAGCTGCGTACAGATATACGCGCCTCCAACCCGCTCCGCGCAAGCTCCGCCATCGCTCTGCAATCGCTCCGCCCCCGCGCTTCACTCGCACCGATCATGAACGTTACGGGAGATCTTAGCTGTTCTCGCGTTCCACTCTTGCTCCCCGGTCGATCATCAATCGCTCTGCTCGAGTAACGTTCGGTTGCGGAGCAGAGCGAAAGTCTGTACGCACATTAATACGTACTGATATGTATAAAGCATCATGTATATAATATGTATTTAAAGTATAGTAGCCTATATACTCTATTTAAAAAAGTGTCTTTATGTGGTATGAACAAAATTCCGATTCGTCCAATGTAAATATACATTTTTTCCTATCACAGTAGAACTCTAATCATTCGAACTCCTATCGCCGATTATGTACATAAAAAAACACCATTGATATTGATCACTGGAAAATTTATCAGTTTTCAATCTTTATTATACTATATTCAGGTTAGAAGTGTTTTGGAAGTGAAATATTTATAAAAACCTGTAGGCCTATTATTCAAAAGAATAATCTGAAATATCAAAATGATTGTAAAAGTAAGCGGTTTGTGTTTTGCATTTCTTCACATTGAAGGAATATCAATTCCATGTCTTATTAGGCTTATGGAAGAGAGGATCAAAATTACAAAATGTGCCAGTTGCAAAGAAGAAAATCTTTATTATTCCAATTGAATTGAATCATCAGTTTGGATTGTGAATAATATTATTTTTGTTGATAATTTTTAGAAACATTCAATATTCAATCTGTTAATTTTTTCATTCAAGTCACAGATTATTTCATACCTATAATACTCATGAGAACTAATATATTTTTCTTGCAGGTTTCGTATAACGTATAGACTAATATTGCGCGAAAAAGAACTGCATTTCAATATCGGAGTCTACAATCCGAGCAAAGATTTGTCATTCAGCTTTAACCTTCTGCTTCACACATACTTCAAGGTGCCCGACGTAAGGAGGTGTCAGGTTACTGGGCTTCACGGCTGCACATTTATAGATAAGGTGATATTTTGTACGTACATATTTGATTTTCTCTCATCATAAACTCAACACAATTGTACAGCACTCAGTACACATCCCATTACAGTTTCACAGCACTCTCATCAATAAATTCATTGCTGACTAATATCTTCACTTCCGTTAATCATTAAAAGATAATGTCCTATCATTCTGCATTGCTAAATAATGAGTGGCCCATTGTTATAGCAAATTTAAACTGATATCAATAAATAATTAATATTTAAACCATCAGTCACAAAGTAATAGGTTTCAAATTTTTAACAATCAAATTAATAGAGGCATGACCTATTGATAAGAGTTCATCAAATATTAAAAACAATATGCTATGTAATTTGTGTATAAAAAATGCAAAATTCTTTTTCCCATTTCATTGATTTTAATACATAATTAGAAAAGAACATTACAATATTACAGCATAAATATATAATTAAATGATGAAAAATGTGGTTAGGTAACTTTATTTGGCACCACTGAAGTCCATAGTATACAGCTCACTGTTTGGATTTTTAAAAGTCAAACAGTGCTCCAATAAGAGCATATAATGTCAGCTAACTCAAAAAGTACAGAGATAAATCGTACAAGGGTTTTAAAATTGAGCCACTTGTGATGCTGTAGAGTTCCTGTTGATTTATTCAGCTGATTGGATCCGTTTATTGACTTGGAATGAGCAATATGAACCAAATTCACTCACTGTGAATACTGCCTGCACTCACTGCCAACTCTCAAGTTTTCTCTTTTGTTGACATTGGAGAAGGAAATTCAATTTGCAGTACAGTTTTGTATGAAGTATTAATTTATATAATTTATGTTTTATTCAACAATTTACGTTTGAAAATTATTTTCTATTGCAAATAAATTTCAATGAATAATTCAAAAGATAAAGAACAATAATGATTGAGAATAAGTTGATTTCCTTCTCGTGTCAAAATATGATTTGATTTCTTATCGATTTTTGTCTAAAAAAATGAAAAAGGGAGGCGATACTTGAACAATTCCTCGCCCTTTTTATCCTTTCATGTATTAAATTAAATATTATTCTCCTATTTTTCCTCTGCAATAATCTAGGAATGATAATTAAAATTGAGCTACAGGTATAGTTTCCAAGGATGTTGAATTCCACAGTACCAATTAACATTAATTTGGAGGCGTATCAGACTCTAAAAGCTTCAATCACCTGCATCTATAGCTTGGAGCAAATAGATCATTATAGATTGTGTTTAAACGAATTATGAAAACTAACAGCTCTAATATTTCATTATATTTCACATTCTGACATCTTTCGTTTCTCGAGATCAGTTCAGTTATTCAGTTCAGATCAGCAATATCATCGTTATTATACCTTATGTTGAATAAGCTCGACTATGCAAACATTTAGTATACATTACCTCTCAGTAATCTTTGGTATCACATTTTCTCACTAACATATTGTTTTCACTACAGATATGTGCGATCCTCTTCAATAAGTTGAGAATTGAAGTTTTGAAACAGATAAATGTGCAGTCTTATTAGATAGAATACACAGATTATAACTGCAGTGTTTTTGTTTCAGACGCGAGACAATGCTGTATTCCAGGAAGGTAGAGAATCGGTGACGATTTCTGAATGGACTGACAGAATTTACCAGAATACTCCTCAGGAGCATATAATTACAAATGTCGTTTCTGGCAGGAAAATGAGGATACAAAAATATAACTTTCCAGACACAGGTGAGTGAAGGCAATAATTGTTGAAAGACATGAATCATAGAAGTTTTATGGTGATATGCTCTTTAGATTGAAGTCAAGTTGTAATCATAGAGAAAATATAACATAAGAAGATATCCCATGCCATTTGACGTTTATGTTCCAATTTTCATTGTTACTCAAGCCAATAGTCTTAGTAGTTCTTTTTCGTGATGCTGGTAGTCTCTCAAACTGTGCCGTTCTTACATTCTCATCTGGCAAAAACAGTAATAGACAGTATTTGGTTTGAATTAACAAAATATCGGCTTGGAATTTGGAATATAAACGACCTATACCATGGAATATCTTCTTATGCTATCTTTTCTCTATGGTATAATTCAAAAAGTAATTGACCTAATTCTGTTTACCACGTCCTGTAAACATCCTAATTTTGTCTAATAAATGTTTGACATTCACTTCATCTAAGATTTCAGTTCATCAAAATATATATTTAGCTGATCACGAATGATATTTCTAACATGTTTCTAATGATAGCAGCATATTGCCATCCAAGCAAAAATCTAACCCCTCAATCTACTTGTTTAGGGCCAAGCCACATGAAGCGTTTTCAGGATTTTTTTGCACTGGCGGTGGACGGGTTAGCAGGGCAGGAAGCTCTCTGATTGGCTTATAAGCTTGTAATAGGAGGAGGTATCTAACACTACCCCCACCTGACATCATTTCTGTAACCGGTGACATATTAGTCTCTATTTATTAATCTTCCAAATATGAAATATATAAAAATACATGTGGTTTGATAGACATTTTTGCAGTCTATACCACCGCTTCGAACCAATGTAAAAGGAGGGGGGTTTTTCTTCTCTTCTATAATATTCACCAAAATTATGCTTTTAAATCTCGATTTGAATCCTTGATTGGTTGGGAGCTTTTAGTGAATTCGTTCATTCAAATGCACAGATTATCATCATTAACTAATTGTCACCTATTTTAGCAACTAGCAACTACGAGCCAGGAACTTCAATGAAAAATACTAATAAAATTCAACTTCGGGTTTATTGAACTCTAAATAGGTAGAACGAATTAATAGTCAGGTAAGATGTCAAATTTTCAAACAGAACAAAGTGATTCAGCAATTGATTCACAAAAAAATATATATTCAATACCAATCTACACATTTTTGGAACTTGCTAACTTGCTGCATTTAAATTTGGGCCTCGGTCATTCTATGAAACTAAATTTTGAGCTTAATAAGAAAAACAACAAAAGTTCGGCACTCACCATTTCAACAATATTCAAACTTGGAATCTTCAGAAACACTCACATACGCTTTAATAAAACTCACTATACTTGAACTCACACGCACAAATAATTTTCTGATCCTACTCCTACTAACTATATAAAATTTGGTTTTCTATTCATCTAGATAAAAATTACTGATAACTGAAACATAACAATTTGTCCCTCTGAATGGGAAATGGGCCCAATCAGAGGACCGAGGCTCGCACACCGTTACATGTTTTCCCAGTTACGTCTCAATTCGAACTGTGGCCTTTCACTGAAAATTATTCCCCCTCCACGAGCGTTGAGCATAACTTCCAGTGGAAAAGCCAAAGCTGCAAAAAGGTCAATGCTCGTACAATTTTCAAATACAGTGGCTTTTTCGACATGAAATTGAAACTGCACTTGGAAAATGCACGAAAATTGCTTTAATTTCGACTACTAAGCAACAAGTTAGCAAATTCAAACAAGACAGTGTCAATTCTCACACTAAAAACGCAGGGTTCAACAAACAGTAAAATCAAAGTTCATTTCAGTTCAAAAACCTGAAAAATAATATAAGATACACACAAACAACTACAATAATACCCACTCAATATCACACTATTACAAGCTGATTCCCGAACGGTTGATAATCAACCAATCAGAGAGCTTCATGCCCTGCCGACTCGTCCACCGTCAGTGCAAAAACTTCTGAAAAACGCTTCATATGGCTAGGCCCTAACCTTCGAAACATAATTAAACAGAACCCTTTTACGTTATGTCGTAATGTGATGCGAGATGAACTGAAACCGAGAGAAGCTGTGACCATACGTTTTAAAGGATATTTTCATGAAATTCAATTTAATTCATTCACTAGATTTAATTTCTTATCAGTCTCACACCTTGGTGTACAAAAGTCTATTAACTTTTAATCCTTGATAACTTTTTATTCATGCACTCGATTCAATTACTTATCAGTCTCACACCTTGTTTACAAAAGTCTGTTAACTTTTAATCCCGATTTAATGCCAGGGAACCAATCAGAGAAGCCTTCTTTTTAAAAAAAAAAACCTCTGATTCGTTCGGATGCGCACAAAGGCGTTCTTGGAAAGATTAAAATTTGACAGACCTTTGTCCAAACGGCAAAATTCAGATGCTAGAAACAGAACAAAATAGTTATTTGTGCAACTAGTGCGCAAAGTGACAGTTTGCTGCACCGAAAGAAACGTTTACGCCCGAGCCGTAGGCGAGGGCGGAATGGTTTCTTGAGTGCAGCAGAGGAACTTTGCGCACGTATTTCACATTAAGTTTTTCCTACAGTTACCATTGAATATGAAAAGTGGGTAATTATGGGTAAAATTGCCTGAAATCCATCAAATAACTTAGTAGTGTTTGAATGGCGAGGCGGCTGTGTGGTGTGTGCTGTGGTGGCACTGTGCTGTTCCTCGATATAATATATAATAGTAATAATTAGCGCGTTGTGCTTCGTTGCACCTCTGCTCACTATAGCAGCCACAGCAGTCACTGTTACCAACTTCATTTTGATTTTGCTGCACTGTCACTCCATATAACCTACTAAGTATTTTGCGTTGCCATGTTGCAAATCTGGAGTGCAGAAAAATTTTTCCCGCACTAGAGCGGAAAAGTGATTCTTTGCGTTCTGTAATCAGTGCAGCAATGGCCACTTTTCAACGTAACTGTAGGAAAAATATATTTCTTCGTTTTTGCAGTTGTGTGGAATCCTTGGGTGGAAAAGTCGAAAGAGATTTCCGACTTTGGTGATGACGAGTATCCGAATATGATCTGCGTGGAGTCAGGTCACGTGTCCAGTCCTGTTGTCCTTCTGCCCGGCACTGCGTTCGAAGCTAGCCAAATTCTACAGGTAAATCAATCAATCACTTGTTGAGATATTCACTCTATTTCAAATTCTCTTCATAGAGCAGTGAATTATCACATAATTTGAATTATAAAATCGGACAGTCCCATTCGAATGAATTGGTAATACTTACTCCTTGGCGCTACAACTCATTCAGAGCCTTGACCTCCTTCAAAAAGCCTCTCCACTCAACTCTATCGACAGCCTCACGTCTCCATCCTCTCCCAACCAACTCAAACACCTTACTTCTATCTCATCAACATTTGACTTTGCCTCGTCAACAAATAAAAATGTCATTTTATTCTATTTCTGCTACAGATTATGCATCTCTTGATTTGATCGTATTACTAGAACTTAAATCTCTTAAATACTTGATTTTATTAAGATCCATAAATAAAAATCGATTCTCAGGTTTTTTATTGTTCCCATTTTCTCAAACATCATACCTATCTATCTATATAAAAGCGAAATGGCACTCACTCACTGACTGACTCACTCACTCGCAGAACTAAAAA
This sequence comes from Nilaparvata lugens, assembly GCF_014356525.2. NCBI lineage: Eukaryota > Metazoa > Arthropoda > Insecta > Hemiptera > Delphacidae > Nilaparvata > Nilaparvata lugens. The sequence goes on along the minus strand of NC_052505.1, from coordinate 11,254,259 downwards.
TCTACCGGACCAAAAACGTTGAAATTTGGTAGTTATGTTCAGTTGGCCCTTTAGAGGCGCACTAAGAACGGATTTGGAAAAATTTCCAAAGATACGCCCAAAATCTCAGCTTTATTGAGAACAAATGAACAGAAATTGTTCAAATTTAGTACAGAAGCTCAGCTAGGGTGTAATAATGTTGTGTTAGAAGGAATTTGAAATAACGCCAAAGATACGCCCAAAATCTGCGTTTTTTGCGCTTTCTCAGCTTTATCGAGAACAAATGAACAGAAATTGTTCAAATTTAGTACGTACAGAAGCTCAGCTAGGGTGTAATAATGCTGTGTTAGAAGGAATTTGCAATAACGACAAAGATACGCCCAAAATTAGTGTTTTTCCATCGTTTTTTTTTGCTTTTTCTCAGATTTATCGAGAACAAATGAACGGAAATTGTTCAAATTTAGTACAGAAGCTAAGCTAGGGTGTAATAATGTTGTGTTAGAAGGAATTTGAAATAACGCCAAAGATACGCCCAAAATCTGCGTTTTTTGCGCTTTCTCAGCTTTATCGAGAACAAATGAACAGAAAATGTTCAAATTTACTACAGAAGCTCAGCTGGGGTTTAATAATGTTCTGTTAGAAGGAATTTGAAATAACGCCAAAGATACGCCCAAAATTAGCGTTTTTTGCGTTTCCTTAGTTCTTTCATCAAGTAATAGACAGAAAATGTTCAAATTTGGTACAGAGGTTCAGCTAGGGTCTAGAAATTTTGTGATAAGGTGTCTTTAATATTTCATCAAAGATACGCCCAAAATCAGCATTTTTCCAACGTTTTTCTCAGCTTTTCTGCGTTTTCTCAGTACTTTGACTTTCTGATGGAATGAAGCATGCTCAAATGAAAAATGCAGGCGAGCGAAGCGTGCCCGCTGATCTCATTTTTGGACGATCCAGCCGGGGGTCCAGGGGGCGGAGCCCCCTGGCTAGATGGATATGGCGAGCGAAGCGAGCCTGACGGCTAGTTATTAATATACTCATTCTATAGTGAAATTATTCCACATTTTATGTATATAAACGTTTCTAAAGTCAGTGAAAATAATTGGACTAATCAAAATCATATCTTGTTCAATTTAGTTCAACGAGACAAGAAGCCATTCTATATAGTTATCAAAGTAATCAACAATAACCTAATTTGATCAGTGAAGTTGGATTGAATAGCATTGCTTACTCAGGTGAACAACATTTGCTTGTTTTGTGACTGAAAACTGATGGAAGCGATAATTTAAAAAAAATAATTATCAAAATATTTATCAAATTATTTGATAAATAATTATTTTCACTGACATTGTAAATTTTAATGTAAACAGAAAATATTCCACCTAAATATTTTTAGGTGGTACCTTTTTGATGATGTACTTATTGTATGAATCAATGAATACGACTAATATTCTTATCTATTTGGCAATTGCTGAGTCAACATAGGCCTACAACTATTCCAATAACATTTTACTCGAGCTAACAAAAATTCATACTTGATATTTTCAATCATAATTTCATTTGCATATTTTGAGCTGAGAAACCAGATAAATCCAACATAATCAAGTCAAATCATTCATCAAGGGTAGGCTGCATCCACACGGCTAAACCTACCAGAAACTAATGCCCCCTAATGCGACGGACTAAGAAAGCTTCTCCTAAGAAGTGAAATGCATTTCATTCTTTAGTGCCAAAAAGTGAGTAATTGTTTAAAATTTACTGTGAAAAAATAAAAAATAATATTTGCCTATGCTGGAATCGAATCTGGCTCCTGTTTTCCGGACAGGTTTTCTGGTCGAGTGGACAAAAGCTGGATTCTCACATATTAGTTCTTTTCCATGACGAAACACTGTAACTCCTCTGTTGAAGTTTGAACACTTTGGAAGTGTCTCAACTTCAAAAGAGTTGCGAAGGTCATTTTATCAACCTCCGATCTGCCATAAATTAAAGACGAATGTTTATAAAAGAATGATTTTTTTCACTTGAAGTTACTTACACTTATTATTATTCTCCATCATCTTGAAGGTTGAGGCATTTGTCATACCAGTGGACCAGCCAACCAAGACACCCTTCACACAATTCTACCACCAGATGAGTTGAAGTGGGCTATGACATTGTTTTGGAGCTCCTCGTTAGTTTGTAAGCTCTGCCCTCAAAGTCATGTTTTTAGTTTGGGGTAAAAGTAGAAGTTACTAGTGGTCAAGTCAGGTTTGTGTGTTCGGTGATCGAAATGATCGCATTTGATTTGCTGGAGAAGCCCTTTGGTTGCACCGGCACTGTGAGGCCGAGTTGAATCACAACGATTCCGGAATTGCTTTTAACTAACGTAACAACTCATAACGTTTCCTGTGTAAACTTGACTTGTATTACAAGTTCTTCATTAGAGTTATGCTATGCAACTAGCACTTGGCGGGAGATTCAAGTAAGGCGGCCATGTTTTGGGGTCTATAACTGGACAACAATATTGATGATCTGGCCGCACCAAACACAGGGCGTCTGGTGGAAATGACAAGCTATTCAGCTTTGTGAAAATCACCCCCCTACCACTTATCTGTGTCTTATGATATGTGATCGGAAGTTGAAAAAATGGCCCTCGTATATTTTTCCAATAATTATAACTCATCGGAAGAATATTTTTACTGAGCCGGATCCAGACACTGATACTGTTTTGTGTGAATCCAGCTTAAGGCGTTACATCCTTCATTCTGCTTGGTCGTGGGTGACAATCCCGCTCGCCGGTAGGCATTCCATCAGCTCCTCTCATTACATTACCCACGCACAAGCAAAAAACTCTCATTTGGGCCACAGTAAAAAATCCTAGCTGTTCCTAGTAGTCTTTCGGTCTCTTCACACTTAGCTACGCTACACTGAAATACGTCCTATCTCGCAATGTTAAATCCAAGCTACGAATGTGAATGAGACAGATTTAAGGGGACAACCACACTGGAAGCGGAGCGTGGCGTGGCGTTGAGGAACGTCATGAACAATATCATGTTAAGTAATGAGCTAAAACACTCGCGGAGCGGAGCGGAGCGTGGCGTAAAACTTTGGAACAAGCTTGTTTGTTTTTTGGAGTGTCTACGAGCGGAGCGTCGAAGCTCGAGTGCCCTACTAATGTACATACTAGTGGTCTACTCTTGTACATAATTGCACTTGTTCTACTACGTTTTCCCACCATCTATTACACTAGTATATTTAATGTTTGCCCAAATTCCCCTGCAATGTGTATTATTTAATTATTCAAAAGAGAAAATTCACCTATTGCACTTGAAATCAAAAGTAAGGCTATTGTAAACCATTTCATTCATATTATTCATATTCTATATAAATGATCTACCAACAATTGTAAACCCTCCAGCCAAAAGCTATTTGTTTGCGGATGATCTGTGTGTTTTTCTGAGCTTTCCCACAGTAGTTTCATTGAGTCAAGCTTCCCAGGACTTGGCTGATTCGATCGAAAGCTGGTGTAATTCAAATTTATTATGTGTAAACTCTGATAAAGTTCAGAACTTGACTATCAGTTATAATAGAAGACTGACTATGAATGAGGAGAAAGAGGCAAAGTTTCTGGGCTTCACACTTGACACTTGCCTTAGTTGGTCCCAGCATATTGACATTGTTGCTAGCAAGCTGAATAAGGGAGTCTTCTTAATTAGAAAACTGAGGTCATATGTCAGTTTGGATGTTTTAAAGGTGATTTATTATGGTCACATCAATTCTCATCTGTCATATGGCACCATACTTTGGGGTTCCAGAGCTTACACAGTGGTAGACTTTTTAGAATACAGAGAAAGGCTATCAGACTGATTTGTGGGCTTTCTAAGCGAGCACAGTGTGATGAGCATTTTAAAATTCTGGGAATATTGACTCTACCTTCAATATTTGTTCAACAGAGCCTTTTTTATGTTAAGGAGAATTTGGAGAAGTTTGTGGAGCAGGGGGTAGTTCATAGCCATAACACTAGAAATAGGGGTAATTTGACTACTTATCGCTATACCTATTCTAGTACACAAAAACATTTTTATTTTTATCAATAAAATTGTTTAATTCACTTCCTGAAGATCTTAGAAATATGGAGAATGGAACTTTTAAAATTCATATGAAACGTTTCTTAGCAGCTAACCCTTTAAACAAGATTGAAGATTTTTATACATTAGCTAGGAATATTCGGTTATAAGTTGAAAATCAGGTGACATATTATCATAGGGTACTGATAGTGTAACTTACTGATGTAATATATTTTTATTTTGTATCATGTTGTATATATTTGACACTTGTATTGTATCTGATGACCTCAGATATTGATGCAATAAAGATTCTATTCTATTCTATTCCTATGAAATATGGTGACCTTAGTGTTTTTTGTCTTTCTTCAGCAGATTATTGGATTCCTTCAATTATTAGTGACTTGTTTTTCCAAATCAGGCTTCACTCTCGTCAAAATATAATCGAAGGTTTCATTCAAAAGTATTCAAATAATCGGGACTCATGCTTTCTTAACACAGTAAGCAGATGGTGATATTCTCTAAATAGTCGACGATCTAAGTTAATTTCATTAACCCACTCTCTCCTAGCAGGCTTAGCTAATATCCAATACTTCAAGCAAAAATATTCTCACAAAGTAATGTCTGTGTAATCATAGACAACGCCATTCTCTAAGCCCTCGACGCTTGACTCTCAGACTCTTCCTGTGTGTATCATGAACGAGCCAAGCATCACTCTAGAACGCCACGCCACGCTCCGCTTCCAGTGTGTTTGTATCCTAACGTTGGGAGAACGTATTTCAAGTGTGAAGAGACCCTTTGAGGTAGATAATAGCGATTAATTTGGATTTTCGATTATAATGGCCCGGTTGCACAACAGCCGGTCAAATTTTACTCGTGATTAATTTCACCAGAACCAATCAGAGGCTTGTTCTCGTGAAATTAATCACGATTAAAATTTAACCGGCAGTTGTGCAACCGGCTCTTTGTCTTATTGGTACACGTCTCAATCTGTAATAATTGAAAACTGATAAGCGAATATTGTTGTGTTGTGACAGGTGATGTGAGTGGAAGGAGGGGCAGCTGCCGGAGGGGGGCCGGTGGCGGTGAGCCGCAGAGGGGGAGGGGGCAGAGGAGGGGCGGTTGCCAGCTGCACCCCTCTAATCCAGTGGGCACCGATGAGCGCCCCCTGGCTGTATGGCTGCATGGGCGACAACCGACTGTTCATCGAAAAGTCATCTGCGCATGCGCCATCGTCCTTGGCCACGCCCATTCTTAACTCTGTGCATGCGCCGCCGTCCTTGGCCACGCCCACTCTCAACTCTGCGCATGCACATCATCCGCCATGCAACCAGCACTCCGACTGCAGCCTTTGCTCCCTCAACCTTTGATACATTCTGGTCAACAAGATACGCATTTGTAGTACAATATACTCGAAACAAAATATTATCTACTTCTAGACTGTTATTATCATCAAATACAGCATTGATATCACCTTGGCAATTTCAACAACAGATGGCAATATTAAAAAATCAAGAGGTTATTGTAAACGTCGCGTTGATGTCAGTGTATTTACAAAGCGGGGTAACCGCGTAGTGAGAAGGTAGAGATAGGAGTCGAGGTCGAGATAGAGGTACCTCAATGTAACACAAGTAGCCTACATTGTGTGTTATGGCACCACCTCCGTAAACAAAGCCGTAGTGCATTCGTGAGACGTCAGCACAGGTAGGGCTCCTAAACCAATAAAAAAACTAGCTGATATAGATCACCTAAAATCAAAGAATTTTTATAGGTGTAGGTGTAGGAGCCCTACCTGTGCTGACGTCACACGAATGCACTACGGCTTTGTTTACGGAGGTAGAGGTCGATCTCGAAATAGAAGTGCTTCAATGTAACACAAATACATATTATAATACATGTTGGCGCCCGCATGTTGAGTTGGTCGAGGTAAGCCGCGCGGTAAACATCTATCTCGACCACCTCATCATGCAGGTGCCACCAACATGTATCATATGTATGTATTTGTGTTAAATTGAGACACCTCTATCTCCTCACTATGCCAGCACTCTTACATCCGTACTACCTCTCCTCTATCTCCGCACTATGCGATTACCATTTGCCTCTGTAAACTCAATAATTAAGTATATCATCCGTATTTAATTTAAAACAATAAACATACATCATGTGTCTCAGTGTTAAGAGTCGACGTTCCCCAACTGTAATATTATATCGATTATACAAATCATATCGCACAATTTTTGTTTTTCTTGTTAATTTGTTTGATTCTATGAATGATTCAATTTTCAGCTACTTGATACATAGAATATTCATAGGATCAACCCCGAAACGTTTGTGAGGTACCGGTAATTTTAAAACAAATCCCAGGGAGTGAGAACTATAAATCTAAGTACCCTTTTTAAAATTATTCTGGGCATGTTTCGGCTAATTTTAAAAAGGGTTCTTAGTATATTCAAAAGTAGCCCTAAAGAAAAAAAGATAGTGATAATTATACATATTTTTCTCTCCTTTTTCGCTGAGATAGTTTGCATTGTGAGGATACAGACTAGTATCTTTGATTATGGATACGTTGAGTTATCCTTTAATATCCTAAGGTATCCTAAAATACGTTAAGGTAAACCTTAGTATAGTATAATACCTTGATGTATCCATAATCAAAGCTAGTATGTACTATCTTATTCAACATTAATTTATGAAAAATGTTGTTTTTTGTATTTGGTTATCAATGAAGTTCTAAATGTACGATATCAGCTTAGATTGATGAAGTTATTCATTTCTAATAATTGAATGTGATGAATTTTTGATGGAGAGGTATCAAATTGTAGGTTTTGTACTCTTCTGAAATATAACAGTTTTTTACCTCATTTGGGGTCTTGCTTAGCAGAGTTGGTTGTATTGAATTATCTTAATAATACAGTATAAAATAACTATATTATAGTACCTACTAGGTCATGTTGTATATTATATTCAGAAACTAAAGTAAATAGTCAAGATCGATAGTGAAGAGTAGAGTAATATTATCAAAGACTTGTTTTAAATATGTTTTGTATATATTTTTAAAAGCCTGATTATAAGTAAATAGATCCCTGTCTTTTCTTTTACATACACTATATATACAACATTATTGTTTTTTGTTGAGTTCGAAAAATGAAATGTGAACTGTGAAGGTATTTCTTCAAAGCTGGTTCTTCCAAACTTCTAATTCAAATAAAATATCCAAAGATGCAAGAAAATGTTGAACTAATAATATTGAATTAGCATTAGGCTGATAAAAAGTTTTATGAGTTTGATAAAACAAAAATAATAGTCCTCTTCTATAATACAGTAATATTGAAAAAATTACAAGAAATTATTCTTTCATCTCATTATACGTGCTAAAATCGTTTTAATAAAGTGTTAAATGCATTATTTTGTTGGTCTGATTTTGTTGAAAGTGATGACTGTTTTAATACACAATACAGTTTCTTACAATATCGATTATACTGTATTTTAAATCATAAACTATTCATAGCTATTTCAAAAATAAAACTTTTCAATGATCCTCATACTTTCAAAAAGTATCAATCTCATACTATTATTACACATTCCACGATTCCAAAAAATCTATTACCGTAATTTACAATGAATTAAACTGGCGTTAGTAACATAAAATTATTCCATTGTTGAATAATTATTCGAAATGTTGAAGTAGGCTATAGTTCCTTGATCAGGTAGTGAATGACAATGAATGTTTACAGTGAGAATTACATTCCTGTTTCTCAAGACTCATCAATTTTATAATATTGATGATCAGTCATTAATGTTATACTTTTTTGTTAATTTTGCAGTTAGTTGATTGAAATGTTATTAGTGAAATTTGTTTTTAATTGATATTAATAAATCTGTTCTTAAGACAAGTGAATCAACTTTAATTGAATCAACCTTCTTCTTTACTTCACGTACCGTATGTAATTTACAAACGCAGATGCAAACTTGGCAGTTCCCTCAGATCTACTGTCACAGTCTCACAAGTTGATCCCTGGACTGATTATTCCTTCCTCAGCATCAAGACGCTACTTGCATAGGAATATCCAGCAATTTGTGTCAACTAGCTAGCACGTTGTAATTCAGGAATACATCAGTCAGACATGCGCAGTTGGTTTATTTTCGCCCACACACCGAAAAACTAGGGATGTTATTAGACAACATCTGTAGATAGCTGTGGTGCTGGTACCGTAGTTTATAACATGAAACTTGTGTCCAGTCAACTGGTTCAAAACTGATCATAGGTCTTTGGAGATCTTCGCTCCTCTGTAGTGAGCCTCATGCAGCTTGAAAATCTGAATCAGCGCACTGGGCACAAGCCCATATGAATAAAATTATTCTGTAAGTTGTGTAATTCTGAATGATTAAATAAATATGATTCAGATACAACATAATTCGCTCAGCAATATATGCGGGAGAAACCGCAGCACAATCTACAATGGTAGATTAACAATCAATATCGGGGCACCGAGCTCCGCTCTGGAGTAGGTACAAAAGCATTTAAAATATAATAGGTACGAAAGAAAAAATTATAATATATTTATAGTTCATACAGAGTTCTAATCTAAACACAGTGGATTGAGATTAAATCCTGATTAATTTCACGTGAACCAAATCAGAAAAGTCCATTTCAAAAATATAGCTTATCTGATTGGTTCTACTGAAATTAATCAGGATTAAAATTTAACCGGCACTAAGTACCTGATTGAATGATTATGATTACAAAAGTTCAACAGCTGAGTCATAATTTTGTCTCAGTCCAACACACATGCACTCGCTCACTCACTTCCATCATCAAAAGACGACGAAACTGTCAGCTGTTTTTCCAAGGATGAATAAATCCTTTTAATGTCCTTCAGCGAGTTTTCCCAGGGATGAGACCTAGTGCAATCGAATTATTATATTATAAACCTACTATGTTCTGAATTTCGTGAGAATCGTTAGAGCCGTTTTCGAGATCCGGTGAAATACAAACATATAAACAGAAATTGCTCGTTTAATAGTATAAGAATTATCAAAATCGCGTGAGATCAGTATTCAAGCTCATTTCACACCGCTGCCTAAAGCTTATTGTAGGGTCAAAACATAGTGGAGTGGGTATGTTCTAACCTTCCAAGCTAAGGTAGCAAAGGTACCTTCAAGCAAGCGGCAAAGGTAGAAACATATCGTTCAACCTTGGAAGGTTGAAACATATCGTTCCACTAAGGTTTGACCCTAAGGAAACAGAAACGTCAAGATTTTTGTGACTGATCGTTCACCATTTCGCCAAAAAATTCAACGTAAAGAATTACGCTTCAGTCGGTGAAATAGGTGTTATTGATGTTATTATAATGTTCTGTATACATGGTACTTTGTATAATGAATATAGTATATGTACTGCTTAAAAATGAAAAGCACTGTAACTATATTTAGCTCGGTTAATTAAAAGCTTTCAAGTAGGCTACAAAGTTATCAGTACGGTAAATCCACTGGAACTAATGATACAGTATTTACAATCACCGGCACGTATATCTAATATGGTTTAGCTGCTGGGTGTAATAATATTATTAATAGACTACAAACTTTTACATACCGTCGTAATTGTTCTGGATTATTGTTTCGTTTACAGAAAAACGTTCATTGAAATTAATGGCATTTTAGAACCAATATTGTATTGCGAAAGCAAAATATTGTGAAAGCTTCAATCCAATAATTTCAGATGATGATGGTTCGACAGCAACTATTTAGGGAATGAAATATGTCCAGTATTTTCAATAATTCAACTAGTCTTCATTACATTCTAAATATGGGTAGTGGGTCTTTACCTGAAGCCTCTAAAGAGCTAGAAACTCAAGTTAAATAGATAAAGTAGGTATCTTTGTAATGAAAAGATCAAAAGAGGAGAAAGTTGCAAATTGATTGGCTTATTGTTAAGATTAAATTATTGAGAAATTATTTGATTTTATAACATGTTTGAATAGTTTTTGAAAAGGTTATAAGAGTGTTATAGTATTGTGACTAAGTTAAATTTAGATGCCGGGAACTATAAAACACTTATAACCGGTAGCACAAAAAAGTTGACTTTGATTCCCGATGAAAGCTGCGTTTACACAAAATGTTAACTTAATACTTATAGATTCTATTAGATTGAATATAACTTATCATACACATGATGATCATATGTGTTTGTCAAGTTCCGTTTAATCTAATAAAATCTATAAGGATTAAGTTATAAACATTTTGTTAATAAATTTGGTGTAAACGTGGCTTTAGAGAACTAATCAGATAAGCTTTCTTTCCATTTCCAGAAAAGTATTCTGTGATTGTTTTTCTTGGAATTTAATCATGATTAAAATTTAACAGACATGTTTTTTTGCAACTGGGCCTTAATATTTTAAGGCTGCAACTGGGCCTTAATATTTATATATTCGAGCAAAATAAAATTTTCTCAAGAGGAAAAGGAGTTTATGAAATAAAATCGATTACTGATTGACACAATCACAGGTACACTTTATTTAATAAATATTATAAAAATGGGGAGTTGCTGAATGGACTATTGAATACTCCAGACTTGAAATCTGTTGTGCCCAATGTAAGGAAACATGTGCATTAATTTACTTTTGGAAGTAAACATTAATATATTCTACACAACTGTCAAATAAAATCTTCACTCTGGTTCGAAACTGACAGCTGAGAGAGTTTATTAACAAATCACATCAACCTAGGTGTCATACAAGATTTGGATTTGAGTCAAAATTTAAAATAATTCCGGTTTCCTCATAACTCGTCTTTTTGTTGCGCTTTTTTCTGCTTTTCTCGCATCAACTCTGCGTCTCTGAAAAGTACAAAAACAATGCTTTTAGCGCTAATTGAAAAATTACTAAAGTAGACAGATTTGCATTGAAATCAGTGCACTTGAGTGTAGAAACATGAAGAATTCAGATTAAAGTTAATTATCAATGGTTTCTAGATATACTGAAATTAGCTCACATTGTTTTTAATGGAGAAATGATTGCTTTTGCTGAAACTGCTTGAAGAAATTATTTTTTTTTTCAATTCAAAAATTCCTCTCTCTTAGTTTTTTATTAATATCTTTGTCTTTTATACCCATTCACTTCCATCTACGAGGAAATTACATGAAATTTGAAATTTATTTTCCCACAAATTTCTACATCATAAAATGCATTCCATTAAGGCTAGTACAGATTTAACAATAACACACATCTAAGCCTAAAATTATAATCATATGTAAACTTGACTAACTGTAGTAATAGAACATTAATAATTCCTTAGGCGCCAGGAACAAAAGAATAAATATCGACCACTCGTGAGAGATGCAACGAATCCTAATATAATAATTTACTCGTTCATAGTCCAATAATTTCATCTTGATTGTAGCAAAAAGTATACTTTCATAGTTTTTGCAGTACACAGTTCAATATAGCATGTTAAACATTAGACGAAAGCTACAACTGAAAAACTACGAAAGTAAACTTTTTTGCAACAATCAAGATGAAAATATCCGACTATGAATGAGGAAATTAGCAGCTTCCTCATTAAATTGCGGAGAACATTCTATCTCTGCAAACACAAAATTCTTACAATAGGCAAATTTGCAGTTTGCCACTATCCGGTTGTCAGCCACATCAAAAACATTCAAATCAATTGAGCTTATGCTAATTTACAGTGCTCCTTGCGTTGTGGAAATAGAGATTGTGAATTTTTATTTGCTGTAAAAGAGATTTTAGTTGTAATTTCACTACTATTTGCTAGTTGTAAGAGATTTCATCATATTTTTTTCAATTACTATAGTCGCATATTTTTTCCAGATAAATCTTGAAAATGTATAAAATATAATGCCGAGAGGGCATTAATACCCTACAATGAAAAGCCGGGCCACACCTGTCATGCAACGTTCCAATCCTACTCATGTCCGAAATTTTTGTGGGTGGAGGGGCTGTGGCAGGACAGATCACAAGACGGACATGTGTTGATGCACCAATCTAGGTCTTTGTCATCCGTGATCGGATCGGAGTGGAATCGGAACACTGCATGACAGGTGTGAACCCGGATTTAGAAAGCTCGAATCAAGAATGGTTAGTAGTGGTGGAAATTGGGGGTGAATTCAGCTTAGTACCCATGTAATTTTACACCAATTTAATCACACTAACCATCATTAACAGTGTAACCAATATAATAAAGTTAATTTTTTGGGTTATCTGAAACGCTATCAAAATTGCTCTGTAGACTTTTCTAAGGATGAACATTAACAACAGAGCGAAACTGCTTCTAAAATTTAAATTTGTATTTAATTTATAATTTTGCTAACTATTGTCCTAGCTATGTAGTAACTATGATTTTGCTATTGTAGTAGCATAGAGAAACAATAGCATAAGTAGATATCCCATGGTATAGGGCGTTTGTCGCAACTTTTACTGTTATCTCAGCCAATTACTGTTAATTATTGTCGAATTTTACTGTTTTGTTGGGGCGAGAGTGTATGAACGGTACAATATGAGAGACTACCAGTGTCACACAGATTCACGGGAAAGAATTACATGAACTATCGGCTTGAGATAACAGTAAACGTTGCGACATAAACGCCCTATACCATGGTATATCTACTTATGCTATTGTTTCTCTATGCTATGCTACTCAATGACATCGGAGATTGATTCCTTATGACATTTTCTTCAATTACATAATTTTACAAAAGCATATCTAAAAATCTAAATCATTCTGAAAAATAAATAATGTTACCTCTGCTTGCGTTGTTCTAGTGTCATTCCTTTGTTTGTACCTTTATCAGAAATCCCTTTCCTTTTCGCAAGTTCTTGTTGCTTTTTTTGATTCTTCTCTCTTGCGAGATCACGTTGGTTTCCTCCTGTTGACATAGAATTTTATGAGAATATTAAACAACTATTCAATTTCCACTAAACCATTACAATTTTTCTTACTAAGAAAAATTACAAAATCAAATGTGTTTATCAATAACATTTGGCCTATAAGATTCAATTCAATTCAATTTATTTTTTTCCTTCTGAATACAATTCAAAGCAGTTACATAGATCTTGAGCAATAAAGTTTATACAATTCAAGAAACGATATAATATACTTACTAAAAACAAACAACAAAATATAGAACTATACTAAAACAATAAAACTCTTGAGCTATCACAATTTTATTCTTGTATAAAATTCTTGTATCAGATAGGAAAGAGCTTACATAGGCAACAAAGGCCTATAAAAACGTAAGTTTTCTCTTGAGATAAACAACTTATTTCCACTTTTTACAACGTTTCAGCTCAGTATACACAGAGAAGTGTCTCTCTTCTAATAATATTCATAAATTATATTAAATCCTCAATATCAATCAAACAGCTAGTATTTAATGTTTTAGAGGTGTGTATACAATTTCTTCGTTAAAAACGAAAATAGAGAAGCGAATAGTGTAACAATTGGATATTGGTTAACGTCTAATCCAGAAACGTTCATCATTCAAACAGCAATCATCTCTTAAAATTCTTATAATGAATAATAGCATAATAGATTGTAAATAGTGGATATTAGTATGTTTGACTATAGATTAAAATGATTTAATTCAAATCTTGTGTTCAATTATTCATAATTAAGGAAAGAGATATATATGAAGGCGATAAAAGCATAACATGGATCTCAAATAATTAAAGTATCCAAATATTCAGGAAAAATTGAACGTGTAATTTCGAGTTTCTTTTATTTGAAGGCAGATTAAAATAGATTGAGATAACATGGACAAGGGGGGATTACTTTAATTATGTTAACGTGAAAATAAAATAAAAAAGGTAATGGTGCTTCCGCTTTAGCAGGCTGCATTTGAAAACTATATGATCAGTAACGATCTAGAAAGTTTACAAGGTTTCTGAATAACCTTGACTTTCACTAGAAACAACACAAATTGAATAGACAGACAGATTTCGTTAATATTCAAAACAATCTATTAGTGATGATGGATATCACTACCGGACATCACTCAATCCAGTTCTCAAAGACCCAAGCTACGTGAACAACGGAGCCTGTATTGTTTTATTGCGCAATAACACAAAATATAAGATTGTACAGCTTTCACTTTCTGAATTGAATTCTTGGTTTATAAATATATGTGCTACTGCACAATGAGTTATTATCGTGGTCCTTACTGACCTCGATTTTAGATAGCAACTAGCAACCACCTTGTCTGAGTTATTTAATTTTGCAATGCTAGCTTGATCAATTATAAAATCGCAATATGCATTCCTTTAGCAAAATGCTATTAGTTGATACTTCATCTATTTCTATTACCAAATATTGTAATTTGAAATAACGCCAAACATCCGCCCAGAATCGACGGTTTTTGAGCGTTTTTCCTGCCTTTTCAAGAACTAATTGTAAGATAATGTTCAAACTTGTACAGAAGTTCAGCTAGGGTTTAGAAATTTTGTCTTGAGAGGACTTCAGAATTACATTAAAGATACGCACAAGGTATGGAGTTTTACTGCGTTTTCCTAATTCTCAAGTGTTTTCTCTACGTTTTCTCACATGTTTCAATAACTAATTGAGAGGTAAAGACAAATTTAGTACAGAAGATCAGCTAGGGAGGACTTTGAAATTACGCCAAAGATACGCCCGTTATAGGCGGTTTTAGAGCGAATTTCACCTAAAATCGGTGTTTTCCAGCGTTCATTCATGTTGTCAGCATTATAAAGAGAAAATTAATAGAAAATATTCAAATCTGGTTCAGATTAATAGGTTCTAGAAATTTGGTATTGGAAGCGCTTCAAAATTTCGCCCAAAATTAAGAGTTTTCTGCTTCTTCTCAGTTTTATGAGAAGTGTTTAAAATTTGGTACAGTGGTCCAACCAAAGTGTAAAAATGTTGTATTGAGAGTGCTTGGAAATAAAGCCAAATATACTCTCTAAATCGACGTTTTTCCAGCATTTTTTTTGCGCTTTCCAGCTTTTTTGCGACAAATGAACAGAAAGCATTTAGGCTATATTTGTTAGATCATTAGATCTCTAGATTATCAGCTAGAATCTAGAGAGTGTGTAGAGAAAGCTTCAAGATTCTGACAAAGAGTTTTCAGGGATAACTGAGCTTGGAATCTAAACTTAATTCACACAAGTACTGTTTAGGTAATGGCGGTGCTAGTTTTGAGAGTTTTTCCATGCATTGTTATAAATTTTTCATGTAAATTGAAACTTGAGAGAGGATTAAATGTTTTGCAAGTGCTGTACATTACTTGTTTCAAAGAACTAGACTAAAATACAATAATTCTCCTATCTTCATCACTTTACGAGGGAAATGATATTCACAATCAAAATGGACAGACATTTTTCAACTTTCAGCTACATAGTTAATTTAAACTTTTTCGAGAACTGATGTATAAGGAACGTTCATATTCTGTAAAGAGACTCAGCTGGAGTCTAAAAATGTTGAATAGAAAGCTTCGAAATTTCACCAGCGATACGAATAAAATTGGCGTTTTCCTGCGTGGTCTCAATAAAGATCGCAGCCAAGCAAATCGTGTCTGTTGTTCTCATCTCTGGATGACTCAGCCGGAGGTCCTGGCTAAACGGAAAAAGCGAGCCTGTTGGCTGGTGGTACATAATTTAAAGACGAACTCGAATATGACATTGGTTTTTGTGTAAATCAAAACAATTAGGAGATAATTATTTAATCCTAGACTTGAACCTGATGCCTTCTTGCAGTTTTGAATGATAAGAGATGAAGTCTATGCAAACCTTAAGGTAGAATACCTTAGCCGCGCGGTAAAGTCGTAGCTAAGGGATTGCAGCATTGCCCTTATGGAGTAATGCCAGTGCTGCTAGATTTTAAAGATGCCATAAGGCTTGTGAGCTATTTGTCTGACAGAAAGAGCAAGAAAGATTGCGTTGACAACCGTGTGCACCTATTCTTATAAGAAATACCATTGGCCATAAAACCCCGTGCTGCAATCTGAGGTTTGCAAGGACCATAGTATGCATTAAGGTATATTTTTTTATAAAATTTCAAATTGATAAGTTTTAGATTAACACCCAATTAGATTTGACAGCAAATTTATAAATAAATTGATAAAATTCTAGTCTACAGAAAGAGTAGCAATATTAACAATATTGATTCTATAGTAGGCTACAGATAGGCTTATCTTATTTAAAAATGTTACTTTCAAGAGTTCTTCAATTATAAGAATCTATTTTGTCATTTCATCAATAGTTCAATAAGTAAAAATATAGTAGTAAGTAAACTTGACTGCAATCCAATTAGGCTACAGTAAAATATTAATTCACGATAAAACGAGTTTGCAGTTTGTAATTTTGGGGTTAGACAATAATTCAAAACCGTAAGAGCTTCAAATTTTGGGAAATAGATTACATATTAACATAAAATCAACAGAATAGTGATTCTAGGGTAGTGTAGAATAAGAGAAATCTTATTTTTAGCATTGAAAATGAAAATTTAGGTAACCTTGTTAGGATGTAAGTGAGCATTGAAATATCCAATAACAAAACCAACCTTACAGAATATAGAGAGTGTTTCATATGAACAATACTTACGTGTCATCCTGATATTTGTTATTACTTGACCTCCGAGTATCAAGTAAAAACTCTACGTTGAATTTGTCAGGACAGATTTTCTTTTCCTGTAACAACGATCTGAAACTTGTGTTGTGTGTGTTTCACTCCTCAAATGATGCCTGCCTCACTGCCTGTTCTTCGTTCACACTTCACAGAAAAAAACTCCAGTGTTGATTTTGATGATTCTGCCATCTGCTACTGTAGCGCATTCAAGCGGCGAATCCATCAGCTAAAATCTTGCCCCATATTATTTGAAAAATTGGCGGGAACAAAATTGATAGGTTTGATACCTGTCAAAAAACCTTATCAACGTTATTAGCACGCTTACCACAATAATAGCTTGGTCAAACTCCAATTTTTCTGATATAATAGGAAATAAGGTACGGTAGTTATGAATTAATTTGGTTTTAACGTTAAAATAAGGCAGTTATTAAAAATTTCTTTATTGATAAATAATATTTTTTATAGGCTATGTAATGCTTGTAAATAAATAATTCAACCTCATAAACGATTAATATAATAATGCAGCTAAATTAATGAGTAAAAATAGCAGGTAAAATACAATGGATTTTCCAATTTCTAACTCAATTAATATACCCCTCCTTGGCATACTGTATTTCAAATTTCAGTTTTCAACTTATTTTGTGATAAACAAAGAGCTATTATCAAAGTTATTGCGTAAAAATTTATGACGTTTTCCAAACGTGACGATGATCGAAGTAATCTTATCACAAGCAAGTTGTATTATGAAAATTTAGTACCTAATTAGAACACAAGCCATCAAGCCATAGTCGGAAGATGAAGATAAATCAACAAGTGGATGAATAAAGTGAAGTTTTTTTAGGTTATGTTGTGATGAAGTCTCAAACATCTTTATATCTTTAATAATTTCAACGTAGTTAGAGTAATATTCTTCTTAATAAAATTGTTTTGTTTTTCATAAAGTTTATATTAGTGAAAAATGATTTCATCCGTTACTTATCGTTCAAATTTCATTAAGAAAATCAACGTACTTCAAAAACATCACATCTTACAACAATTGGCCAATACATCTCATACTGATGCTAATCAAACTTTCAAAGTTAAACAGCGAATTGATGATTTGAAGAAAGCAGCTCTTCTTGGTGGTGGATTGAAAAGAATTGAAGCTCAGCACAAAAAGGTGAATAATTAAATATGAGTATGCTTAAAAAATAAATTCCAAGTTTTTCTTACTTAGCCTATTAAGTTATAGGCCTACTTACGGTACTTCAAATCAAGTATCAAGTAAGTAAGTATACTTGATACTAGCTTAGCCTATTACTTACATTGATACTAGCGATGTCGTTGCCAAGGTCTGGGGTTTCCAGATCTTCAGTGTCCTTCTTGGGTGATACCCAAGCTACCTGCGTTGTGGAGGTGCTGCAACCCAAAAGAGAGCATCCTCATCCCAATTCCTGTCGTGAATACAAAAAGGCCTATCCAGCAGTTTCTTGCTCAGTGTTGAGTTAAATTTTCTATAGGTACTGCATGTTTGCTCGCACTTCTGTTGGTAGAGTGTTGTTTCAACATGGCCAGTTGTCCTAAAGTGTTTTGGCTTTATCAAATTGAATTGAATTCAAACCCCTTCTGGCCCGAGGTGGGAATAAGCTGCTTATTTGGGTTCCCGTCAGTCTGTATCAAGGCATCTCCAATCTGGCAGCATGACAAGTGTTGTGTAAGTTCACTCCTCCATGAAAGATGCTCTTTGGTCTTCTTGACATTCAAAAATGAGCACAGTATGTAGGTAGGCCTACTGGCTGTAGACTGTAAGAATGTCCAGGCTCATGAAAAGTAAACAGCAGTGACCCTTAGCCCGCGATCCTTACCTTAGTGCTCTCTTATGCATAAGCATTATAATATATCCTGAACGGCAGGAACATGCTCTCACAGGAGATCTCGACACATAAAATGGCTGTTGAAGAGTGCATGATATGCAATCACAAGGCAGTTCAGATCGACCTCTTGTCCCAGCCATCTTAGTAGTTGTATAACAGTGACATCTTCAGGCTTCTTCTACACTTGGTGTATGTGATGGTTCCGGGACAGTCTTTGATCAAGTCAAAAGCCAAGCAGTTGCGTGTATCTTCAATGAACCGACAAGGATGGATGTCTTTTCATTATTTAGCTTGTTTGCCTCAAACTGCAGCTTTGCCTGTGACGCCTCAACCTGCCCGGCACACCTGATCTGCACCTGTTCCACAGAGGAAGCCCTACTAGAAATCAATGTGGTGTCTTTCACAAAGAGTACTGCATCCTGGTTGCTTGAGAAGTTATCCATAAACAGAATAAACAACAGTGGGCCCAAAACAGATCCTTGCGGAACTCCATGATTCACTTTGCAGTCTAGAGGTAGCAAAACCAAGTTGAACCACTAGCCCTCTGCTCCTTAGGTAGAACTCAACCATATTGTGGATTGACTCTGCTATCGAGGCTATACCTCTGAAGTTTGATGATCAGGAGCTCATAGGACACACAGTCAAAAGCCTTACTGAGGTCACACATTGCTAGGGCAAGAGAGTCTCTAGTCTCATAATCACTTTGTATTTTGGAAGTCAATGCCAACACTAGTGGTGGAGCGTCCATTCCTGGATCCATATCGAGATGGGGTTAGCAGATTGTTACCTCCAAAGAACTTCACCAGCTGCTGCTTCATATCTGTTTCTATAACCTTTCAGAATACCGGGACTATAGAGATTTGTCTATATTCTATAGTTTGCAGGGTTACAAATATTTCCTTTTTTTGTGAATGGGCACTGTCCTGTCTACTTTTAGGGAAGTCAAATCATTTTTGATTGCATTACAGAAAATTGATAATCTATTCTCCATTTTTTTACAGGGTAAGTTGACTGCGAGAGAACGAATCAATTTGCTCTGTGATCCAGACTCCTTTACTGAATATGATATGCTTATGGAACATACGTGTTCAGACTTTGGCATGGAAAAACAGAAGGTAAGTAGGGGAACAGATTTATTATTGAATATTATTTGAAAATTTGATTCTCTTGTTGAATTTGAACTCATATTTTGCTTCAAATTGAAATAGCTAATGAGTTTACGCCATCAAATGTCATAGAATGCTAATTAAATCCCTTATAATTTTAATGATAAGGCTGGCCACTAACGGTTGAACGAGCATGCACAAACTCAGTCGACTAGATTGATCTATTTGGAAATATTCAACGTTGAACATTCATCTTGAATATTGCTGATAACTTAGTTGTTTATTTTTCAACTTTAATTATTCATATCATAAGTAACCTTAGAAGACTTTGAATTATCATTCATCGATTAAAATTCAATCGTTAAAAATAATTTAACCTTCTCTACTTACTCATCTCTCATAAGTTGACTGAAATTCTAGTTACTAGACATAATTTTAATAATTTACTCAATTTTTGTTTTCATAGTTTCCTGGGGACTCCGTCATAACTGGTCACGGCTTAGTCAATGGACGAAGTATATTTCTGTTCAGCCAGGACTTTACAGTCTTTGGAGGCAGTTTATCTCTAGCGCATGCAAAGAAAATTTGTAAGGTAATGTTAATTTCAGGAGTTATTACCATCCTAGATGATCTTGTAATCGTTTTTTTTTGTAAATCTGAAATGAAATGAAAATAGTCTCTATTAGGTGGATTTGAGACTTTTTAGTCCTCTAATTCTCAACCTAGGATACATCCTCAAATCTAATTATCGAAGTAGAATATAATATAATAACATTCTTTATTACCTCTGTAGATAGATGATTATTATTTTGAATAATAACGTACTATCTACCTGAAACCTATACAATATCTACTTGAGTTTTTGCAGAGGTTTTTGTTGTTTTAATGCTGTAATCAGATAGATTTTTCAACCCGCACCTTATTTCTCTAGGAATAGTTCTACTTAACACTGCAACTGTTCGGTAGCTTTCTTCTCATCTTCATGTTTATGCCATTGCGTATAGAATTTCAGAATACTATAAAATTTCGAATTACCCTGTTCAATACTCTTGAATCCATTGAAATTATACCGTCTCATGTCCCATCAATATAAAATATTCTACAGCCTGTAGGCCTATTATTCTTTCATGACGCTAGTCATGTATGAACACTGTATTACGTTGATTGTCTGATATTTTATATTTGCTGCCGAAAGTAAAATAAAAGCGATATTGTCAGTCCCATTTAATTTCACAAATTACTCTCTTATTGATTATCCTAAAATGATTTTTATTGCTAAAGTCTTCCAGTGAAGCCTACAGTTCCAATCTATAATTTCACTACCTAGGTACTTAAAATTCTTTCACTACACTTTTATTCAATATACTTTTTCCACTAGCACTACACCAACTCGAAGGGCTCTGTTCTCTTCAACCTTCTTGTGAGGAAAAAAAAATTATAAAATTACATATAAAATAAAATTAGAATAAAATTACCTTGATAAGGAAAAATTCCACAACATTTCTGTTCATAGTGTAAATTATATTAATTTCAGAGCGCCCCTACATTGGAAGCAGAACTACCTATTTGATTTGACAGGAGAAAACCAGTATGACTATTTTCTACCGTCTGTTTTTTTTTACTGTGTGGTTAAAATGTATCAGAAAGTTGAATTTGAGGTGAAATGAAAAATATGTTGTCGGTTACATATAATTTATTTGAGCTAAACTGAAGCTTTAATGCACTGGAGGCATCATCATCAGTGGTATTCCATAGTATGTAATCCATATATGTGACATGGCCCACTGTAGCCTACTATTTTAAGTATTTATCGGCTGATAAATATTTATATTTCTATTTTTTTGGTTTCACAAACTTCTCTGTTCATAGTGTAAACTGAATTTGATTCGGAATCAATTTGGCCATTGATCAGATTAGATCTGTCTTATTTGTCTTTCAAAAGGCAATTTAATGTTGAGTCGGGCTTGGGCCACAAACTCAAGTTGTGTACTTTTGCAGGTTATGGATAAAGCAATGACTGTTGGAGCACCTGTGGTTGGACTCAATGATTCTGGAGGAGCTCGTATCCAGGAAGGGGTTGATGCTCTAGGTGGCTATGCCGATATCTTCCAAAGAAATGTTCTAGCTTCCGGAGTCATACCCCAGGTCTGTTGAACCTGAATTAATCATCCTATATTAAAAAATACTGTTAGAAATGAGCGTATATTTTCCAAAATTGTTTATTCTATACAAAAAACTCAATTTTTTCAATATATTCTGTTTATTAAGGGTTGTGTGGCAGAAAGGACCTGGAGTCCTAGCTCCGCCATTAACAGAGTCATATAATCCAATCAATCAATTTTTGACGTATATTGTTTTCGAAGTTTTTTCGGACGCCAGAGACGACCCAAGATCGCAATCACTGGCGACTAAGATCCAGGAGAGCCGACCCCAAATAATGAGAAAAAGGCAAGGAAGAATAAGAATTGTTTTCGAAGTTTTTCAACAACGTAATTATTGCAATTTAGGTTTTCATCAATTAATGCGAGGATCAAATCTACAGCTCAAGAACTTTGAAAAAGGGTAATTAAAATAAAATGAGAACTGTTATTTATTCACAAAAGTAACTTTCTAGAAGTATTTTAAGCCTAGGTAATGATGAGGGGATGAATGATAATACAAAAGTTTTCATTTATGATGATTTTATGAATGGAGAGAAGAGATGGAGAATATCTCTCAATATTGTTTCTTCAATTGAATCAATATTGTTACCGTATTTCTGTATCATAATCATAATATAGCAAATTGAAACTCCATAAAGATACAACTAAGCTAAACATAAATTACCTATTCTCTATTACCTATTTGTATTTGAAAGGTAGATATGTAGAAATACTGCTTGTATGTGTATTCTGTGTATTTTACATGTGTTTTAATTTGTATTTTAGAATTTATTCAACTTCCAACGGCACAACACTAATTTTATTTCAATTTGTATTCAAATAGTGATAGTATATATTAAAAGATCCATTGTTTCATTTGTATCATCAATATTAATTTGACTTTTGCATTGAAAGTATGTTTTTGCTTGATTGGTAGATTTCCATGATAATGGGACCATGCGCTGGTGGTGCGGTGTATTCTCCAGCCATCACTGATTTCACATTTATGGTGAAAAACACATCATATCTCTTCATAACAGGACCTGATGTAGTCAAGGTAAATATTGTCGTAAATCATAATTATTTACATTGTGCATAGATAGATCAATTCAAGTCTACTTTAATTTCTACTACTTCAGAATACTTCACTACTTCAGGCACTACTCAGGAATACTGTATGATTATATTTACGTTCTTTAGAGCCCGGTTTCTTAGACACTTATTAAATCTAATTGACCATTAAATCCATAGGTTTAATGACCCATTAGATTTAACAAGTATCCTAGAAACCGGGCCTAGAAATACCTACTATTCACTGTATCCTCAATCATTCCAGACAAAAAATCTAATTGACCATTAATCAAATCAAATCAAATCAAATCGTTTATTGCACAAAAATATATACAGAATACAACTGAAAGGAAATTGACAACTTTGTGCTACACGTCGGCAAAAGAAAACTTGTACGCCGACGTGGAGTCTTAATATAACTTATTCACTTATACATTAATATTAATATATAAAATGATCCTACAATATTATAATATAGGCTAACAGTAATTAACATTCAACCAACTAAATATTCCATTCTAAGAAATAACAATAAATTAAAGATATACATAAAGCTGAATTTAAGATTCATACAACATCAATCAATATTAAACCAAATCATTAATTGAATAAAAATAATTTTCTTTCACCCAGGTATGGAAATCTTTTATTTTAGGCTTCTTTAACAACCATCCTCTTGGAACTTTATTATAGAGTTTATTTCTCAAATATGAAATACTTCTACGGGATAGGGTGCTATCAACTCTTTCAATTGTGATTAAGTTTTGAGCGACTTGTCTAGTTACTCTTTGAAAATTTTGAATATTTTTTAATTTGAGCACATGTTTCTTAATAGTCTTTAAAATGAACAATTGTCTTATAGTGAACAGATTGGAATTTTGAAACAATGTGACACTTGGGAAATCTCTCGGATACCTCATTATTGTTTTGATAACTAACTTTTGTAAAACAAATAGAGGTTTTAAAGTTGAATCAAAAGTTCCTCCCCATATAGAATTACCATACTGAACTAAGGATTGGAATAGAGCAAAATAAACAGATTTTAGTAATTTTAGACTCAAAATACTTCTAAGCATGTACATTTTTAAATTGACCACCCTTAATTTTCTACAAAGGTAGCTAATCTGAGGTGACCAGCGTAGATGCTTATCAACAAAAATACCAAGATACTTGTAATTGTTTACACTCTCAATAACCTCATTGCAAGAATCACATGGATACCTGTTACAAGCATTATTCAAACAAAGCCTGTTCATATCTAGATCTCCTCTTGTTGTTGGACTGAAGGTCATACATTTTGTTTTACCAAGATTTAGTCTCAAATAATTACATTTTAGCCACTGAGAAACCTTATAGTAACCCACTTTTGTTTGCTTGATAACATCTTCCCAGGAACCTTCTTGGAAGATAAGTGCTGTGTCATCAGCAAAACAAATTGTCTTAGACCCAACTGAGTCCAGTACACTAGGCAGGTTATTAACATAGATCAAAAATAAAACTGGTCCCAATACAGTCCCTTGAGGTAGACCCCATGTCACATCTCTAATCTCACTATTACTACCACCACAGCTAACGATTTGGCTTCTACCCCTTAGATAACTTTCAAAGAAATCTAACTCTATTCCTTGAATACCAATATTAGATAGTTTCTGGATCATTTTATCATGTGGTACTGTGTCAAAAGCCTTGGCCAGGTCCAGAAACATTACCAAGGTTTTTTATTTGTTTTGAAACCATTGTATATTGTCTCAGTTAAGGACTCCAATGCATCCTCTGTGCTTCTACCCTGTTGGAAACCAAACTGCCTCTTATCAAGGATTTTATTAACATCTAGATATTCAACTAATCTTTTCTTTACCAATTTTTCGAAAATTTTAGAAATAGAACTTAGCAAGCTAATTGGTCTATAATTTTGAGGTATTTCTTTACTCCCCCCCTTGTGTAAAGGAATAACTTTTGCATGCTTGAAATGCAAGGGAAAGTATCCAGATGAAAAACAACAATTGAAAATTTCTGAAAGAGGTTTAGAGATTGTGTCAGTTAATAGTTTTAGCACGCTGTTGGATATGTTATCCCATCCAGGTGCCTTATTATCATTCAAACTTTTGATTACTTCCTTGATTTCTGTTTCAGTAACAAAATTGAAATTAAATGCATTTTCAATATCTATTGTTTGTTCCAAATATTGATCTTCATTCTGTCCATGTATATCAATTTCCTGCGCTTGATTTATACCTACATTCACAAAATAGTCATTCAAAGCATTAAGATCTTGATTTACATGTAATTGTGAATTCTTATTTACCCCAATAATTGCTTGATTTATCACAGACCATATCTTCTTAGGGTCACCTTGAGCTTTATTTATTTCTGATTGATAATATAAATCTTTTGCTTTTCTAATTAGATCTACTATTCTATTTCTGTAAGACAGGAATTTCCTTCTCAGCTCTACATTAAATGGTTCATTTTTCAATCTTTTATATAATCTATCTCTTATAGTTATGGACTTTAGAATTCCATTGGACATCCAAGGTTTCAAATGTTTTTTAGTTAAATTAACCTTTTTAATAACTGTTGCTCTACTGATGCACGTTTTTACATTATTTACAAATTCATTTACTAATGTTTCAATACTTCTATTCGCGTCAATCTCCCAATTCATTAAAGCACTCTCCTCTAACAACTTTTCTTTATTAACATTCCTCACTTCAATAAACTTACATGGCTTACTAGATCGAGAACAAACATCTTTTTTAATTGATGCGTGAAGAGCAGTCGCATAATGATCAGTAATTGACATTTCTAATACAGCAGTTTTTAATGAGTCATTATGTTTGGATTTAGAAAAAATATGGTCTAAACAAGTATTTGAAGCAGGACGAGTTTTTCTATTGACAAAGGACTCAAACCCATGCGAACTCATAATAGACAAATAATCATGCGTTTTTTTAGAGTTACATAACAAATCAATATTTACATCACCTATCACTAATGAATAATCAAAATTAAAGCATGAACCATTCATATAATTATCAAGTTGTTCTATAAATAAAGGTATACTTGTACTAGGAGATCTATAAACGGATGTTACTAAATATTTATTATTTTTAGTTTGCAGCTCAACAGCTAAGAAAGGATATTCGTTTGGACTATCAATTTTTTTCGAGGAAATACTATTAGCTACATACATGACAATTCCATCTGAACGATTCAAGGAGTTACTTTTTATATATAAATTATAGCCATTAATGTTTAACAGTGATTTTTCTTCTTCAGAAGTCCAGGTTTCAGTAAAAATTAGAACCTCAAATTTTGTTCTCATGCTGTTCAAAATAATGAGAATTTGATCAAAATTTCTTTTCAAACTTCTTATATTTAAACTAAAAATATTCAATTCATAATTAAGGGGCTGGATATAGTTCAAGTATTCATCGGTACTTTCACATTCCCTAACACTGTTAATACTATCTACAAATTGCGTGAGATCATTCATAATAAATGTTTAATCAAACCTGTAGCAACACTTTATTCCTCTCCGTTGATAACTTTTTTCAGATGGTCCAGTCCCTTGACTTTGAATACAGGTGAGCCCTCCGACTTCTTAGCGCACATTTGTGAACCACGAAACCAGACGAATTTCCAATCATTTTCCCTAGCTAACTCACGAGCGGCTTTCAGTTCTTTAGCACTCTTGGCAGTCAGCTGATTCATTAGCCTGAAGTGTCCGTTCGGCAGGTTTCTGTTGATTTTTTTCACGTCGATTCCGGGGCTGCTCCTATCTTCTCTGCTTATGGTTTGGAAAGCCGTCATCCATTTGTCCCTCATACTCCTTCTCACGAACCTGACGACAATCATCGGTGTAGTCTCTCGGTTCATGGATGGCAGTCTGTGAGCGACGCTGATTTCGTTTGATGAAAAATCAGACACTTGGAGAGCACTGGCTACGCCTTGTAGGATTTCGTCCATGTTTTCGTTCTTTGTTGCAGGTATACCGGTTAATAATAAATTTTCCCTCCTGGTATATTCTTCTAATATTTCATTTCTCTTAGAAAGAAATTTCACTTCTTCTTTCAATTTTTGGTTTTCAGTGATTAATTGTTCATTAGCTTTTTTGATTTCTCCGATATCCGATTTGAAACTATCAAAACTATCCGAAACAAATTTTACTGAGTGAGTTAGTTCCCCTAATTGTTGATCAATATCTTTTTTCAACGATTTTGAAAACTGTTCAAATAAAACAGTCATTTTTCGCATTAAAACATCACTTTCCATTTCACTCTCTTCTTGTCCTGGTGACACAGACACCTGTTTACAAGCACTGCACTTCCATTTATTCCGATTATCCTTTGAAAGTTTTTTGAAGTTCTTTTCGGTTAAATAGTGGCAGATGTAATGACATTTTTGTTTACACGAAGCACAAATTATTGAGTCTTCATCACTGAAATTGCCGAGACAAACGTTGCAGTTATTCATATTTCAAACGTATCTATAATATGCGAGCTAAACAGAATACGAGTTTGATGAGTAGACGGTCACGATAAACAAGTCAGTACACTCAATAATAGATAAGCTGCAAACAATAGTACAATTCACTCCTTGTCACCACAAACACGTCCGCTCGTCACCGCTGCTCGACTAAGACAAATCCATAGGTTTAATGACCCATTAGATTTAACAAGTATCCTAGAAACCGGGCCTAGAAATACCTACTATTCACTGTATCCTCAATCATTCCAGACAAATTAGGCTCAACTCACACTTACGCGACTCAGGTCGAGAAGAGACTCTACTCTAGTCGATAGCATGTGTTTCCAAATGGTGAAACTCAGACCAGTCGATTCTAGTCTCCGCGACGTCCCCATTTGAAAACACATGCTCTCGACTAGAGTCGATTCTCTTCTCGACCTGAGACGCTAAGTGTGAGTTGAGCCTTTCTTTGCAAATGATTTTATTTATATTATTCGTCCATTTTTTTACCACCCACGGAAGGGGTATTTGGATGTGTCGATAATATGTATTCAAATCAAGTCATATTTAAATTATTTTAGATATTAAAATTACATAAAAATATGTACATAGTAATACCATAGAGAAACAATAGCGTAAGTAGATATCCCATGGTATAGGGTGTTTATGTCGCAACTTTTACTGTTATCTCAAGCCGATTAATGTCGATTATTGTCGACTTTTACTGTTTTGACCGGGTAAGAGTGTATGAACGGCACAGTATGAGAGACTACCAGCGTCATAAAGCTTCACAGGAAAGAACTACGTGGACTATCAGTTTGAGATAACAGTAAAAGTTGCGACATAAACGCCCGGTTCCATAGGATATCTACTTATGCCATAGTTTCTCTATGGTAATACTGAGCAGCCTAACTCATCTCGTAATGTGCTTCAAATTCATCAATTGAGTATGCAGAAATGCTCAAAGCTGCTCCTTCATCAATACTCTGAATTTACGTCCTGTATTTTCTCTTATGTTAGCTGGTAATTTATTGTACAGTCTAATTCCAGCACTCTTTACTGCTCTCTCATACACGGTGGTCCTGTGTGCATCATCTCACAACTCTTCCTTTTGCCTTGTTATATAATTATTGTGGAAATGTGCGCCAGTTCTGAATTTATTCTTGTTCCTATCTATGAAACATACGGTCTCTAGGATGTACAAGCTCGGAAGAGGGAGAATTTTCATCTCTTTAAAGTATGGTCTGCAGCTTGAACGTATTGATTCTCCAACAATCACTTGTATCGCCCACTTCTGCATTCGGAATATGTCTATCACTTGACTCGAGTTCCCCCAAAATATGATACCGTAGGTCAGAAGAGAATGAAATATAGATTTATTGGTTCTACTGCTGTTATTATTTATAATTTTCAGGCCACAACAAATGAAGAAATTTCTCAAGAGGAGTTGGGAGGCTCGAATGCTCACATGAGTATATCAGGTGTGGCTCACAACGCGTTCGAGAATGATGTGGATGCGTTGCTTCGGCTGCGTGATTTTCTTGGATTTCTTCCTCTCAGCAACCAGGAATCGGCTCCAGTGAGAGTATGTCACGATGATAGGTAACAATTAAACAAACATTTTTGTATTCAAAATAACTAACTATATTTCATATTAAAAATGAATAAATTTCAAATACGTTGTTATTTTGAAGTTGAAAACTTTTAGCTGGAAGTTGATTTTGCAAAAAAAACTTTTTCTAAACTTACAAAGTTTATATTTTGTTGGAAAAGTGGTTGGGAAATTCTCATACTATATCTTGGACAGTGTTCATTCACTTCTTGTACTTTGATTTATTCAATTCATTCTCAACTATTCCTCTCATACGCACATTTACTAAGCCTACATTTGAATAGTCATTTATACGGATAGAATTACTTGTATCATTTTATAACACTTTGATAACACGACCAGTTTCGGCTAATCACGCTATTATCAACTGGTCGTTTGACACCAAGAAAATAAAAGGGTACTATAGTGATATAATAAAATACAATAAAAACTATATATAGTATATAATAGAACTATCAAGTAGCCCTGAGTCGAATCGGAACGATGCATGACAAGTTTGTCCCCGGCTTTGTAGAATGGAAATATAGTGGAGCGGCCAAGATAGCTTCAAGCTTAAGTGCTACATTTATTGCATTTAATTCGATTTGTCGCTTCACCATGTTTCCACTCTAAGAGTACAGTAGGATTATAATGTAAAATTTGATGAATAATTTATTATAGAAAGTTCCTAGTGCCCTTTTTATATTTTCTATAAAAACACAATTTTCGAGCACTTATGCTTGACTATTCAATTGTCATGAAAAATATAAAAAGGGTACGAGTGCCCTATATAATAATAACTATAACTATATAATAATATTATATAATATTAACTATAATACTATAATAATTAAACATGTACGTAGTCCTATTAAAATACTTTACTCGATGAATTGAATTTGATCTGCCCTGTTGATCACGTTAAATAAATGTCATCTAAACTATAATAAAGTAAATAGTAAAGTAAATTCGTATGGCTTTTATTGGTGGGGAGTCCCTTGCGGGAAGGTCCCACCGCCTGAATATATAATTTAAGCCGTCAATGGGCCTTACGACTGTCATACTTCAGCCGGGACCGACAGTTTAACGTGCACATCCGATAACACGGGTAGTAAAGTAAATAACTGGCTTATACACTTACGGGATAGGAAAATTATGTTTGACGCATCATCCATCACGTCTGAACTACTGGACTGATTAATTTTAAATTTTGCATATAGATTCTTAATTAACCGAGAATTGTTATAGGCCAATTTTCAATTCTTCAAATTTTCATTACATCAAGTTTTCAGTTTGTCAAGTTTCAAAATAGAGCCTTGCGGAGCACGGGTTACCTGCTAGTTTGCAATAAATGATTGATATTCACTTTCTGAAGGTTTGCAAAAAGTTGTTGCATTTTTGCAGTAACAGGGATGCTCCGGCCCTGGATCACATAGTTCCGCCCGACTCGACAGCCGCCTACGACATGATGGACGTCATCCTCAGTCTGGTCGACGATCGCGACTTCTTCGAGATTCACCCCAAGTACGCCACCAACATCATCGTCGGGTTCTCCCGGATGAATGGACGCACCGTCGGATTTGTCGCCAATCAACCGAAAGTTGCTGCTGGTTTGTCATCAACCAATCAATCAATAACTTTATTCAACATGAACACACAATAAAAATACAAAATCTCACTGCCGGCGCACAAGTTGTTCTTTGCCGATAGTACCATATTGTAATCTATATGAATAAAAATCGAACCTCAAATTTTGACATTCAATAACTTTTTTATGTGTGCACCAAATTTGATGATGTTTTTTTAGTTGTGTTTGTTATGTTCAGGACCAGGTTTATGGCCTATCAAATTTACAATCCGACTTCAGGACTCTTTCCTACGGTCCTTCAAAGTTTACATGTAATCCTTATGGGAGAAGATTTGTGAGCTGGCCACACACAGAAATAAAAATCAGCTATTATAATCATTGCGTCATCCAACAGCCGTCGGTAGATAGTAGACAAGAGTGTGTGCTTCTCCATGTACATATTAATAAGTACATATTTATTCTAGTATTTCATTCTAAACGCCCCGACTAGAAACAAAATTACTGTTCTGTGTGTAACCATTCAGCAGTGCGGCCTCAGGTAAAAGACTTACATGCTCTAAAGACATTGCTTTATTTCGAATAATTGTGCTGTCTTCGGTGTTCAGAATTAATTGATTTTTAGTAAATTTCTTATTTGGAAAATTATCTATACAAATAAAATGCCGCTTCGCGCCTCCTCAGGTGTGCATACAGCTAAAATTTGTCATGAGATGCTTTAAACTATTTGGCGGTATGAAGTTCGCTGGGCCAGCTAGTTGACAATATTTATTGTATTAAGTAGCCCAGTAGAAATAAATATAGAAAATCAATTAATAAAAAAGAAAAATAGAATTGTGATACCCTTTGAAATTAATAAAATAATAGATTAAAAGCTGCGTTTACACCAAAGTTATTAACAAAATGTTAATAACTTAATCTTCATAGATTCTATCAGATTGAACATAACTTATCATGCACATGATGAACATATGTGTTTGTCAAGTTCAGTTCAATCTTATAGAATCTATAAGGATTAAGTTATTAACGTTTTGTTGATAACTTTGGTGTAAACGCAGCTTAAGAATACAAATGATAACTACTAGTTTCAGTGTTCACACCATCGTCAGATTTTTGAAAATAGATTTCAAATAAACATTTACTAATTAGGGTACTATAATTATATTTTATAAATAAAATAAAGTAGTCCTGAATTTAAAGAGAAAATCAATTTTACAATATTGGAAAATTGATTTAATACTTCGAAGAAAGATTACTTATTCTCCGCTACACATAGATCTCTTCTGATCACTAATAAAATACTTGTCTTTTTCCATTTCCTCACATGATGCCGAAGGTCTAATAAATGTTTGAATTCAATTATTGTGAAATTCACTGAATAAGATAGTGAAATTACATTCCTATTAATTGTTGAGGTATTTTGAAGAAAATTGAAGCTTCTGTCCTCTTTAAGCATGGCACATTTCAAAATTGCTTTATATTTATAAAAATGGAATAAACTTGGTAGTAGTGGTGATGAAGTAATTATTTGTTATAATTGTGGTTTCTTTTTCGTTGACTTCTTCTTGTTTGCCTTGATCAGGTTGCTTGGACATTAACGCATCTGTGAAGGCAGCACGCTTTGTGCGCTTCTGTGACGCTTTCAACATTCCTCTAGTAGTGCTAGTCGATGTGCCCGGATTCCTGCCCGGCCTCAGTCAAGAGCATGGCGGCATTATCCGTCATGGCGCCAAACTCCTCTATGCTTTCGCTGAAGCCACTGTTCCCAAAGTCACCATTATCACTCGCAAGGCATGTCTTCTATCGTTATTTCATCGATTTCTTTGTAAGGCTAGGTGCACACCAGTTAGTGAAGACAAGACATGATCAGACATGTTCAATCACAATACTTCACATAGTTGCTTATGAAGACATGTCTAATTGCAATGACTAATCAGTGTGAGTTGCGTCATAAGCAACAATGTGAAGTATTGTGACTGAACGTGTCTGATCCTGTCTTGTCTTGTCTTGACTAACTGGTGTGGGCCTAGCCTTAGTATGCATGCTTTAGTCACCATTAACACTTGCAAGGCATGTCTTCTGTCTCTATTTGATCGATTATTTTACCGTGCATGCATTGATAGAAGCTTCATGTTTAATTTATTATTATATTATGGTGAAGCTGTGAAAGTAGCTTTAAACTTGAGAGCAGCGTTGCATTTAATGCGTGTAATTACAGTGACTATAAAATTTATAAATTTTAAGTGATTATAAAGTCAGTACGTGTAATTCAAGGTCTATAGAAACACAAAATGGCTGCCCCATAAGGAACACGGGTGTCTTGTCCTGTTTCTATAGACCTTGGTGTAATTGATTATATGGTGGCGAATGTAACTGTATGTTTCGACCCATTTCAATACATACATTACATTCAGCACTCAATCTTGAAGCTACCTGCGTCGCTCCACCATGTTTCCAACCGTTTATAGATTAATGGATTGGAAGTTCCCATCCATTGCACATTAAAGAAGACTGTAGAGGCCACGCGCAACATCGATAAATAATATTTTAGATGTCTATTTTATCTTGGAAATTGTGACCGATTTAAATGCTGTAGCTCGGATGGATTCCATGCATTTAATTTGTGTTTTCATTTTGAGATATCCATTCCGATTGAAAAAGAGAGTTGATAAAATTAGTTTCCACCCTTCATTCACTATAAACGATTATAATTCATAGCTCTGATTACGGTATATCCCTAATAAATATATTATTAGGTGTTTTGCGTCACCTACTGTTCTTATGCATATGAACATAAATTAAATCTTCATTTTATTACTATTATTTATAATATAAACGATATCATTTCGTTATTATATCTAATTAAATAAATATATGTATCTTGGTTTAAGTGCAGTAGCATATACTTATATTTATTTTTTGTAAAGCTTTTTTGTATTTTGTTTTTGGCAAATAAAATTCATTCATTCATTCATAAAATTTATTCATTCATTCATTCATTCAAATAGTTCTTATTTGATGTTCTAGAAATTTTTCAACTAAAATCCTTTTGGTTATGCCACCCTATACATATAACCAGAATAGGCCTACTCTTTATTTTAACTCAAATTTATAATTCAATTTTTTCTTATAGTACTTCTACAACTTACTTGTTTAGCTATTTATCAATAGTTCAAGTTACGTGTCTGCTACTGTAAGAGGTGATCTCAATTATTCTATTCTATTCAAAAAACATGACTCCATTTTTACTTACACAAGCATGAATTTTGCTTACACGATATCACGTTCAATCCCAAAGCCTACCGACTATGATTACGAAATCAAGATGATTAATTAGCTATTTTTGCATTCAGGCTTATGGCGGGGCGTATGATGTGATGGCATCAAAACACCTGAGGGGCGACTCGAATTACTCGTGGCCGACTGGCGAGATCGCTGTGATGGGATCCAAGGGAGCGGTCGCCATTCTCTACAGGGGAAAAGACAATCTGGCTCAGTATGAAGCTGAGTATATCGATAAATTTCGCAGCCCTCTGTCTGCTGCTGTAAGAGGTGAGCGCAACTCTATTCTATTCAAATAGCATGACTCTATTCTATTACATTTAAAATATTTGTTGTTTGTTCATAATCAAGTATTTTTACTATAGTGAGGTCCACACGTTATAATGACAGTATTTGATCAACTTTGGTGTTGCTATCCTTGTCTATCATTCGACAAAGCAGGTAGTACTATCTTTTTCTTGCTCCGCAACGATGCCAAATCTGCTTTTGACAATGTAGAAAGATAATTAATCAATGCAGAGAATCGGCAACGCTGTTCTCCCATCTTAATCCACTGTCACTGTAACGTGGATCTCACTATAGTAAATGATATGGTGATTTCACATCATGTTGGGATGTGGCAGCAAGAATATTTATTTATTTATTGGAGAGAGCAATCAATACAATAGTTGGAAAAGAAAAATTGGCTATTGCCCAAATATTCTAATATTCTCGTTATCATAAAATCAAAACGATAATAATATATCTCTGTTCTACTATAAATGTATGCATTCGCTATACAGAGTGTTTACAAACTCCCTACGAATACTCTAGGGCATTGTTCCTGAGTAAAAAACTTATCTAAATATCATATTTAAATTGTCCGGAAGTATTCAGTTACTCACACAGCGGCCATTTTGCTTTTTTCACTTATTATTATTTTTTTAATAATGGTTAAACATACGAAATTGAAACTTTTCACGATCATAATAACAACTAGATAAAGCTACAAAAAATTATAATGATTTTTCAAATTCATAAAACAAAATTGTGGCCATTTAAAATTTTGTTTCTTAAATAACTCAGAAACCGTTGAATCAGAATAACTTTCTTTATTAAATTTAATTGCCTATCGATTGGTACCAGAATTAACTGAGATATGGCAGCTTTAGTGGTTGGTGACCCATCTTAAGAGGGTCATGTAACGTTATTTTATTGTTTGAAATGACCTAAAATCGCTTACTATTAGTAACATTCAATGTAAATAGAGATTGTTGCATCATTGAGGCGACTCTATCAGCATGCCTTGTTTTGCACTGCAACAAACTCTCATTGGTTACCTATCACTAAGACTGCCATATCTCAGTTATTATTGTTCCAATACCAAAAATTCTGGTACCAATCGATAGGCAATTAAATTTACTAAAAAAGTTATGCTTGCAAAGTTTTTGTAAAACCAAAGGTTTCTGAGTTATTTAAAAAACACAATTTTAAATGGCCGCCATTTTGTTTTATGAATTTGAAAAATTATCATAATTTTTTTCTAGCTTCGTCTAGTTGTTATAAATGATTGTGCAAAGTTTCAATTTCGTATGTTCAACCATCATTTAGAAAAAAAATAATTAGTGAAAAAATCAAAATGGCCTCACAATCTAGTCAGTGTAAATGATGAGATGGTTGCGAATTATCTTTTCCTACCACATTCTATTGTAGATAGCTGTGTATCAATTCATCCCGGTATATGCGAATACCTGATATAATATTAATCCTACCTCTGATGTAATATTTATGAATGACTACTCGTACAAATATTTGTATGACTATTTATGATATTCTGACTCTGCCTTGTATTAGAAATATCGTACTGTTTAGAGTAAAGAAATCTGTAAAGATTTACATAGAAGTTACATAGAGTAGATTTACATAGAGTAAAGATGATTATTTCTCCCATCTCTGATTCTAGTTAATGATTATCAATATTATATGTTATTTATGAATTTTTTTCCAAGATTTGATGTTAATATATTTTAATAATCTAGATGAGATATTTTGGTAATAAATTCTTGATATTTCTATAAATTCACAACAATTCTATAATTATTAATTTTTGATCCTCTGTGATTTTCAGGTTACATAGATGATATTATTGAGCCTAGAACAACAAGAAGAAGGATTTGTCAAGACCTGGAAATGCTATCAACCAAGAAACTTTCCAATCCACCAAAGAAGCATGGAAATATTCCATTATAAACACTAAATTGGTGATTCTGGATTTTTTTATTTCTCCGGAGACTTTTCAGACTATCAAGTCTTGTACAGTTGTGAGAGATAACTTGGAAAACATAATATTATAATCTTCCAGGTAAACTGTGAGTTAAAAGCAGTTTAAAGAACTTAGATTGATTGGAGTTTTCACTTTTAAAGAGTAAAATTCAGGGAATCTTTTTAATGAATAAAGTGTATAATTGAATCAGTAGCCTAAATGAATATGGAATGTGATCTGTTTATTATACATATTTTC
The DNA here is from genome assembly GCF_014356525.2 of Nilaparvata lugens. NCBI lineage: Eukaryota > Metazoa > Arthropoda > Insecta > Hemiptera > Delphacidae > Nilaparvata > Nilaparvata lugens. The sequence goes on along the minus strand of NC_052505.1, from coordinate 11,218,048 downwards.
TATCAATTTGTTAGAGCATTGATTTAGATCTAGCATTGAAAGTCTGATTGATTTATATTTGAGTTATATAAATTCTATTTATATTTTATATGTTATATAATTTAATTTTATATATTTGAAATTATATTACATTTTATTAAAATACCACAAAACGTTATTCAGTTCAGTACTTACGCTACTTTCATTGAAAATTGAATGTTAAAATTTAATAATATAATGTATCAATGTTGGAGGCATTTAAACCGGTATAATGCATTCAATTATATGATTCAAAAATACAATTTGCATATTCAGACCAATCTACAGATATTTTTAATTTTCAGATCTGGTTGCACGTACGTTTATTAAATTTTACCGAGGTTAAATGATGTCATCGCATGGTCCGATTCGTACATTGGTTCCGTTAGATGATATAATTTAAATTTAAAGACGTACGTGAAAGCGGGTAAGTGAATTCTTATTGAATAAATTCGTTACCAGAAAATATTCCTAAAGTCCTTAAAAAATAACTTTTGACTTGGAGATATGCGGAGCAGAGAAATGGAGGGAGATCAGCCAATTATAGTGATGAATAGTATAGAGTCAAAGGTAGAAGCGCAGTAGCCAATTTTTCGGTTAGACTCAGTCGACTCAGTGCTTTTAGAGAGGAAACTTCGAATTTGTATCATGAGCATTTGAAATTAGAGAACGCTGGTCGCATTAGAACGGCAACATCGCCGCACGCTGTATCTCTACCTTTCTCTGCTGCGCATATCCCTCCAAGTCAAAAGTAATTTTGTAAGGACTATAATAAATTTTCTTCTTTAGAACATTTTTCACCGTCACCAATTACCGGCATCCAATAAGCTGATACTATACTCTGTCCAAAAAGGCATGAGCTCTGAAGGATTAGGCCGACCCTCCTACTAATCACACACACAAGCGCAGTCTCCTTTTGTGTGTGTGAGTAAAGGGACGGTCTGCCTACCTGTATACTACCATAGAGTAGCAATAGCGTAAGTAGATATCCCATGGTATAGGGCGTTTATGTCGCAACTTTTACTGTTATCTCAAGCCGATTACTGTGGTTTATTGTCGATTTTTACTGTTTTGACCGGGTAAGAGTGTATGAACGGCACAATATGAGAGACTTCCAGCGTCATGAAGCTTCAGGGGATAGAACTACGTGGACTATTGGCTTGAGATAACAGTAAAAGTTGCGACATAAACGCTCCATACCATTGGATATCTACTTACGCTATTGTTACTCTATAATCAATATATAGTTACTATTGTTACTCTCTCTCTCTCTCTCTCTCTCTCTCTCTCTCTCTCTCTATATATATATATATATATATATATATATATATATATATATATATATATATATATATATATTCTCGTAGTATATCAATGGCGCAGGTAGGCCGGGCGTGTGTGCCTGCGCGCGTGGGGGAGCGAGGGTCGGCTTAATCTTTCAGGGCTCATGGCAGTCTGGACAGACTATAATTGATACATTATCTGATACATACAACTATAACTACTGTTCAACTGATATTACATTAATTGAAAGTTAGTAGTTTGTGGAGAAAATCATTAAATTAAAAATCAACTAAATTTTCTTCTGTCTGGGTGAAATGAACACTGGAAAACATATTATAAATTTTATTAAATCTTACAATATAACACATTTATTTCTTTGAAAAATAATGAGCATAGATATTCCATGTAAGGGATAATCCAAAAAGGATTTTGAAACATCCACAATAACATTGTTTAACCATGAACAGTTCTTAACTGCTATGAAGATATAATCGTTGGAAAATTCAACAGCTGCCATTTAATGGAATGATTGGTAAAAGCACAGATATCAGTACAGGTTTAGCATTAAAGATCAAGATCCACAATATTTAAATCTATTAAGATTTAGGTTATTTGAAACCGGACACCATCGATAGAATGTTAGTAGCGAATTTTATACGAAAGTATACATGTTTTTATCACGTAGCAATAGGCCATTTGAAAAATACCCTCGTTATTCGAAAATAGGAACACAAATGCATCGTATTACATGTCCGATATGAAAACTTTTCTCTTTATGTCAAATGGGCGATTTCTTATATTCTGAGTTTCAGACATGTATCGTGTAGTCCTGCTTCTCACGGTCTCTCTCTTGTCTGTACCTGTAAGATACAATTAAAAATATAAAATACATATTAACCATTAACCTTATTCTTATTCAAGAGAGTACTTCTTCTGCAAGTAATGTGATGCACTGTATATTTGATAAAAATATGAAAATGAATAATTTTATCAAAACTATCAATGTTAACATATTTGAAAAATTTATATTCTTGAAACTAGAATAGATTTGAATTTTCTTCTCTAAATCGAAATCATCTCGACTTATAATTTAACAAATAGGAAATTTATTGAAAAATGAAGGCGAAGTTCCTGTACCATAGAGAAAAGATAGATTATGCTATTTTTCCTCTCTGCCTCTACTATCCGAGTCCCGCAAGGGAAACCCAACAACAAATTTTCATACGAATTTACTTTATTCGAATCACTATCTCTGAAATTTAATTAATTTACAAATCTCAAAAACACAAAAACAATCAGAGTGATTTGGAATGAGAAACAAGCTTAGTCCTTACTATTCCATTCCAACTTGGTCCTAAAAATCAGAAGACCTACTTGTAAACACAGATATTTTTTGATCCAAATATAATATCCAAGAAATTTTGAATCGTATAAGAACAATTAACTCCAGTCATCAGTTTAAAACTTGAGAAATATTGAAATATTCAACATTATTTAAACTAATGATTAGAGTGAGTTATTGTTATTATATTTTTATTCTATAATTATTCTTAAATTGATTGGGCATATATTATATTCGGATCAAAAATATGTGTTAACAAGTATGCTTACTGCTTTTTCGACTAATTTTTAACCGAAATAAATTTAATTATTATTAATTAATATAAATATTAAAAATTAATTGAGAATAAGAATAAGAATTCTTTTATTCCTTTAAGAAAATGGCATAAAAATGGCAATTGGAAACGTCAATAATACAATATAATACTAATTATAATTATTAAAATGCATTGTTTCACATTGGTAAAAATACAATTACTATAAAATCACGTGGAAATACATGTGCACAAGTGTAAAATGTAGTGATTTTATACATAGACAATAGGCAACATGGTAAGCCTTGTAGAAAATAGAAAAATCGATAAGCTCAATATGGCCATTCTAGACTTAAAAGGAAGTGAAAAATTAAAGTTTGAAAAAGTTTTCCATTCTCACTTGGAAAAAGTCACCAAAAGAATATAGAGGGTTTTGCAGAATAATGCCCTCCAGTTCAGATCTGGACTCCTGCAACACCCTTGCCGAGCATGGCAGCACATTAAAAAGTTCAAGGGAAATGTGTATGGGACTTTTGAAAATCTTCCCCAACCGAGAATATGGATCATCAATTTTATATCTGTTTCTTGTATTATAACTGTGCATTTCTTCTCTGCAAAGGAAGCTATCTATTCACCTCTTCACGCACTCATTAAAAGCCTAAATGCTATCATGCTATACACCTTCATAATTTTTCCCTTAATGGAGAGGAGTGTTACCTCTTTACTAGGTTGGATAGCTGCTGTTCAAGTTGCTCATGACGTAGAATCCTCAGTCCACCTCCGCAGTTTTGGTTCTGGTCGCATTCAGTCTCCGACAACTCCCTGCTGTCCGAAAAGCCCTGGGGAGGGTGCAGGGGCACACTTTCACGACATCTGAAACATTCCAATTCCACAAAAATTATACAAATTATGTCAATACAGAAAACTTTCTATTAAATAACAAACTGGATTCAATTTGTAATATTATCAAGGATGCACGAAAAAACACTGGGAATAGGTGAACAGCAGAAAAATTGACTTTGACTAGTCCAATTGACTTATAACTATAGTGAGGCAACGTTATAACGGCAGTATCAACATTGGTGCTGCTATCCTTGTATATTATTCAACCAAGCAGATATCTTTCCCTAGCTCCGCAACGTTTGCTAGATTGCTTTTAATTATGCAGACATATAATTAATTAACAAAATATTTAATCTCAATTATGGAAATTTATTATTGGAGGTCGAGTTTTCTTCAAATAATTGTTCATATTGACTCTACTACTAAGCATGTACAATTGCACATGTAATATTAAGGTAAAGTAGACAGGTACCAGGCAAAAAACTTGCCATGTATATATTCCATGTATAGAAACTATTCTATTTTATTTTTCTGAGAAAATTAAAGTAGGTTGTATTAATTTTTGATAATGCTCACATCAAAATATAAGAGTAGGTAGTGCTTGGGTAACAATATGTGATTGATGATTAAAGATAAGATTGAATTTTGATATACTCTAAAGAAAATAATTAGAGTGAAGTGGCATGTAGGCCTATCTTGTGTCCAGGCAAAAAATAAAGGCGGCTACTCTAATCTATTCTAGATTGTTTCGAACAGGTAGTCAGTCATGTGCAGTAGAGAAGTCAGAAGCTAGTGTTCAATTATTCCATCTATGCATGCATTCTGCATGATTTTAGTTATTTATTGTATGAATTGTGATAAATTATTGGAATAGTGTAAATATTGAATTAATTGGTTCTTAGTTGATTGAAAAAGATAATGTGATATTTTGTTCTCTGCTAAGGTCTTAAAACACCTACTTGCGCTACCTTGGTGAGACTAATCTCCGAGATCTATGCTTTCTGTTCATTTCCGGCGATGCTTCTGCTGATTCTGTACTCGAGTCTTGGTCATACATAGAAGAGGCACCTGTAATTAACAACCATTATAAGAATAAAAAGAATGCTTTATTATTCAAGTTAACACAATACAATATATACAAACACACATTTACGGCTTGATTAGAAAATCGCCAGCCTGGAACAACCATTATAATACGGATACTAACATTATTTGCTGTTGCTATTTTCCTTCTCATTGATAAATACTGTACAATTGGTTGAAATATAAATCAAAAGCAAACGGACATAGCAACAAACAGACGGGGGGGGGGAAATCGAACGTCTTCATGCAGACGTAAGCAGACAAATGGGGACATATGGACTTCTGTGTGCATTGCAACATTAGAACACCAGGGGCCTACTGTATGAGTCAAATACAAACTAATAATATTATTAGTCATCTTGCTATTAGAACGGGCAGAAATACTAGGTTGTATTTTCTCATGCAATAGGGCCCTGGGGAAAGATTTTTGCTCCGTCTTTCTGCTTCTGTGTGTAGCCTACAGTATTCGCCTTGAAGTAGTAAACATAGCACTCAAATTTATGTTATTTTTTTACTTTCCTTGCCCTATTACCATAGGAAAGTATTGCTTTCCGAAAAAATTAAGGTACCCCAATTTCTAAATTTCTATACATTTCAAGGTCACCAATACAGACCAAAATGTTGGCGAAAATGTTGTCAAAAACAGGGGTTTTCGCGATTTTCTCAAAAATGGCTCCAACGATTTTTATCAAATTCATAACTAGAATAGTTGATAAGCTGTATCAACTGTCTGTCACAAGTCCCATATCTGTAAAAATTTCAGTAGCTCCGCCCCATCTATGCAAAGTTTTATTTTAGTTTCCCAATTATCAGGCTTCAGATACAATTTAAACAAAAAAATTAAGTGGAAAAGATTGAGCATGAAAATATCTACAATTAATGTCTTGTAACATTTTCACCTAAAATCGAAAATAAGTTCGAAATTCTAGAAAATGTGATTATTCAATTGCAAACTGTTTGCAACTGTTGATTCTATTAAATCATTCACTATGAAGAGATAGCAGACTTCGTGTGTCTCCAGCGTATTGTCGTGTCACCAGCTGGCTCAGACCTTTAAATAGTAGACTTGAAATGCGCGTGAACACTAGCGTCAGGGGATCAATTTTCATAACGGCAAGTAAAGTTGTGTGAGTGCTCCACACCAGATTTTTCTTCAGGGCTTCTTTTGAATATAAATAAAGATATAAATCTGAGTAGAGTATCAGTGAGTATCACTAAGTAGTATCAGTGACTTGACAATGGCATTAGTAGCCGAAACATGTCGTGACGAAATAATTTTAAAAGGGTACTCAGATTTATATCTTTATTTACACTCAAATTTATCTATGGTTTAAAATATACTATTCAAGAACATAGCATGTTATTAGAGAAGGAACGAAGAAGAATCCAATGCCTACCAGTGTTTCTGCGTCCAATGGATTGGGAAGGCAGCTGGTGAGTGTGAGGGGCTCCGCCCCCGGTCCCCGCCCCCGCACTGCTGTCCGAATCAGACATAAAGACTGTGCTGCTGTTTCTGGAGGCGGCGCCGCCTCCGCCTTTCCGCCCCACTGGAAGCGTCTGCTGCGTCGAGATGCACGAGATCTCTTAACACACACAACACTATCTCACAATCCATGAATTCACCAAACAACTAATCATGAACATAGAGTGATCTGTGACATCTCACTTCTAATCATCTAATCTTGTTAAATTCTAAATTTGTGCACTTTTAAAATGGTACAAAGTTAGTATTCCAATTACCTACTATACTCTTTACAGTAGCATGTTCTTTCCAATGCTCCTCCTTTATGCAGACGTGTCCACCTTCATAAGGCCATTTCCATGCAGTAATGACCTATTTCTGTGTGGTGTATTATTATTTTTTGAATCTTGTGAATTCCTCTCTAGTTGCTGTTTATTATTATTTTATTGTGACTTGAGTTGAGAAGTCTATTAGATTCTCTAGATTCTATTAGATTAGTATTTTTTGTTTTTCAACTGTAGGCTCTTTTATAAAAAACGCCTAAGGTACCTACGGAGTTGTTTGCATAAGTACTTGATATTTTTATCAATATTTTATGGTACTGTTGTTCCAGTAAAGTGAGCAGTTAGCTGTTTTGCTTCATTATATTTTCTATAGTGTGGTGCACATAATACCTATGTTTATAATTACATATTTTAAATATGTTTATTATTGCTGTTACTCTGTTCATTTTTCACTTGTTTTGTACATTATTTTTACACAAAAATAACTTAAAATTATTGTTATCATTAATTCGACAAAAATAATTCAAGTTTGTTTCAAATTCAACTATTCAATCTATATATATAAAAGCGAAATGGCACTCACTCACTGACTGACTCACTTACTCACTCACTCGCATAACTAAAAATCTACCGGACCAAAAACGTTCAAATTTGGTAGGTATGTTCAGTTGGCCCTTTAGAGGCGCACTAAGAAATCTTTTGGCAATATTTTAACTCTAAGGGTTGTTTTTAAGGGTTTAAAGTTCGTCTTTTAGCATGTATATTCTTCTTCTCCCAATCTCTTAATTATAATTGAAATTTCCATATCATATGTTATTATAGAACTATAATCTAGATAGAGTACCTCTTCGAAACAGTTGTTAACTGGCAACTAAATTAATAATTTTGTCAGGTTGGCATTAAGTTGAGTTGACTTTGTTAGGTTGGCACCAAGTTGAAGATTTAAATGCATTTATCGCGGAAAAATTGATTGGGCACTGCTACTTTAATCCTGGGAATATTATATTACTAGCAGTCAGGCTCGCTTCGCTCGCCATATCCGTTTAGCCAGCCGTTTAGTCTGGCCCCTGACTGGATTGTCCTAACATATGATAAAAATGCCCAAATGAAAAATGCAGGCGAGCGAAGCGAGCCTGCTGATCTCATTCTTGGACGATCCAGTCGGGGGTCCAGGGGGCTCTGCCCTTCGCTAGACGGATATGGCGAGCGAAGCGAGCCTGACGGCTAGTAACGTGTATTATTATTTATTAATCTATTATTTTATTCCTCATATTATTGTGGTAGCTGGTTGGTATTCCAAAGGTACACACTTGAAAATAATCTTATTGGATAAAATGAACAAGCTCTAGGTTCCGTATTTGGTTTTCAAGAGTATATTAGTTTTCACTTAATGTCAAAGTTCTTTTACTACAAACTCTCAAAACGGTTGAGATAGAAGGCATTTTTTGTCAAATGCCACAATGTGAATTTATAATTAAATTTGATTATTATTTTCGTAACATACATTATTGAAGGATTACGTGGTGCTTTTTGCGAATCGCCCATGATAATTTCATTTATATTACTCATGTATTTTACTCTTTCATCCGACCACGTTCGTTAATTATAATATTAAAAATCTCCCTCCCCTCTCTAACTCGATCGCCTCTTTTCAAAAACGGATATTTTAAAATAGGTACCGCAAAATACTCTTCATCAATATCATGATGAGAGTTTCATATAAATGCAGAATCAAAAATGACTGTACAGCCTGATTTTGAAAGCATTTGTACGCACTAATCCGCACTATCCATCTACATTAAACATTATGATATAAAAACATTCTCAAGTTCAAGAATCTCCAAAAGTGTAGTAAGGTATAGTTTGTGAAGATCAATTACCTAGACTCAGCGCATCTTGTACAATTTTGCTGGAACTGGATTTGGAGCGACCTCTGGCGTAGTGGTAGTCCTTCATGGGTCTTCCCTCGTAGCAGTCGTGCTGGCTGAACGTCTGGAACTGCAGCGAATGAGCTGCCGCCTGGTTAGGCAGGCTGAATGTTGCGTAAGGACTGATTTCATAGTCACCTGCAAAATCAACCAAAAATTAATAGATGAAAAACATATTGTAGAAATCCAAGATGAGAATGGTATTGTCTCAATAAAAACCCATATATAAGATTCATAAGTCAGTGGAAATTATGGGAACGCATTGTTGTCTTCTATTGTGCAATAGCTATTAATTGATATAGCCGTTAAAATATAGCATTGATCGAAAAAAAATTAGGCTATTTATTCATTTATTGACACAATTTATTATAAACAATTCATTGAAATTATTATGATAAATTATCTATATTAGGCCCAGAATTGTTGAAAATAAAAAACAATAATTAAGTTTTAGTAGGCCTATATGCTTCTTGAAATAGGTAAAAAAAGGACTGACAGATGTTTAGACAATCATTTCAATTTGGATTAGAATTTTCATTTGTTAAATTTGAAAAGTTTTTTATAAAACATAGCGGACTCATTTTTCGTAATCAAAATAATAACAACGTAATCAAAATAATCACGTTGTAGTGCTCTAAAATTCAAATTATTTATTTGCATTTTCATTCATATACATACATTATTTTTTACAACATGTTATTTTCTGCATTATTGTTAGCATTCAATATCAACATTACCAATTACACAAAATTTTTACATATCAAGTGTTGGCCATCTTATGACTTATGACTTTCATCGGTGAGGAGACCGCATGATGAATATGTGACAAAATATCCACCTCAAAGCTCCACCTCAAAGCTCCACCTCAAAGCTCCACCTCAAAGCTCCACCTCACTCTGTAACCCAATATATTATTCATGGCTGATTAACTCAAGTCTGGAGGCGCTTCATCACGAGAGTGATGATTCTCACTGCTAATTAATGAACATTAGACTGCCATGTCGATTCAAAACAATCATGTTTAAAGGAAATTATAAATTAAGATTAAATGAAAAAGACTAAGAAATTGTCAAAAAACTACAGATTTATTGTTATTTATAAAGACCGGTTTCGGTTATTACATCATTGTCAATCTCTGATCGATAAACCATCTCAATCTCTGATATCACCATTGTCAGTTTATCAGAGATTGACAATGGTGTAATAACCGAAACCGGTCTTTCTAAGTATCAATAAATCTGTGGGTTTTTGACAATTTCTTAGTCTTTTCCATGTTATATGAATAATTACCAAAGTATCAACTTCTCAACTACACACAAAAAGTGAAAAATATAAATTAAGAGTTCATCATGGAATTTTAAATTGAAGATTATTTCTATGCGTATTAAATTCTAAAATTAAATGTAATGGCTGGTTTTTGTAAGAATTGTACCTGAGTTGTCGTTTGTGATGCGACCACTCTGGTTGTGACTCAAATCAGTTTTATGAGACGGCGGAGACAGTGAATGCGGAGAATGGTGGCCCTGCTGATCGAAGTTCCTCTGGTTTTCCAGCTCAGCTATGCTTTTACTATTCGATGTTTCGGCTGCTTTATACCCAGTATATTGTCTGCTCAAACAAAACACAGAAATAGTAATATTCATCACTTAAAGTTCATAGATTCGGAAATTAAATAATTTTTTCAATAAAGTGTCCTCCACTAATGATGTCCTAACAGTTCGATCATGATATCAGACAAATTTGATGGTTTCAAAAAGATTCTAATTTTTAAATAAATTGTCCTTTACGAATTGTTCATGATGCCACACAGATTTATTAGGTTCGTAATATTTTTAGTTGAGTGTCCTTTAAGAATCACAAAGAAAAACAAAGAAAGTGAGATGTATCACTCAAAGTTCATAATTTCAAAAATATTTTATTTCACTCAAAGTTCATAATTTCAAAAATATTTTATTTTTTAAATTGGGTGAGTGTCGTCCTCTACACATCTTTGTTACTGCTTGATATCACACACATTTGATAGTTTAAAAAGATTTCAATTTTTTGAGAAAAAGCAAAGCAAGTACTGATTTTTTAATGACATTTTTCAAATAGTATAAACATGGAGAAGAATGTAACAATTGTTTTAGAAATATCTGTTGAAGATTGTAATTATTTCAAGTCTTGATCTTCCCACAATAAAGTTTTCAACTTTGAACTTTTACTATTAGCCTACAACTATCTTTAGACCATTCTAAACAATTTAGTATCTTTTAAATTTCCATCAGTTTGAAAGCAACGTATGATACACAATAATTATTCTTCTCTTCACTCATGTACCGCTAGATCTGTGGATTAGGTGTTTCATTCGATGCTATTGATCACTTAATTTCGAGAATTTTGGAGATTCCCAGAAGAATTTTCAAAAAGAATAGTGGAAATGTACGGTTTCATCACACTGATAAAAAAGTGTTGAAAATACTGTTTATATCGTACTTGAATTATGAAGTTTTACCTTTTTCTTGAGAGGACGCAGGCGCACAAAGTGAGAGCTATTGTACAGAAGACGCCAGAGACAACCGGCACCATTATGTTGAGGCTGACCAGTGAGTGGGTCGGCTCCTCTGGGATCAGTTCCAGTGGAATCACTTCTGCAATAAAAACATGAAATGTCATAAAATTAATTTTAGCCTAGGTTAATCTTTAACAAAAGTTGGTCAAATAGTCAAGTCAATATAGTCATGAAAAAGGGGATGTGCTTGCAATATTTTATATTGTAGTTCTAATTTTCTAATATATTGTTTGGATGCATATAAGAGGAGTCCAGAACAAATTTTTGCATGCAAAGCTTCCTTAAGCTAGATACAGAGTGGCCCAAAAACCTCGTATTTTTTGTTCATTTTCCAGTTTTTAGCTATATCCGCCAAATCCAGTCATGAGACAGAAAAAATTGCTCCTGCTTCTTATATTTTGGAAAACTCTTAATTTTTAGCTCCAACCTTCAGTACCGTACAGATTTCATTGTCCTCACATTGAGATTTCGCACAATATGATATAAGTTCATAAGATCATGTTCTATGAGAATCAACCGTTAAATGCACTTATTTTAGTGGAGAGAAGCGCATAAGGAAACCTCAAAGAACAAAATTTCAAACAGTCATAACTTTTGACACAATATGATCGGATCTCACTCGGATCTTCTCGGCTCGTCAAGGCCGTCAAAATCATGTATCATAAATCGTGGCGATTCGACTAAGTCTGTACGCACCTTTTATTAGCTTGACTTTATTATCTTTACTACCTATCTATAAACATTGTCTCGATATTGTATCATATCGTGTTTGTGATGGATAGAATTTTATTTATCTATTTATTCAACTTAAGATCTTGAAGACCTTGTAGAATCGGAAACGAGACGAATAGGTTTATAATAGCGAGTTAGAAATTTTATGTTTTGAAGTATTTTATTGGATAAACCAAGGATACCTTGGCTATTATTTTTTTAAAGTTGTGTTTCTTTCTTTCTTAATTGTTGTATGTTTTCCAAATTATATTTGTTATTTAATATAGATGACACATTCATGTACCTACATTAAAATACACATTGTATATCTTGAATTTAGAGATTGATTGATTAAAGGTTATAATGGTTGATTTTTTTCTTGAAAACATAAAATTTACTATAAACAATCAGCTTATTATCACATTGAATCTACTTGTTTATTCACCTCCAGACCTAGAGCGCGTGGCGAAAACATACTCATGTCTGGCACTGCCAGCGTCGGAGAAGACTACCACCTGCAGGTGATACTTGGTGGCCGGGGTGAGGTCAACCAGTTGGATGTCCTCGTGAGGACGCAGCTGGATGTCCTCGTGAGGACTCAACTGCATGTCCTCGTGAGGACGCATGGCACCGCCTCCGAACGTCTGCCAGTGTGCCTGGCTGTGAGCTCGGTAGAACACCTGGAAGTGCTGCACTGGGCAGCCTCGCTCCGGCCAGCTCTCCAGGAAGATCATCGCCGAAGTCGAGTTCACCGCTATCAGATCGTCTTGTTCGGCCACTCCAGGAACTAGTCAATAACAGAGTTAACCTATTCAAGTATTCAGAGATTTATAATAATTTATGTATTTCATTATCATTATCATTTATTTATCATAATACGAGCAGGTGAAATCCGCCACTGTAAGGTCCAGAGCAAAACACAAATATATTGAATTATGGTTTTGTAGTTCCATGCTGTGAATTGAAAGTATTATCATAGAGAAACAATAGCGTAAGTAGATATCCCATGGTATAGGGAGTTTATGTCGTAACTTTTACTGTTATCTCAAGCCGATTACTGTCGATTGTTGTCGATTTTTACTGTTTTGTTGGGGTGAGAGTGTATGAACGGTACAGTATGAGAGACTACCAGTGTCACACAGCTTCAAGGGAAAGAACTACGTGGACTATCGGCTTGAGATAACAGTAAAAGTTACGACATAAACTCCCTATACCATGGGATATCTACTTACGCTATTGTTCCTCTATGGTATTATCCTTTCAAATTTATCTTGAATACATAGCCTACATAGCAAAAATTTATTTAAAAAATTGAAGCACTATCTATTATTTATTTATTTATTTACTTATTTATTTATTCACGATATCACATCGGAAACAACAGGTAAATGACCCAAATATGTTTCCTTAACACAACAATAATTACAGTAGGCTATACAGTTTAATCAAAACAAAAAAGATATTAAAAATAATGCTAGAAAATGAAAAAAATACTTAGAAAACTAATACTAAAACATTTCTTAATAGAGTTGATGGTGAAAGGGTTGGTGAAAATGAATTATGAAGTGATGAAGGAGAGGTGTTATCAATAACGATGATAAGAGAGTATGCAGTCTTATATGAATGATGAATGATAAGATGAGGGTGATTATGATAACTGCCAGCAAAGAACTTTGAAAAAAAGGGGTAAGTAAGAATAAAATGAGTTTGAATGGGCTAATGAAGGAAAACTAAAGTCAAAAGAGTGATATTTTTGTAATGATAGAAATATTTGTGAAAATTGTGGCTGCTGATGTATGAGTATGTGCTGATTATGAGTAAAAACCTCATTATACAATCTCAGAATATGTTCAAAAATGAAGCACTATTTATTGGAAAAGCCTTATACGATCTCGAAATATGTTCAAAAATAAAACACCATTTATTATACAATCTCAGAGTATGTTCAAAATTGAAGCACTATCTATTATAAAAACCTTATTATACAATTTCGGAATATGTTTAAGAAAATACTTTTTCTGCACTCCAGATTTGCAACATTACAACACAAAATAGTTGGTGGGTTATATGGAGGATTAGTGCACGAAAACAAAAATTAAGTTGGTAACAATGACTGTGGTTAGATTTAGATAAGAATCATTTCAATGGCTACCCTACATGTATGATAAAATCCCAATCTAGAAATCCAAAACAAGAATAATGTTTATCTAAATCATAATTAAATAATAACTTCTCATCATTCAATAATAAATAATGTTTATTTTCTATTGACAGTAATAATTATTTCAACTTCAAGCAATGAGAAATATAGCAAACACACATTATGAAATTCGAATTTTCAGGTTAAATAATTACCATTCGAAATCCATGTCAATAAAATATCATTAGAATATACTACAATAAAATATTTTCTGTTGTCTATGTTATTTTATAAATATTTTTTAGTTTACTTATAGTATTTTTCGGTAATTTTAGTTAACCTTAAGTCTAAATATCTGAATACTGTTTTTAGCTGGATGAAACGAAGTTAGGTACGATTCTTCCCGCTAGGTCGCGCGCTTGTCGGTTCAGCCATCCCAACAAGCTGTTGGCGTGTATTTTGAATGCAAATTTTTTGTTTTATCTGTATTTTTTCTGATTCTTGAATGAATAAAATGAGAACTTTGGCTGAGAATTTTCAACTTCAATTGGATTATTAATTTTTAAATGAATTAAGGTTGTTATTAATAACAGCATCACACACACAAACATTTGATGGATTTCAGCCATCATTTTATCCATAATTACCCACTTTTCATATTCAATGGTAACTGTAGGAAACATTTAATGTTAAATACGTGCGCAAAGTTCCTCTGCTGCACTCAAGAAGCCATTCTGCCTGAGCCGTCTTTCAGTGCAGCAAACTGTCACTTTGCGCACTATTTGCACAAATAACTATTTATCATTTTGAGATAGTAATTTTGAGGTTTAAGAGTTATTATTAGTTGATTATACTCTGGTCGCCCCAGGGCACCATAATTTATTATGGGTGAAGCGCTTATCTGACAATTCCCTGGTCAATGGACGGTGGCTAAGAATATACTAAACTGAACTTGCTAACTGTGCAAGTTCACAATATAAAAAATGAATTGAATAAATATACAAAAATAGATGAATAAATTAGCCTAATCATTATTTTTGTCAAAAACTTCATCAATCTCCATTTAAGTTGTATGAGTTATTCTGCAATAGAGAATACACTAAAGAAATTCAAAATGTATAATTCTATGGAATGCACTTATTTTTGTTGAAATTTTATGAATACATCATGATTCTGGGCTGTGAAGTAGGAATTTGAACAATTGAATTGTACCTTCTCCTTTAGTGGTTGCTCTGACAGGGGCGCTGGGTTTGCTATTGCCCACAGAGTTGGTCGCCTGCAGCTCAATCTCGTAGGCACTTCCACACTGCAGTTTGTCCAAATTGTAAGAGCGGCGATCCTGTTCCAGAGGTAAATGCTGCCATTCCTCATTCTGTTTCCTGTAGCTCAATATGTAACCTGGAAATTTCATTTGAATTTGTTCAGTTTATTCTTATTAAGTTACATGATACTTATATCCTGCATTGAAATGATTAATGAGAACTAATTCGCCTTTTTGTATTATGTATTTTACTTGATTCATGTGGTTTCCAGTTTGGATCTTTCTAGTTTTTATTGTTATATGTATGACACTTTCAACGTTTTTGAATGTGCAACTTATTGAATAAAGTATATTTGATATGATTTGATTCAATCTATCTGTTATCAAGCCAAGAAACATAGTCCAGAAATGGACACATCCATTGATCAAATAATTTGTAATTTGGAGAAAGTGGGATAAAAAACTGAAATTATAATATCACAAGTTTAAGAAATGAATACTATTGTGAAACTTGTTGAATGGAGACTTTTATCACACATTTTCTGAAGATGTGGACTTGGGGTGAAGAGATTCAATACATAATTAGTACGGTATATATAGAAAGTTTTCATCATTACAGAAACAGTTTTTTTAAACTTGAATTTAGCTCCTGTATGGAAGAAGATATTTCGATGTTCTATGATTCTGATGAGAAAGAAATCAAATAATATTTTGACGAAATAAGAATAATTGGTTCACAGTTTAAAAATAGAGAAAACTTTATTTTTCAACATTAATCCAACTTTTCTTGAGCTTGTCAATATCATTGGTGAGAAATTATGAGTCGAACTCCTCTACTAACAAATAACTATTTATCATTTTGAGATAGTAATTTTGAGGTTTAAGAGTTATTATTAGTTGATTATACTCTGGTCGCCCCAGGGCACCATAATTTATTATGGGTGAAGCGCTTATCTGACAATTCCCTGGTCAATGGACGGTGGCTAAGAATATACTAAACTGAACTTGCTAACTGTGCAAGTTCACAATATAAAAAATGAATTGAATAAATATACAAAAATAGATGAATAAATTAGCCTAATCATTATTTTTGTCAAAAACTTCATCAATCTCCATTTAAGTTGTATGAGTTATTCTGCAATAGAGAATACACTAAAGAAATTCAAAATGTATAATTCTATGGAATGCACTTATTTTTGTTGAAATTTTATGAATACATCATGATTCTGGGCTGTGAAGTAGGAATTTGAACAATTGAATTGTACCTTCTCCTTTAGTGGTTGCTCTGACAGGGGCGCTGGGTTTGCTATTGCCCACAGAGTTGGTCGCCTGCAGCTCAATCTCGTAGGCACTTCCACACTGCAGTTTGTCCAAATTGTAAGAGCGGCGATCCTGTTCCAGAGGTAAATGCTGCCATTCCTCATTCTGTTTCCTGTAGCTCAATATGTAACCTGGAAATTTCATTTGAATTTGTTCAGTTTATTCTTATTAAGTTACATGATACTTATATCCTGCATTGAAATGATTAATGAGAACTAATTCGCCTTTTTGTATTATGTATTTTACTTGATTCATGTGGTTTCCAGTTTGGATCTTTCTAGTTTTTATTGTTATATGTATGACACTTTCAACGTTTTTGAATGTGCAACTTATTGAATAAAGTATATTTGATATGATTTGATTCAATCTATCTGTTATCAAGCCAAGAAACATAGTCCAGAAATGGACACATCCATTGATCAAATAATTTGTAATTTGGAGAAAGTGGGATAAAAAACTGAAATTATAATATCACAAGTTAAGAAATGAATACTATTGTGAAACTTGTTGAATGGAGACTTTTATCACACATTTTCTGAAGATGTGGACTTGGGGTGAAGAGATTCAATACATAATTAGTACGGTATATATAGAAAGTTTTCATCATTACAGAAACAGTTTTTTTAAACTTGAATTTAGCTCCTGTATGGAAGAAGATATTTCGATGTTCTATGATTCTGATGAGAAAGAAATCAAATAATATTTTGACGAAATAAGAATAATTGGTTCACAGTTTAAAAATAGAGAAAACTTTATTTTTCAACATTAATCCAACTTTTCTTGAGCTTGTCAATATCATTGGTGAGAAATTATGAGTCGAACTCCTCTACTAAAAAATAATTATTAAACTATTATAATTGTTATTAAACTATAGATAATTAATTAAAACCTGATGTTAATATAAACAGTAGCAGATGTTTTTGTATTGTCAATATTTACATGAGCAGAAGTCTTCGGTGTGTTTTACAGAATTGAGCTTTGTATTTTCGTTCAATAATAATTACTTATGTTATATTTAATGACATTGTAAAATAGTTCAAAATGTATTTTATACTCCGACAGTGTAAAATTGCTCAATACCTACATTTTTTATGACCTGTTAACTTGAAACAATACAAACTACATTGATCTAATTACTCTGATGAAGAATATTGTTTGAAATAATAAATTTATTTATTATTGACCATTATTATTTAGTATTGACTTACCTGTAAGTGGACTGCCACCATCACTGACCACCTTCCAGTGCAGAAAGAGGGAGTTAGTGGTGCTTTCAGTGACGGCGAGGATGGGCGGGACAGGGGGGACCATCACCACCACCTGGTAGGCCACGTGGTCTCTGCCGAACACATTCTCAGCGTGACACGAGTAGTTGCCAGCCAAGCTCAGCGTCAGAGGCCCCAGTTTGAGACTCCTGTCAGCCAAAATTCTGCCATCCACAGAAATAGTATTTTTCAAAATATAGCAATATATTGAATATAAAATTAGAATTCATCACTTGAATTATATAGCCTAATTGAGGATATAGCTTCAGTAGTTTTAGTATTTTCGAGATATTAAATGTGCAGGGATCCCGTGAGCTTCAAGAAAATATTGAAGATTCATCTTCTTTTTTAGAAGGCTTACTATTCCAAGAATGAGTTTTGGGAGGACGTCTGACCTTCAGATGAACAGATAGACAGATTATGACCACTGCTGCAAGGCTTCTAGTGGAATTACTGTTATACACTGTTGTAATAATAGATCATGGAAAACAAAATAATCTAGATAATTCACAAATTCAGAGAAGAAAAAAGAGAGACCTGAGCACTTGGATGAAAAAGAAATTTAACAATTTCAATTCTGAAAATACTTAGAACTACTGAACTACGAATTACGTAATTATTATTGTAAAGCCACGTTCACACCAACATTGTCAACTGAGATTTCAACAAATTCAGTCAATTTGTTGTAATTTTCTTAAAAAACTCAATAACATTTAACTTGTTCTCTACAGAAAAAAATTGACAACTTTTTTGAAGAAAACTATTTAGTGAGAACTAAATTTTGTAGACAACTCTTACAACATATTTATTCTCTTGACAACTTTAACAAATCTGGTGTGAACATTTTGGTTTGGATTTGTATTTTGAAATTAATTAATCTGATAAATCCAAAATTATTGTAGTACATACATTTTTTGGACTCAAAATAGTGTGTGAATTAAGTTATTATTTACATAACCTCTAGACCGTTTATTCCAAATTAAGGTTTAGAGCAATTTTGGTCGAATGCCTGTTGTTTTTACCTGCATTGCATCTATTGTCTATGGATAAATGAAAAAAACATGGCTTTAAAATAATACCTACCTATCTAATTGATTCGTAGTTCAGTAATATCAAGTATTTCAATAATTATTGAAGTTAAGTAAAATTATTGAGTCAAGTTTAATTAATAATAAATTTAAGATTATTATTGGAATTGAGTTGTGAAACTCACAGTTGTTTGCTAGGGTCAGTGGGAAGGGTGGCACCCGTAGGACCCCACCACGTTCTAGTGGGAGCAGGCAGGCCGACCGTCTGACAGCCCAACGTGATTTGTCCTCCCGCCTTTCCAACGATTTTGCTCGAAAACGACGCTATCCTTGCTGGAACTGTACAACAAAAATCAATATAAAATACATATAGATACGGAGACAGTTTTGTGGTCTCATAATACGTAATTTCGAAATGATAAAAATTATGATTTTCAATAAATTTCTGCAAGTGTGGAATACACAGAAATGTAAAAAATAATAAATCTGACACACTATAAGCTAATTTCTTTGCAATATACTCTTCATGGAAACTGTGTCCAATATTAGTGACATGAAAAATCATGGACCAGTCTCAGGAAAATGTTGCCTTATGATTTTATATTTTGAAGTACCTAATAAATCACAAATAGGTACAGTTTAAAACGTCGAAACTCTTGTTTGAAGACTCCTAATTGATAAGAGTTGATCAATAAAGCTGAAAACTGTTCTCATTCAATAAAATTAGTAGAATTGATGGTGATGTTGTGAAATCTCGCCATAATAAGAGAACAAGGATATTGTCAAATTTCACTAAAAATTTATTAAACATTTTAAAACAGTAGCATGGTTTCACGTTTACCAACGCATCATCAGCTGTACTGAGGAATGAGGATACAGAAAGCTCTCATTCACATTCACATGTTCTCATTCAAATGAATTTGATGGGAATTGGGGCTACAAAACTCATAATTCATCATATCTTAATTACCTAGTCAAATGAGAACGAGATGGAGTCGTTGATCATTCAATTATCCAGTTTTATGAATAAAAAAATAACGTACTCTCACACCTTTAGGCTGCTTATTGAGTCAGTGGAATTGATCAATTCCATTTCATTTTTTCTATGATACAAAACCAAAAGAGAATAGCTTGAATTATATTTGTACTTACCCCTTGACAAAGGAGTCTGTGACACTTTTGCACTGGGCTGTCCCTCTCCCACACTGGTGGAAGCTGTCACCCAGAATTCATATCTATTGAATTCCTTCAGCTTCCTGCATTCATGGGAATGCTCTCTATCACCAAACACTATTTCATTGATCACATCCTGCAATACAATAGAAATTGAATTTAACAAAATTAGATCCTTAGTAAATACAATTTTATTCATTATCATTGTGACGTATCCATCAGTCATGTAAGCTTACATTTTATGTACGGTACGGTATGTTTTGAGTGAAAAGTTTGATTTATTGATACAGCTTAAGTTCCAATTCCAATATTCAACTTCCAAACCATCACCCAAAGACAAACATGATCTGATATCATTAGTTCAAGGTTCCTATATTCAAAAGCCATAGAAAATTATATTTTTTTATTTATTCTAGATATTACAATTCACTTAATTGGATAGAAACACAGACCAACGTCCAAAACGTCTCTTATTCCAAATTTTGTTGAAAAATAATGTCAAAATTAAGGTTATGTTCACCTCGTCCAATAAAACACAAATTTATGCTATGGGGAAAGTTAAAGTTCAAAGTACTGCCCAAAAATATATATGAGCTGGAAATTTTGAATTCAGAATGATTAAAATACCAAATTATAGTCAAATATTGCACTTAATATCACCGCACTTTGAATAAATTAAGTTATTTTAGAAAATTTTGAAGCCAAAAATATACACACAACTTTCCGATGATGTTGATGGTTTTATCAAATACACAATTTAAATAGTCTACATTATAGTCTAGTATTCTTAAAAAATGCAAATCATTGAGATTTTTACATTGACATCAAAACAAGCGCGCCCAAGTCCCTATTCTCAATTATTTATTCTTAGAAACAAAACTTCATAATTTTCTGAGTGTTTCGTTCATATTTTCTATAGATAACAGCATACGTTAGACATAGGATAGACATACTGTAAGCTATGTTGGGTAGTAGCCTACTCGAATATCAAAATGAATCTTTCAAGATCAAAAATTACCTTATTTGGCAATTGAATGTAGACGTTGTACCTCAGTATCACACCATTCGGCTGGGATGGTCTGGTCCATGTAACCAACACACTCTCCGAAGTCATTATCAAGGCTTTCACTTGTTCCGGAGTACCTGGAACTGATATAAGACATATTGATTTAAACAATAATTGTCAGTCTGGTATTTATAAAATTTAGAATCATTAATAATAATAATAGTTCTTTTGGTCGAGGGTACAACACGACCAGAGGAGTTTATTCAAAATATAGACATGATTACAAAAAGCATATAAGCTAGAATTCTTTTACAGAGTATTGATACAATTGCTTGATTATTTGCTGATCTAAGAAAATGTCCCCACTATATATGAATATGTGTCGGGATGCCAATAATTTTGCTATTCAGAATCCAAAATGATGTATTGTTAGAAAAATCGGGTAAAAGAAAGGGGACGGGGCCGCGCTACCTGTGCACTGGGCTATTGTCCCAAAAAGGTGCATCCTCTAACTCTCGACTAGCATACTTTATTGTCCTCTGATTCCGCTTCATTACTCTCATTAGTGGCCACGTTTGGTTGGTTTCTTGAAGGCAATTCTAGCTGGTAGCACCAACTTATCTATTATCTTGCACCTTACATCTGTGACTTGTATTCTCTGCCGTTATTGAATGTAAATCAGTGATCAAGTACTTGAAATTATTGTATTATTTCCAATGGCTCATTTGATGAAACTCAACTTGCTCACAAGCTGTATACAGACTAAATTGAGTTACATTCAATTTGATACTTATTGAACGTATGATTTTTTAGCATCCTTTCAAATTCTATTAGATTGAACACAGCTTGGCAAACATATGATGTGTATCATGTGTTTGTCAAGTCTCATTCAATCTCATAAAACTCTCGCCCAATCTCGTCCAAAAATCAATGTGGGCTATACCACTACCTCCGTAAACAAAGGTATTTACGGAGGTAGTGGCTATACACACCACGTACGTTCCACTAAATTTGTACTTCTCATCGATAGTAATGTGTGTGTTTATCCAATCACTGTACTGGTTTACAGCTGAAAGTGCCTTCAAGTAACCACACTGGTCCACCAATATATTGCTCTGAGTGGAAACTCTAACAGTCATTAGACCACGAAAATATCGAGATTCAATAACAATAGGTGACCACTGAAGGGTCTCTAGAACTTCTACCTGTCCATCCATTGTTTTCGGCGGCCCAACGTCAATGTCACATCAAACATTAAAAAATGCCAATAAGAATAACAATGTATAGGAAGTTCAATAAACCAGTCAATTTATTCATTTTACAAACAAACATGTATTTACATATTCATAGAGTATAATGCCAGTTCATAGAGCAGATACCAAGCCTACGTATATGGATCAATTTTATATCTTTAAATTTTCCACCTCATCATGAATGGCAGGCAATCGGTAGTTTCATTTGAAACATCAGCCATAATTACATTCTAATATTATTAGTGAATTTTTGTAGTAATTTCATCTTCGGACATGTAATGTCATGTTTTTGTGAGAGATGAATTTAAAGCTGTGTTTACACCAAAGTTATTAACAAAATGTTAATAACTCAATCCTTATAGATTCTATTAGATTGAACATAACTTATCATACACATGATGAACATATGTGTTTGTCAAGTTCCGTTCAATCCAATAGAATCTATAAGGATATAAGTTATTAACATTTTGTTAATAACTTTGGTGTAAACGCGGCTTTAGATTGTCTTCAACCACTGTTGTTGAAAAGTGATGGGAAACCTTAGAAATATAATATGAGGTTTAGGAACTTACCATCCTCCTCAGTGTTACAGAATATCGGTGAAGACAGGATGCCCTCACCACCGGTGGTGAATGCCAGTACTCTGATGCTGTAGTTGGTGAATTTCGACAGATTATGCAAATTCGTTTCTAAATTTGTCGTCTTTTTGACCTCCGAGTCATAGGGTCCATCTGTGAAACAATTTAGATACAACATTTTGGAGAATACCCAATTTTTTTAATTATCTATGGATTCTAGTCGTTTTATAAACAGAATTTTTTTCCATTGATTTTTGAATATTATGGAGAAAACAGTCAGAGCATGCATAACTTCAATGAGTGGACATTTTAAGCGTATCCTTCAATGATCTAAATGAACTAAATATGTAATAAAACATCTAAATATGTCATTTATTGTACTAAATGAGTGATAGAAAATTATAATATTTCTTTATTTGTATATTGTTATTATTTATTTATATACAAAAACTATACATTTCTAGTACAACTGAATCTCCGTACAGTATTACAAATTAATTAAAAAGTGAGTAACAAAAGAGACTAAAAACTCAACATTTAGCAGAAAATTTCTGAAATACTTGAGGGAATGGATGAGATTCTATAAGATAGAATTTGCATTTAGTATATCTATTATAATAAAAAAATATTGAATCCCTATGATTGAATTTCATGTAGATGAGCAAAACCAAAACCAAAGATAATTCTTGATTTTATTAATTATTCAATTGTATTATTTATAATGAAAACATTGAGATGTTGTCAGAAATATCACTAATTAAGGGTAAAATACATAAGCCTAATGAAAACCCTGGGATGTTGTCAGAAATGTCGATTATATTTGTAAAATATTGTTATTTGTAAAATTATTACATACATGTTTTCAACACCAATGGTGTTATCTTCAGTGTGAAAATTGACACCATTGGTGTTGAAAACATGTATGTAATAATTTTACAAATATCTTCTTCTTCTTCTTTTCCTTCCCCTTATGCCGCTAAGCGTCGGGTGCCTCCAGCCATTTCTTATATTGCACTCTATCCTGGGCCATCCTCCTAACGTCCGTCATTGTCTTTCCCTTTCCAGCCGCGATACTCGCCACATACTCGCTCCATTCCATCCGTGGTCGTCCCCTGCCTCGACGTCCCTCCGGTCTTGCTTCCATTACCATCCTTGCTTTTCTTTCCTCCCTCATTCGTGTGACATGTCCATACCAACCTAAAGCTTTTCGTTGGACAGAAATGATCAGCTCTTCCTCCTTTAGAGTATCTCTGATCACTCCATTTCTCACTCTGTCTCTCCTTGTCTTTCCAACGACTTTTCTTAAATATCTCATTTCTGAGGAGGTAATTCTACTTTTATGCTTATCTAGGAGTGTCAGGCATTCTGTTCCATACATTAGGATGGGCTTAAAAACTGCTTGATAGATTTTCATTTTTGTTCCCTGGCTTATCTCTCTTTTCCCAAGTAGTGTCCTGCTTATTTGGTAGTATACCTGGTTAGCTTTTTACAAAAGCTAAATTTTACAAATATAATTGATATTTCTGACAACATCCCAGTGTTTTCATTAGGCCGATATGGATGGATATCACAACATCTCACCAACAAAAGTACCGTATCTGATATATTATTTATTATTCGTGATCCAATTAAATTCGTGATATTATTAGACAATATTCTAGTGTTTCATTATGGATAAATATCAGTATGTCACACCTAAAACAGTATCATGAGTCAAAACCGAAACTGTTGCTTATTTAACACAAATATTTGTAATCTGTTCCCATCTACACCTACATAGATGATTTCTTATAATTTTCAAGGACTATTACATTAAAATTTATAGTGATAGTGATACCCTCAAAAGTAAAAACGAAAAACTGTTGTGTAATAATAATATTTCTAATCTGTTTTCATCTACATAGATGATTGCTTATAATTTACAAGGACTATAACATTTGTAGTGATGCGTACCCTGATTGGGGTTGACAAGTTTATAGACAACTTTGTATCCCTGCAGCAAACCATTGTGGTGCTCCGGGGAGGGGGGTTCCCACCGGATGCGCAAACTCTGCGACGAGAGAGCTGCACAGCGTACATCCTGCGGCGCCTCCTCTGGAACTGCAATTTAAACTCCTCAAATTTGATTTACAATTTTTACTGCTATCAAATTTTTCAAATTCATCCATTTATAATTATTATTAAACGGAAATTAAAATTGAATGCTGTTAATCACCCAGAAAATATTGACAACAGGGTTAATAGATAGATAAATAGATATTCTTTATGAAATCAGGTAAAATATTATATAATTGGATGCCAGAGCTTCTGAAGCCTCTCATATAGAAAGTGGAGCGATGCATCTCATCTCTCAACAAGTGTTTATTCTTGGTATTATGAAAATGAATATCATCACCACGAGCAAAATAACATTGATTTCTCTTAACCAAAACAAAGGGCCTCCAGAATGTAGACACTAGGTAAAGGAAGAATTTTTAGACTTTTGAAATGGGGCCTACAGCTATTCCTTTGTGACTCCCAAACCATGAACCTAATAGCCCACTTTTGAATCCTGAAAACTTCAACAGAGTCAGATGTACTACCCCAGAAATCTATTCCATAAGACAGTAATGAGTGAAAAAGACCAAAGTAGATCTCTCTAAGCGATTCCAGATTGAGAAATTGCTTTAATGACCTTAGTTCAAAGATGACTGAACTCAGCCTTTTTTCAAATGCTGAAGATGAGGCTTCCAAGAAAGTTTGTTGTTTGAGGTACCGGGTTCTACTCCTGGGCTGGCAAATAATTTTTGGATAGTAGCTCTCATCGAATTTCCATCTAGCTGTTAACCCTATTATTAATATTTGCAGTACGGTAGCAGAAGTCCTCGGGTGATTTACCGCATTTAATTTGGGATAAATTTAATTATCATTGTGTTATTCTCTCATACCTTATAAATAATATATTTCGACTTATACAATATAAAGAAAATATAAGATAATTTTTGAACAATGTAAACATATACGGTCATTAATTAATAAAATATTTAATATCAATTATGAACATTATTTATTGAAAAATATATTTTCTTGATGAATAAATTACAATAATTTTGATAATTTTAACAAGAATGAACAATATAACATTACACTAGATATACGGGTATCTGCTATACTCCATAGAAGGCAGAAAATCGGCAACGCTGTTCTCCTAAAATCTGCGTTTTTCCAGCGGTCTCTTAGCTTTTTCAAGAACCAATTGAAAGAAAATGTTCAAATTTCTTTGGTAAACAGGCTCATCTGAGGTATAAAAATTTTGTATTGAAAGGGTTTTGAAATAACGCCCAAGTTTCGCCCAAAATCAGTGGTTTTTGAGCGCTTTTTCTACGATTTTGAGGCCTCAAGAATTAATTGACAGATCATGTTCAAATTCATTACAAAAGTTCGGCAAAGGTCTGGGTATTTTGTCTTAAGAGGACTTCTGAATTATGCCAAAGATACGCCCAGATTTTACTGCGTTTCCCTAGCATTTTTCAGCAGTTTTTCTGCGTTTTCTAAGATCTTTCAATAACAAATTGACAGACATCGTTCAAATTTGGTACCTACAGAAGTTTAGGTAGGATCAGAAATTTGGCGATGAGAGGACTTTTCTTTGAGCTTTCAATGCATTTTTCTAAATTTCTCAAGTAGATTCATACTTGAAAGGGTTGTCAGATCAACGTTGCCAGATTAATATTTAAGCATGTGGAAATATGATTAATTAATAACAATTAATTATTCGATCCCAATCGATAGAATCTATTAGTTTTTCGGATTTGTTGCTTTTGATTCATGTATCTATTCATATTATTGATATTATAAAAAATGTTTATTGAATATGAAAGAGAGTAGAGAAAAGTTTTAATTATTGTAGCCTATGTCATGTTCATAAATCAGTTTCATAGCTGAGAGTCAGGGAAAATATTTTTTATTGAAAGAGCTTCTTTTTTTTATTACATTATAATTGATAATTTTTAACAAGGATTGACAGTTAATATTACATCAGATATACCGGTATCAGCTACCTACTTAATAGTTGGCAGTGGCAAGGCAGAAAATCGGCAACACTGGTCTTTCTCCACTACCATACTATATTATGCGGACCTCACTATTTAGGCTATAACTACTGCTGCGTTATGCGGCCCTGGTAGTTTGAACAGCAAAAGATTCACTGTCGGCTCCGCTGAACGATGATGATCTATGAGGGGGGTGGGTCTTTCGATTTATACTGCTCAGTTGAGTAGAAGAGCCGTGGTCTAGTGGTCTAGTCGCTGGCTTTGTAAACTAGCCCGAGTTCGAATCTCAGCTGGGGCAGACATTTTTGA
Source organism: Nilaparvata lugens (assembly GCF_014356525.2). Classification (NCBI taxonomy): domain Eukaryota; kingdom Metazoa; phylum Arthropoda; class Insecta; order Hemiptera; family Delphacidae; genus Nilaparvata; species Nilaparvata lugens. The sequence continues at coordinate 11,190,925 of NC_052505.1, read as the reverse complement.
GGGTTACCTCTTGAGGTTTGTTTATTCCTGTAGTATAAACTCTTATTTGCGAAGCTGCTGTTTTCTTATGGTGATCTACATTAAGATGACAGTGAAAAGATAGAAGAACAGCTTTGCCGATTCTCTGCCTTGCAACTGCCTTCTATAGAGGACAGCTGATACAGGTATATGTCTGATGTAACATTAATTATTCATTCTTGTTTAAAACAATAAACTTTTATATAAAAAATTATTTAATAATGAATTGAAAATATATGGTATTAACGACACAGGGGAAGCATGCGACACCATAAGCATATAATGAAACTATATTTCAATCTATAGTTTCACTCTACTAGATGAGTTAAAGAATTATAATTAGAACTTTTTTATCATTTTATCAATTATAGCTAGTAAAATTTTGAATGTTAATGTACAAATATGATATTAGAATTCTTTATAATAAAAAACAACTTCTTATTTGATTATTTTAAGCTGTTATTCATACTTATGTATTTTCTTTAGAAAAAAGTTTTCTTATGTAAGAGTTATTGAACTGGCAAATTGTGAATTATACTGTTTTTTCATTAGGGATGAAAGAACTAATTGAATTGTTTTTTACCGTAGTTATTTTTTCAACTCTTCAATTATTATAGTACATTGTTATTTTGATGTTTTGACTTGGCCTGTATGTGTATTGTTTTTGGCTCAATAAAATGAATTTAAAATTAGACAACAATAACAAATAAAGTCCACATTGATGAATTTTGCAAAACCTATTTCATACAATAATGTGCCATCTAGCAACTACATTGATAGAGAAGGGATTTGCCATTTACCTACCACCCTCGAGAGTAGTGGCGACTAGCGGGGCGGAGGCGGGACCCGGCCCCACCTGGTTGATGGCACGCACAGTGAGCTCGTAGCGCGCATAGCTGCGCAGCCCAGTCAGTTGCAGCTCATGCTTGTGCGCGCCACGAACGGTGCGCGTCTCGGGCGCGCCCTTCGTCATCTCGCGGTACGAAACCTGGAAGCCGAGGATCTCCTCTTTGCTTGACAGCATCGGAATCGGCTGTCAACAGATGATAATATAAATCCAATTTTATTTGTCATTGAATAAAATACATGGAGTTTGTCGAGATGCAATTTATAACTGCTTACAATCGTTTATACATTGACTCATGAGTCACAATCACAACTTATGACTTCTAAACCTCAACTCACACATACGCGACTCAGGTCGAGAAGAGACTCGACTCTAGTCGAGAGTCGAGAGCATGTGTTTCCAGATGGTGACACTCAGACCAGTCGATTCTAGAGTCCGTGACGTCACCATTTGAAAACACATGCTCACGACTAGAGTCGAGCCTCTTCTCGACTTGAGTCGCGTAAGTGTGAGTTGAGGTTTAGTTAACCATAAATATAAGTGGTCAACACAATACATTTATTAGTCAGGGGTTTAATTCTCTATTAATTTTATAAATTTGTATTATGTTTTTGTGAATGAAAAGCTATTTGATTTGATTACACATACTTCAAGAATAGCAGTAGCTTCACAACTCTTACATGTATTAGTCTATATTAGCAGAAACAAACAAATAGCTTATACAAATGGACAAAATAATAATATAGCTTACAAATAGACTTACGCTTATCCTTTCTCTATGGTATTAGTCAGTGGTCTAATCATTAATTACATATACTTCAAGAATAGCAGTAGCTTTACACTGCAAATTGTAGATATCTATGATTTCTCAACGTTTTACCTAGTCGTAGCTTATCAATTGAACATATAGCTTGAAGCTCAGTTGGAAATGAACTTCTATATGAACAGAAATAGAAAAATTAGTCTGAATAGAGACTCACCCGCCATTTGATGAGGAGTGATTCAGGAGCATTAGCCTCCGCTATCACATCTTCTGGAGCTTTACTTGGCACTGGAAGAAAAAATCAAATTCAATCCTTCACTCCAGAGCACTAATTTATTAATGATAGTGTAAAGGTGCGTACAGATTTACGCGCCGCGAACATGGGCAATTGACTTTTAATTAGCTGATGCAAAGCTTTTTATATCTGTATCTTACCGTTTCTGTAAAAATACAGATATAGTCAGCTGAATAAAAGTGAATTGCTCATGTTCGCGGCGTGCACGCACCTTAATATTCCAATATAATATATGTATTATTTTTCAAAATAGAATTGAGGGTACTAGGTAATTCTAAAAAAACCGTGCAACCGGGCCTCTCTCTATATTGTATTGAAATGGCGAGTGCTTCAAGAAACTGAAGAGTTCCTCACATTCATACATTTAGTCTAATCATTATTAAAATTTAACATGCTCTTGTGCAACCGGGCCTCTATATTGAATTTAAATGGAACTTAAGAGTGCTTCAAAAAACTAAAGAGTATTACAACTTCCTCACGTAGGCATGACCATACAGAAAAGATAACATAGTCATGAGGAAAGATAAGGTAGAACTATGCTATTTTTTCAAAATGGTATGCTCACATACAGTGACTATAAAAATGAAGTAATTTTTTCTATAGTCTCTATATTATCCTCACAGAGTAAAAAACATGTCTTGAAAAATATATCAACATATATTAAAACATATCTTAAAAACTCCTTAAAAACTGTTCCTTCTACTGTAGTATGACTGACCTTCTTGCAGCGTGACAGCGTGCGTGGTATGACTGGGCGGACCAGCACCAACCTGGTTCACAGCTATCAGCCTGAGCGTGTAGACAGTGGCAGGCACGAGTGCATTGAGCTTGGTGGAGTGCAGGTTGCCGCCCACTGTCACGTTGGCCCACTGCAGTGACGAGTCCTCCTGGAACTGCACGACGTACTGTGTGATTGGCGCGCTGAGGCCGGGGGTGGGCGGGGCCCATCGCATGCTCAGCCAACGGCTGCCGACCTCTACTACTTCTACTCTAGTTGGCGCTTCTGGCGGCTCTAAAACATATCGAAACATTCAAATTGGAATTTATTTGCAAAGAGAAACGGTAATAATTAAAACCAATGCCAGCCTCCAACACCTTCACACATGTCGGTTTTCTGGCGGCTTTAAAACATAGAAATAAACAGTAACAATCAAGCAAAATATCAGATTGTTCATTTTTAGAAAAAATCTCCATTTCTGCTATCAAATTACAGTAGTCTCGATTATCAGATCTAAACCGGCCGCTAGAAAGTTGGATAATCAAACGTACAGTACATAAAGAACGTTGGAAATAAAAGAAAATTAAATTTTGAGAGATGGTCAGGAAAATGAGACAGACCACACTAACCGTCCACTGGGTATTGTTCCATGAAGGTTCGAAAAGGTTTATCCTTTAAATCTCCACTACCTTACCATATTAAACTCTACTGTTCTCGGATTGCTCTTGATTACCCTTATTAGTGGACCCTTCTATTTGCTGGGAGGCACTAAAGTCAATATAGGGATGTCATTCTAGATTCCAGTACATTTTAGTGACAATCACTCGCACTTTGCAGTAGGTCTAAGAAAGTTGACTGATCTCGTAATCACGGTCTTGGTCAAGTAAAGTGATTTATGTATGAATGAGGAATCTGTTACATAAAAGTATTCTATCATCAACAAAAATAATTTTACTTATTACTAGGAGCAGCTCTAATTTTACCAATTTTCATACTAAAATCAATTTATCTTTTGTTTTATCTGAACTGTTTTGTTTACAGAATACGTATAGATGAGGAATTTGGTTTATGTATGATAATGATTTCATGGTACATAATGTTAGAGGCTACGAGATATATCTTCAAATTCAACCCCTTAAACGGTGAAAGAGTGGCTGGCGTGGTAGGGATGTAGGGGTGGGAATGTCTCTCTTTTCACAACTTGGGAGGTAGGGCTGAGAATATTTCTGTCACACATCTTCCTCCCTCACTCTGCATCTCACACGGCCAGTGTGGAGAATATTTGAAGTGAGGGTGGCTGTCAAAACAAACTGACCAAACTCTTTTCCTACCCTGAAAAAATCAGAGTTTAGTTTCATGTGGTTGGAGCCGAAGGTTCATGTTATATCTCGCAGCTTCTAATTCTTGCCTGCTGAAGATGGGACCTAGTGTCCTGAAACGCGTACAGTTTCAACAAGTGAGTTGTAGAAGTAAGCTACTATTGTGGAAGTGAAAAAACTGAATATAATGTTGAGTTGTACCTACAATTGTAGGTGGAATATTTATTCATTTATATAGATAATACTGATGTAGTCACCTCTTACAGCCAGGTGTATGACCATGCTATCCTGGCCGAACTGGTTGCTGGCTGCACAGTAATAGGCACCGGCGTCGTGACGCGAGAGTGAGCGCAAATGCAGCTCGGAGGCGGCGCCAGAGGCGGTGTGGCGGGTGTGAGCCGGAGGCAGCTGCAGGGGCGGCGTGGAGCTCCAGGTGAGCCGCAGGGGGCGGTCACCTTCCGCCTCACACATTAGCACGCGGTCCTCTCCTGCCACTCCGCTTTCGTTGACTATCCGTTCTTTGAAGTATGCTGGCACTGCAATCAATCAATCAATCAATAATAAATCAATTATCAATCAAACAATTGATCAATAAATTCTTTCAAAATTTCGTTATTTCATTAATTTTAGTGGTTCACAATAAGCTCTACTTTTCTTTTCTATTGACATGTGTACCATACCTAGTTGTTTGAACTCACTGCCGATTTAAGAAAAAATCAGTAATAAAATTTATTCTTACCATTAATATTGACGAATATATTCTTCTTGAGTACAGACCCAACTCCATTAGCAGCTTGACACGAATATGAGCCTTCATGAGATGGCTCAGTTGAGCGAATTAAGAGCGTCCCATTGGCTGAGACTCTCATCCCCAGTATCTCTTCAACCTGAACAAAATCGTTGGAGTCTTCACCTGCGAGTAAAAAATTTCATATAAATTCGATTTTTTCACGTAGAGTTCAGGCTCAACATATTTGACCGAGCGAAGTGAGGTCTAAGATTAAAGTCGACGGTTTGGCATTTCTCTAAATGTTTAAATGTTTGAATGTTTAAATGTTTATATGTTGCGCATTTACGGCGAAACGCGGTAATAGATTTTCATGAAATTTGACAGGTATGTTCCTTTTTTGATTGCGCATCGATGTATATACAAAGTTTTTGGAAATTTTGCATTTCAAGGATAATATAAGAGGAAAACGAAGCCTCCGTCATACGCCAATATTAGAGTAAAAATCAGACTAGAAGTAAGTATAATAATAGAGAAACAATAGCGTAAACTTATGCTATTGTTTCTCTATGGTATAATACTCAGGTCTGGTTGCACAAAAGCCAGTTAAATTTTAATCGTGGTTAATTTCACGAGAACCAATCAGAGAAGGCTTAAAAAACAGTTATTATTATTAGCGTATGGCTTTGAATGGTGGGGAGACCCAAGGGTAGTTCCACCTCGCCGTATATAGTCCAAAGTTCACAAATGGGAAACCGGACACTAAGGTTATAGTGAGCACATTACTTTAAATTTACACTTTTCACTTCGGAATAAAGTTCATTTTGATGTTAAAAAGTCCAAACATATACAAAATCAAAACAAAACACAAAACCACTAAGCCAAATTTAGAAAATATTGAATTTAGACAATAAATTTAGAGCCGAAAATTTATAGCATGTAACAATTTTGCCATGGCAACGTGATAAAAAAACAGTTTCTTTGATTGGTTCTCGTGGAATTATTCATGATTAAAACTTGACCGGCTTTTGTCCAACCGGCACTCAGACTATATAAGACCCAGAAATGCTATGAAATGTACAGCAGATACAACAAAGTAACTGGTGCCACCTACTTGCAGAATTGAGAGCTACACCAGTAGGCCGTTCCAATCCACCAATTGGAAGAGAGTATGGAGAGCTGGAAGGCGTGGCTTGCTGCCATTGTTCCGTTATTCTTGAATCATGATTTTGCCATTCCCTATCATTCCTGCTCTCTTCTACACACACACACACTCACGCACTCTTTCTCTTTTCAAAAATTGTCGTTGGAGAGGATATTACTGAATATCATTACCCATACAGAGTAACCTATGAAGTTCTATTGATTCACTTATCATAATAATTACAAGTTGCGGATTTGAGAATCATCACAATAGGCATGAGTGAACTCTCCAGCCCGGTGGAGGGGGGCTCACTAGTTATATTTATCTAATTATTTTTTTACACAAAAAATTTCATTTTCATTTCATTTTAATAGCACGAAATCTCACTTTCATTCAATTTCATTTCAAAAGTACAAAATCAAATGATGATTGAGAGAGAATTATAATAGGATAAACCTAGAACCGCTTCTCTCCCTAATTTTGATAGTTGATTCAAAAAAGGACTGAACAATCTTATTACTTCAATCAATAGGCTTTTTAAAATATTTTGTCATTTTAATATCTATCATTTTCTCATAGGAGGTAAGAAATCTATGCATATTATTTTATCTAAATAAGTTGATTATTAGAAGCAGCAAGAAGTAATGAGAAGAATCATGGGAGGTAAAACAAATCTATACAAATTTTATCTGGATAGGATAGTTAGAAGTAACAAGAAGTTAATGAAAGTTACTTCTCAATTTCATCCAGGTGATTCTTGGTTTTGGAAATCCAGTTGCCTGGCAGTGGATGGCTGCAGGGTGCTGGAATAGTACAGACATGTCTTGAGGCTCTGTTATCCAGCTTGGAGCCACTGAAACATAAAACAATTATATTTCATTACTTAAAAAGTTTGTTTTGATCTTATTGAATTAAATCAAAGATGATTTATCGAAGAATATAGAAAGTTATTGTCCTACTAATGATTATTCTAGAAGAGAATTTGGTTTTTGTTCAAGAGAATTAGTTCATCTTCTAAATGATATAAAAGTAGGCTTAGTGTGATATAATTGAATAAATCTGTTCATATCTAATTACCATCCCTTTAACCACCCACGCCCAAGCATAACCATTGAAATACGCGCCATGTAATGAACCATTGCGCATTGCGGTTGCACGTTAGACAAAACAAAAGTAAAGCAGATCGTATAGTTAATTATACATGTCAATGTAACGTTATCGATAATGAGACGATAAAGTAGATATTGAAACTGATCAAGATTTCAAAAAAGTTTGTAGTCAATATGTTACGTTATTAATGATGGTAGGACGAAGTAGATATTGAAACGGATCAAGACTCCAAAATAGTTCATCAACAAAAAACATAATTTTTCAAATTAAAATCTCTACCAGCCTTTTATATGGGAAACCATAGTTGGCTAGGTATTTTTTCTCCTTTCATTCTTTTCAGCACACCCCACCATGAAACCTGTTTTGTATGTTTTTTAAATTTGTATTCTGCTTTGTTTTGTATATTGATTTATGTGGTGTATCTCGTGTTGATTTGAATAAAATTATTGATTGATACGGACCTCTGATGACGAGTTTTGCGGTGTAGTTGGTCTGTGCGGCGGCATTACGCGCGACACACGTGTAGTGACCGGCGTGTCGTGCGGCCAGCTTGCGAAACAGCAGCACACTCACAAAGTTGTGGTTCTGCTCCTGCAGGTCCGAATCAGGCGACAACGGTCGCGAGTCCTTGTACCACGATATGTCGATCGGGAAGTCGCCCGACACAATCGTGCACGACAGCTGAGTTCGCTTGCCCTCTTGTAGCTTCTCCGGGAAGTGGAATGGTTGGATTTCTGGAGGCTCTGCAGAATTACAAAATGATTGAAAATGAATACAATCATTAAAACTGATTTTGATTAATTTACTGATTTATTGATTTTAATGATTTGGAACAAATCAATGAGAATGATAACACAGAGATGTAGAGTAAAGGAAATGAAATTCTCTTGCAACCACTTCTGAGGTCATCAGAAGCCTTCGTCACAAATTACAACAAAATTTGATTAGATCATACTGGATAGGCGTTTGAATTTTTATCGCTTATAGTTGGTTAGTACACTTTTTCGCTACAATGCCGCTAGTAGGCTACATGCGCTTATTGCGCGGGCAAGCCCGTGAGTCGTTGCAAGCCGGTCGTTGGGCAAGCATAGTTACTCAAGTTTTAAATTATTATGCGCGATCGTGGACGCTTAATATGATTTCAAATTGTATTTTACTTATAATTATCAGTTCTGGGAATTGGTTATCCAGTAATAACTCAGTGTGTGTGAAGAAAATATTGTTTTAAATATCCTAGTGAAAGATTTTAACAACGTAAAATACTACAAATTATCATCATGACAAGTCCCGTTTGAAAAACTACTCAAATACTTACTTATTTAGCGAATTCACATCCTGGGGTTTTCCTATTTATCCAATGATCTTCTACCTATTACCCACCTCGCAAATAAGGTATTCATTCGTATATTAAAACGGAAGGAGATGGTGAGTGATTTTTAAAATTTTAACCATGTTTCATGTTCAATCAAAATTGGTTGTCAAAGGTAGTATTTTTATCGAAAAAAATACAGTCCACATTACCGTTCAAATACAATGTTTGAGAGTATATAATAGCAGCACAATTCAACAATTTGAATAAATAAATTATTGATACACACATAAACTAGTCAACACTGATCTTGAAATTTGAATGTATGTTTAGATAGATCCTAAAAGATCATGTATGTTCACTCATTGACAGAGCGAAGTGAGGTCTAAGATTCAAGTCGACGGTTTTGAATTTCTCTTTATGTTTATATTTATGTTCCGCATTCACGGCGAAACGCAGCAATAGATTTCCATAAAATTTGACAGGTATGTTCCTTTTTGAGTTTTGCGTCGACGTATAAATATAAGGTTTTTTGAAATTTTGCATTCTAAGGATAATAGAAAAATAAAAGGAGTCTCCTTCGAACGTCAATATTACCGTGAAATCAGACTATAGAATTATTCATCATAAATCAGATGTCGAGTGGATTATTGCATGTAATGACGCATGCAATAATTAATATTCCAATGTAACTTAGTAAAAAGCAGCTATCGTGTGAACTATTATTGCATTTAATGAGGCATGCAATTATTGATAACTCGAAGTAGGCTTATTTTTTTCCCGACTTTTCTCTGCTTTCAACTCGGTAAGCTTTTGATGATAGTAGCATAGTTGTTTACAAAAAATTATTAGCATTGTCGGTACAACAACCCAAACCGCCATTAGTTGTTTACACACGAGTATCTCGCCGACACGACAGGACAGGACATAATTTACTCTGATGGACAGTATTAGAGGAGGCTGTGGCTTATAACTGCGGGAGGTCTACTGTTCACAGAGCTACTAGTAATAGTGATAACTGATTCTATACAATACAATTTCAATCTGATTGTATGATTGATTGTCCAGTTACCAATGATGTTGAGGTAGAGAATAGAAGGGTATCTACTAGTGATTCCATTTAATAAAATTCAATCTTATTCTATGATTGATTGAGCAGTTACCCATAATGTAAATTCTATCCCAATCTATGGTTGAATTGAGCAGTTACCCATAATGTAAATTCTATCCCAATCTATGGTTGAATTGAGCAGTTATCCATAATGTAAAGTCTATCCTAATCTATGGTTGAATTGAACAGTTACCCAATAATGTTAATTCTCTATCTTTCTATGGTCGAATTGAGCAGTTACCCATTATGTTAACTCTATCCCAATCTATGATTGACCAGTTACCTACCCATAATGTTGAGGTAGACCTTGCCACTGGCAGCCTGGCCCTGCTGGTTGCGAACAGTGCAGCGGTACTCTCCCTTGTCTGTCTCCACATCCACGTTTGCGACGAGCAGCGTGCCGTTCAGGAACACCCGCTGACGGAAGGAGAGCGGCAGTGAGTCTTGACCCAGTTGCCACGTTGTGCCCGATACGGGAAACCCGGCAACAGGGCACAGCAGGTGAACGTCTTTGCCCGAAACCACTGTCAGGTTGAGAGGAGCTCTGGATGTGGGTGGACCTGGAACAATAAATGGAAACTTGAATACTTGTTGTCGGAAACTGAGTGAACCAGGGCCCTGTTGCTTGAGAAAAAAAAATATATATAACCTAATATTCTAGTAATTTCCAATTATAATAACAAGCTAACTACTAATGAAATAAAATCTACTAGACACAGTCTAATTTCTAACTACTAATATTATTAGTTTGTATTTTCTCATGCAATATACACAGATAGACATTATTAGCCTGTAGTTATCATAGTCAGCTTGTAGCACTCTCATATTCTGTTGTATGATGAATAATATTAAAAAAATGAATAAATAGACAGTGTTACAAATCATAGGTAGCTTATTAGGCTAGTAGTCTCAAAGAAGGGACTCATACTCGAGCTCCGCAAGTGAGGAGAGTGGCCGGTCAATAAGAGAGTGAGTGCATGCATCACTGGGAGAATTATTATTAGGTACTCATTCATTACGCGTGTAATAATTCTCCCAGTGATGCACGTAGCTTGTTGAAGAGCCGTATATGTGCTGCTCTTACTCGTATATTATGTACTTCTAAACTTAGTCAGAGAGCCAAAACTTAGCTAAGAGATACCTCAAGGTCAGTTAACCGGCGTATATTGAGACTGTGAGTTTCACCTTTTCTTGTCCTAGCTTCCTGGTTGTTCATTATTGCTATTAAATGCCTCAAAGAGTAGAAGTCGTCTAACCAGAGATTTATTAAAAAACGAGATACCTGTATCGGTTGTTACACCATTATAAATCTCTGATAAACTGTTTCTTCGAAACCAGTATCTCGGTTTATAATAAATCTGTGGTCAGACAAATTCTTCTTGTCTTTTTATTCAGTATTATTGATGAGCTATAGTACAAACTTTTGTGATAATTTATCACAAGGCAATAGATCTCAGTTAGTTCAAAGTTCAAAGACAAATAAATAAGTAAATAAGGAAATAATATTATGAATAGTAAATTACTATTCAGTAAAAAAGATTGGTCCAGCCTACTGGTCTAGCGTTGAAGGTAGCTTCAAGCTTGAACTCCTTGCATTCAATGTATGTAAAGAGTAGCGGATGTAGCGGTATATTTCGACCCATTTAAATGCATGCATTACATTCACCACTCTCAAGTATGAAGCTCCAATATGTTTGTATCCTAGGAAAAGTTTACAATGAAAACAACCTAATCTTTATGACAGGCTAATAAGATGATAATAATTACATTATTGTTGATACTCTTATTATTTCCACAGAATTCACGGAAGAGCAAACAATTACCGTATACTTTCTGTGTAGTTGTGATGTTGATATTGTGGTAATTATTCATTACCACAGAGTATACACATAGATACAGCCACCCCGTCACTTATAGGAAACGATAATCTGTCGGTCCCGACTACCTAAAAGGTAGTCGTCATCTGTCATCATCATCCCTCTCACTCATTACCCACGCACAAGCATGATAGCTTATGTGGGTATCACCCTCAGTATTATTATTATTATTACTATTATACCAGAGATTGATAATGGTGTGACTACAGAAACCAGTACTCTTAGTAGAATATTAGGTTGATAATATTCTAGTCTTTTTATTTAATTACCGTAGACATTGAGCGCGGCCGAATGTGACACCGATCCAAGGGTGTTCTTGGCAGTGCAGGTGTACAAGCCGCCGTGCTGTACTCTGGTGACAGTGATGTTAAGTTGACTGATGAGGTCACCGGTGGAGTCCAGGTAGCTCCCGAACACATAACCGCCCCTGGTCAGCAGAGGTCCGCCGTTCAGGAACCAGTTGACTCGTGGCACCGGAGTTCCGGATGCCACGCAGTGCAGAGACACCGATATGCCTGGCTGAATCGTCTGCTCGATGAATGTCGAGTGTAGTTCTGGTGGAATAGCTGCAGGAATAAAATGAGACAACATTGAATCAATTGAAGAGATCGATCCATGATCATAATAAATTGAGATAGATTCATTCTTTTCTTGAGATTGATCCATGAAATCGATAACATCTATAGTATGCTATTTTCGGTAATTCTTCAAAATTATATTTTCAATATGTGAATATTTCCTTTTTTAGGTAAAATAATGTGAAATATTTCTTCTATGTTTAGTTTTGAAGCATCTAAATTTGAAATCTACTTTGTGAAAATACTTGAGGACGAGAACTACTAGACTAAACCTATTTCGGACTATGTAATATCTAAATTTTGGAGAGGAATAGCACAAGGTTACCTTATTCTTTCTCTCCCTATCATTTTGATAATGTACTTATTGTATAAATTAATAAAGAATGAATCAATAAATGAATGATCTGGGAGTAAGTATTTTGAATGGATCACAATTTTAATGAAATCACAAATCAATAATATGAATAACGTCCAATAAGCTACGAGACAATTTATCACTCTCCAAAAACTGCATGAATTGATCCACATGACACTATCAGGACATGGAGTTGACAAACTTAGGGTGTGATGACATTGAATGTGTATGTGAAAATGCATGACCAAGCGCGCAGATGAGAAACAAACTATGGAAAGAGCATTGAGAACATTTCCAAATGATCATGCATCTAATGCATGTTCTGAAGTGCACTTTAACATATTATATGCATTCAATATGATCAGACCCTCACAATGAAATTTTAGTAGTTGTTTTATCATATTATTATGCAAGGATAACCGAAAATTTGCTCAGTTGATGGTGTCAAATCCGCTCAATCGCACCGTGTTCAATGTCTCTTACTTTCCACGACTAAAATTCTTTTCAAAAGTTTCACAGCACGTTACAGCTCCACAGTGCAATACTTGAGCGGACATGCTTTCATTAACTGAGTGAATTTGGGGTTATCATTGCAAAATATGATTCAACAACTACTCATATATCATCGTGAGGTTGCCAAGTTAATGTCCTGAATGTTTCATGTGGATCAATTTAGCCGTTTTTAATAGTAGAGTGATTTGTCTTGATATTTATTGAGGTCTCCTCGTATATAAAAAATACCGTTGACTTTTTTTGTGTAGTTGAGGAGTTGATATTGTGGTAATTATTCATATTGAATGAAAAAGACTAAGAAATTGTCAAAAAACCACTGATTTATTGATAATTAGAAAGACCGGTTCCGGTTATTAAACCATTGTCAATCTCTGATAAACTCTGAGATTGACAATGGTGTAATAACCGAAACCGGTCTTTCTAATTATCAATAAATTAGTGGTTTTTTGACAATTTCTTAGTCTTTTTCATTCAAATACCGTTGAAGTTACCTTCAAGAACAAGTTCGGCACTGGCCTGCGCAGTCTCATCTCCATTCCTAGCCAGGCACTGATACATGCCCTTGTCGTATTTGGAGACACTGTTGAGCAGCAGAACTCCGCCATCGTTTTGCACTTGGAACTGGCCGCTGTCCACTACGGAGCGGCCATCTTTGAGCCAGGCGATAACCGTTCTGCCGCCATCTCCGCCGTCAACTGTGCAGTTGATGGTCGTTGTTGAGCCTCCGTCCACAACCTACCAATCAAGCACAAATAATTAATAATAACTATTATTATTGAATGAGAATCCAAAGTTTAATGCTGTAAACCACCCCGAAGGCTTCTGCTACTGCTAATATTGACTACATTGTGAACAGCTAGAAAGAAATTTGATGAGAGTCATCATCCGAAAATTATTGCCAGCCCGGGAATCGAAACCGGTACCTCCCAATTGATAGTCAGTTATGCTCAACTTCACACCAAATATCTGGATAGCGATCTCTGAAATGAGCGCTGCTATCCAGTGGTTATTAGTTTGGTGCAAAGATGAGCATACCTCATGGAGAATATAATATAGCATACCTATAAATCATCCTCGAGCATACCTGACTAGCAATTAGGAGATACAGGGTTCGATTACAGGGTTCGAAAAAACCTGGACATACAGTAACTTTTTCTTCCATATCTACGTATGAATCTCGAGATTTCTGCTCAAACTACTGTTTGCAAGGCCAATTCTTTTAGATACATTTGTTGAAAGTAGACTCCCTTACAATTTTTGCACATTTTTTTCTCTTTTTTCCCACTTCCTTCTCCAATACTTCCCTTTTCTTCTCCTCTTCACCCTTCTTTCCTTACTTTTAGACTCGCTTACAAATTTTTCTCTTTTTTCCTACTTCCTTCTCCAATACTTCCCTTCTCTTCTCCTCTTCACACCCTCTTTCCTTACTTTTATAGCCTCTACCTGCCTATTACATGGGAAACCATAGTTGGCTAGGTATTTTTCCTCCTTTCTTTCTTTTCAGCACACCCCGCCATGAAGCCTGTTTTTGTATTTCATTGGAAATTAATTTTTGATTGTGATTTTTTTGCTTTGATTTCTTTTATGTATATTGTATTGTGTTGATTGGAATAAAAATTTATTGAAAATTGAAATTGAAAAAAATCCCGGGCTGGCAAGTAATCTTTGGATAGAAGCTCTCATCGAATTTCCATCTATCTGTAAACCCATATTTGTCCATATTAGTAGCAGAAGTCCTCAGGGTAGTTTACAGCACTTCACTGATTTTCGTACAATAATAATTATTTATCGATCAGCATTTATTTGAACAAATGAAATTTCTCATACATTTTCTGTAAATAACTGTATAAATAATTGAATTAGAAATCTAGAACAAAATAAAGAACTTTGTGTTTCTTCTACTGTGCTTCTAGCTTAACCTATTAAAAATGTTTGAGAACACACATATATATGACAGAAGGACAATTTCAAAATAAATTTACTTATCAAGTGCCGTTTTGGCTGTGAATTTTTTGTCATTTGCAGCTTTAATATAATAAGATTGTTGAAGAAAAATTCTCACCTGATATTGAGGATGGATGTGGACAGTCAACGGTGATTTGACAGCTAATGATAATTCTCTCCTGTCCTCACCGAGGATGTTTGCAGCCACACACACATATCGTCCTGAGTCGTCCACTCTCACCCTGGTGAATTGCAGTATAGAATCTAATGGCCGGACTAGAATAGAGCCAGGTCTTATTTCTTCAAGAAGGCTCTCATCTATTATTCGATACCACCTGAAAAAACATGATATATGTTCAAAATATTAGCGAAGAAATCAAATTTATATGATTGATGGAATCTATGATTGCCAAATATATGATTTTCTGGCATCAAGAATTATATCCCCATGTTAGATCAATATAGATTTTTATGTTTCGTTGATACAAAGAATGAAATTTTAACTCATTGACTTATGACTCATTGTTTTCACAAATAAAAGAAAATAATGATACTATCTGAACTGTATGTATCGTCCTAATATTGCTAGAAATCTCTTCTATGAAGATTCTCTTGAGAGAAAAATCGATTAGACCTACTCTTTTCAAGAATGCATTGAAGATCACTGATATACTATATTATATTATACCATATACTCAATGCAACTGAAATCTTTGCATTACTATGCTAATTATTTCACAAAAGAAATATATCAAGCTAATAAGATGACATAATGAATAAGATATACAAGATTTATCAATTCCTTTGGTTTTCAATTTCTCTAATGATTTTTTATATTCATCACGTAACATGTAACTATCTGTGTTTGCTGTTTCAATCGCTATTTTGTTTTGTGTGAACCGCTAATTGGGGAGGACCTTGTCTAGACCAATTGCAGACGTTCACCTTGATAGGTCAAGGCTCTCACCATAGCGGTGCTCGACTGTTATAAACACCGATGCTCTTTACTTGTAGTTTTAGTTTATCAAAGATTGATAATGTTGTAATGGATCAAATCGGGACATCGATTTCTAATAAATCTCTGGTTTGACAATCTCTAGTCAGTAAAGTCAGTATATCTCTATTCAGTATATCAAGCCAACTTCTACTAGGAGACAAACATTGTCTATAAATGAACTTCTTGTAAAATTGGCATTTTCCCTCTTGGTAATAATAGCATAGGAAATGTATTTTGAAAAATAAGTTTGTGTTACTTGATGAAGTATTAAATGTTGAAACCAAAAACAGTTATTAACAAATCCTCATATTTTGGGGTCCAATAGGAATATAATTCTATAATGCACACAAATTCTAAACAACATATGTTTCACAGAGAATAGAGTGAAAGAAAATTAAGTTTTGAAGATTAGTGGCTCACCTATAAGAAGGAGGAGGGGATCCTTGAGCAGCACACTCAAGCTCTGTTGTTGAGCCGACTCGAGCGTGAACGCTTGGCAATGAGTACTCAATTCGCGGTGGAATATTACCGTCGGAATCTGAAAAAATGATACAGAAATGGGAATTTTAACAATTTTATTGTAAACTGTTTCAGAAATTAATGTCCTGAATCAAATTCATTAATCAACTGCAAATTAAAGTTGATTTTTTTTTATTCTAACTGAGACAGCAATAACATCACACAAACGTTATAAAACTCAGCAAGATTATAGGTTGGGGAGCGATTCAATTTCGTGGTCGCGCTGATAAGCTATCGATAAGATGAGTTGACCTTCATGCGGCTGCTTCTCCCGTTGTAAGTGAGACCAAAAGATTTTAAGAGCCAAACTCCTCTAAAAATCGCATCCCGGTGGTTGCAAACTATCTCCCCCTGTGCTAATTCAGGCAATGTCCTAACTCCATTTCTATTGTCGTAGTATATTTCATTGTACTTTTTCCTCTAGAGATCTTTACTTTACACTAAAGATCTTTCACTTATAAGTTTAAAAATCACATCCTGGTGGCTCGGAACCCAAAGCTGTGATTCCACTTATTACTCATCATCCGTTGCATTACCCACGCACAAGTCTCTAGAGCTCATGTGGACATCATCCTTAGAAAAAAGTAAGTACCTAAGCATCACGTGCAAACTTATAAAATTATATTTTCTTTAGGGCTACTTTTGATATAAATAAAATATAAATGTCAATTGGACATGTCCGAAACATGTTATAATAAAGTAATTTAAAAGGATAATGAGATTTATATTCTTATTTACAAAATTCTGTATAATCATGAAATATCAGGGACCGAGTTTCACTCTGGAGTACGAAAGCATAAAAAATTATTACGAAAGAAGAAATTATAATAACATTCATACAGAAATGTTCTATCTAATCACAGTAAATTGAAATTAATTCCCAGAGGAATGCAAAAATTTCCCTCACAAAGGCCCAGTTTAACAAAAGCCGGTTAAATTTTAATCCTGATTAACTTCACGTGAACCAAATCAGAGAAGACCATTTCAAAAAGATGGATCTACTGGAATTAATCAGGATTGAAAATAACCCGGTTTTTTTGCAACTGGCACTAAGTCAAGTAATTCAATAATTACAGAAGTTCAACAGCTGACAGTCACACAACAGTCATTCAACAGTTCACAGTCCCACACACATGAACTCGCTCACTCACTCCCATCACCAACAGACAACGAAATAATTATTATCAGCTGTTTTGAATAATAATTATCCTTTTAATGTCCTTCAGCGAGTTTTCCCAGGGATGAGACCTAGTGCAATCGAAACTTTATATTATAAACCTACTATGTTCTGAATTTCATGAGAATCGTTAGAGCCGTTTTCGAGATCCGGTGAAATACAAACATCTAAACATATAAACAAAAGTTGCTCGTGTAATAGTATAGGATATTGTATGGAAAATACAATTACAATACAATAATTACCTGTAACAACAATCTTGCCAGGCCGGCTGACTCTTCTTGAGCCGGTGAGTCGGTTGGTGACTTGACAGTAGTATCGCGCGTAGGAGTCCTCAATGGAGACGCTGCGTATGTGCAGCGCGCCGGCCGAAGTGACGGAGAACCGACCGCCTGGGTGTAGTGTGGTCCGGCCGTGGATGGAGTCCTCCTTCAGCCAGCTGAGGGCGTACTTGTGAGAGTGAGAAGGTGACACTCCACAGCGTAGTATCGCTATGTTGCCTCGCAGCGTCATTGTCTCTTCCACTTGAAGTGGGTATGACTCTTGGAGATCTGTCAACAATGTAAATAAAGCTCAATACCCATTTTTTTGGATCCAAGGCTCCAAAAACCTGAACTGTATTAAAATTTTCACTAGCAAATATCCATATGGTTACAGTAAACTCTCTTTTCCTTCAAACAGGGGTCTCCAACCCTTTTTATATATTTCCATTGAAATAATATGAGGCGTTTTAAGTGGTTTTAATTGAAACACAGGAGGAAACAAACCAATTCATTTCATTTTAATACAAAGTCAAATTTATTGAGTGTAAAAAGGTCATCAGAAAACTTGACAATGCATGAATTTAGCAAGTTAAACAAAATAATATTAACTTTGTTTAATAGTAATAAGGCAACTTGTCAATACACGAATTTACAAAAAGTTATCAAGCTAGATAGAGAATATTTATTTTTAGTGAGAAAATCGCATTTATGTTTTCCACATAAAATGTCCGCCCATTTAGGTTCCAATCACTAAAATTTATTTCAAACGGAGTGGCCGTAGTCGAGTGGATTAGATGCTGGCTTTGTAATCCAAAGGCCCGGGTTCGAATCCCAGCCCGGGCAAGATATTTTTCTCAGGCCACTCCCGTGTTTCGGATGGACACTTTAAGCCGTTGGTCCCGGCTGCCTAAAAAAGCAGTCGTTAGGTCATGTCAGAGGCCCTGAAATTGATCAGTTGCGACCTGGAAACTCTGACACCAGACCTGAGCCAGCCAGGTCACACGATATTATTATTATTATTATTATTATTTCAAACTCTCGGCGGGCCGGACTAAATCTATCCGCGGGCCGTAGGTTGGAGAGCCGTAGGTTGGTAGATGATTGTTTCTTTCACTTGCAGTGGATAAGACTCTTGGAGATCTGTCAACAAATTAAAATGAGGATCAAATTAAAATGCTAAGAACAATGGAGGGATGATTGTCTTCTTCACTTGGGGTGGATACGACTCTTGGATTTCAGTCAACAAAGAAAATAAAGGTTAATGTTGAGAGCAATGGAGTTATTATTGCGATGAAGATTGATTGATTGAGGGAGATTGATTGAAGATAAATGCTGAGAACAATCTAATATTGTGAAATTTGTTTTTTTTTAGATTGACTTGAATTCAATTGCAGGTTTGAATAACCAATCATTATTTTGCTCCACTCATGCTAGTTCCTGATGATCTAACAAACAATATTCCATGCACTGTCATATGATACCATGGCAAATGAAAAAAGTACTGACGCCCTTCCACAAAGTTACATGAATGGAAAAATATGCTACATTCACGCTTGTTACTCGTGACATTCGGAAGCGAAAAATAATTGAGAGCTGTTGACATATCAAAGGATTCCTCTACTGCCAGTTCTCCTCTATTGAAGTGTACCTCTATTCATCTATGCACAGGGATTAATTTGCCTCTATCAAAGTGAATTCACAAAAGTTTTTGAGTGAGTTCACAGTTTTTTCACAAAAAATATGTTTTAACAAATGTTTGATATTTGCTCTGCTCGTTAATAGGAAACACTGTTATGATGTATTTTTGATGTACACCTACTATATTACACTTTGTAGAGAATGTATAACTTCAGAAATGATGAACCCGTTTGTCAATCAATAAAACATAGAATTTATTTTCATTGAGTCTGTTTGCATTCTAGCTGTTTTATTGTTATTGTTTCTATGTTTTGCGTGTAGTTGATGCATAAAATTGAATAGAGAAATGGGACTTTGGTTATTGACTTATTAGCTACAGAATGAAATTCAATCGTTAACAATAGTGTAGGATGCTTTATTGTAACAGAAAGGTTTCATTTCACCAACTTTCACATCAAAAACTCAATTAACTAATTGAATTTCATGTAAACAAACATAATACAGCAAGTGGAACATTCACTCCCACGAAATGAGGTTCATTGAAACTGAGAAATTGAAAGAGTTCTTTAAGTTTAACAAAAGACTACAATTACTCTGTAGTGCTATAATAGGCTCCTATTGGATTTTTTACTCCTCAAATTCTCAGGAATGTGACGAAAGCTTTCATTCAGAAGTTCAATATTAATATTAGTGTTAATCACTCCCCAAATGATGTACCCCCAAATTCAGCACCAGCCTCTCCATACATTTTGGAATCTTGCAGACTGATGCCTTGACTATTCTAAAATTATTTTGCTAATATTGATGTGGAATTAGTTGTTGCATTCATGTTTTCCTAATAGAGTTCACTAGAAGAATTTGACAGTGAGAAAGAGAAACAAGAGAAAGGGATTAGAAGTTTCTAATAACAGATTATTCGAATTCTAAAATTATGCTGTCTATCACAAGATATATGTAATGTGCTTATCCGTTCATGTAAACAACACCAAAACAGCAGAGCTTTGTTCTGGGTAGAGGGAATTAACTAGAAATCAATAGTGATGCTGTGGGCCTGCACGTTTCGCCAAATGTGATTATGGCTGAATGTAATTGAAGTTGGGTTGCTCTTGGGACCTGGAATATAGTCCGACTATCAAAGACTTCTGACGTGATGCTGAATATAAATTACAGATCGAACCAATACAGAAATTAATTATTGCCATGGGTGTGACCGAAATTAGCTTGTTATAATTCATTTCGAGGTTGGTTTGTGTCGATGCGACAAAGGAACGCAACAGAAGAGTCAATTATTTCGGACAGAGGTTCCGCGAACCGTGTACTCTGCACATGATGACACAATGGACCAGACAACGGACACACAAAGGTGGTTTTATTAAATGGAAGCGCCCTCAGCCCTGAACTTTGCTGTGCTGCTCTTGTTTTGTCAGAATTTATCATTCCATTGTCGCAATTTTTTCTCAATTGCGTTGCTGATAAATTGTGTTGTCAACAGAACAAAAACTCGCCAAACGCAGAAATTTCATTTGAATTTGATGATGGCCTTTCATGTTGGTAACTTTCTAATCCATGTTATATTCCAACCGTCGATCAATAGAATATTACTACTATAGCGATCAGAATAACGCTGGAGCTGTATTGTTCTAATATAACAATGGGGATTTTGTAAATTAATTACTAAAATGATTGTTCTAGATTCAATACCATTTTGTCTTTACATTCCATCCCTCTATTCAAGCTGAGAATAATCTCTATTATTACGATGATTTAGTTACTCATTTCCTGAAATATTTTAGAAAACGTTAATATTCTCATATTCATATTTCTCATCCTTCATTTATTGAATATCAATAATTGAAAAAGTCGATCAATCTATGCTTTGTATATGAACTTCAGATATATGGAATCAATCTTTTGAAATATCAGATTTTAGCATATGAATATTATTCTATATTCTAATTTGACTGGAAGTGGTTTTCCAGTTCTGGTGTCAAAACAGTCTGAATTTGATTTGTACACAACTTATCTGTGTCAACGAATTTTGCGTCTATGGAATCATTTCAACAAATTTTAATGGAAATTTATATTTTGAAATGAGAGATTGAGTTGTAGTTTTGCTCCATCTATTAACATTCACAAACACATGATATATGATTGAGAGAGAACAACAGGCATAGCCCAACACTGTATTCCTCCCAAATTGTGATTAATAGAAGATTTTGAAGGTAGAAAATAGAATTCTGTTACCTAGAATTACCGGAATGGGGTTTCCTGCTCGTTTTGTATCATGTCTTGATTGTACTCATATCTATCAACCTTGATCTTGGATCGTACTGTCTTTACAAATTCATAAATTCAGACATATTCATTTGTCACCTTTACTGCTTCATCGGTCAACAAGAAATAATTTGAAACCACATTTTCTGGTCGAGTGGAGAATATCTTTGAGACCTATAGCTGAAAATTGAAAACGATATTCAGCATTCACCTTGAACCAAGCATCCACCATGTTTATGGATTTTTAACTTCTCCTCCAGGCAAGAGGCCATAAATAATCCTACATATCACTCCTTATCTCTCTTATGGAACGCAAACTTCCATTGCTCGCAGAAACCCTCTCATGGGTCGAGCTTCACGGATCGTCTGTTCACGTTTACAGACTTTTCTTGTGAAAATTTTTCTAGAAAAGTCACCAACGCAGTAAAGTGACCTGCTATTTATCTAGCATAGAATAACAATTATTGAAGGGTATATTGAATAAATATTAATGAATTGTCTTTGGGGTAGGGTATTGTTAGGAAACTAACGGTATAATTATGTAGTGGGGAAATAAAGAACTGTCACATTACAATAATTTTACGTCATTACAAGTTGAAATTCCAACGTGAATTTTTTCTTGAAATTCACCAAAGCAGAGTGACCAGAGTCACCAGAGTGACCTGCTATTTATCTACCAGAGAATATCAATTATTAAAGAATATTGGATACAATGATTTTAGTGAATTGTCTCAGGGGTAGGAATTGTTAGGGAACTAACGATGAAATTGAGTAGGGGTAGGGAAATAGCGAACTGCCACATTACAATAATTTGACGTCTTTAAAAGTTAAAAAACCCAATTTGGGTAGTCCGGACTCACACGATCTTAATATATCAGTCGACAAACTGAAAGAGCTTACATAATATCAATAGCGTTAATGAAAACCGATACTCAACAGTGGCCATAGAGTTGGGTTTCGAATATAGTCATCATAAAACATCCAGTAATTTGAACAGTGAGTGTTTGGAACTACCTATTCATCCCTGTCTCATTTCTGAAAGTTCCGCCAAACACCAAAAATAGTTTCCAAAGACTAGTAATGATCATACCTGAACTTGACAGTGTCATTCAGTCATCATAAAACTCATAGGGGAACGGCACTATCTTATTTGGAGAGATAACAGTGGCTTGAGCTTTGAGAAGTTTCTCAAGAATTTCCTCCCACATCGATATTAGTGTATTTAGGATACTATCAATCTTGGAGTATGGTATATTCTCATCTAAACTCATATATGAAGTTATGTTACTCAAGGAATTTATGAAAATCAGAGAAGCTACAACAAGTTATGATGTGCATGTAGACTGTAGATAGTTGTACCGATTGTTCCGTTTTGGAAGTACGAATGTAGTAAGTTCTTGAAATAAATTGTTCGAAGGTTATAGTTTGAACCCTGGAAAAAAGACTGAACGAAACCTCGTAGTCCCAAGAGCATCGACAGAGGGTGTGAAAAGGTTCATTATCGAGAAGGAAATGAAAACGCCGACCGTAGAGAATATACGAAAGAAAATTGTGTGAGAGAAAAATGGAGAAAGAAACAGTGAGAACGCCAGAGATGAAGAAGCAGTCCATGCAAAATAGATGCTGTTACAATTGAAAAATGAAACGACCGAATTTGTTCTCAATAATGAACGAGTCGCGAGTTGTACTCGAAAGGTTTGGAGCTGAGCGAACGAATATCGAGGGCGAACGGATGAAAAATGAATGCCGCAACTGCAAAGAAAAAAGGGAAAGGACCAATGCCAGAAAAGACCACCTTACCTGTAGGTAGTCTATATGTGAGAGAACATTCCGCTTCCAACAGTTCCCGTGCAACGCCAACATTCGCGAATCGGTTTATTCTGATAAGCTCAACTTTTTATTGAATGTTTGCAAATTCGCTTCCACCGCGATGTTTTAATAACAATGAGTGTTTTGTTTGGGTGGTGAGTCGAGGCTCCCTCGAGTTTTAATATAGTTAAGTGCCACGAGCAGATGAAAACGTGCAGAGTGTATAAATGTATAGAGTGTCTACCGCTCCATTCCTACTAAGCATTGTCCGAAATACATTTCCCTCATAAATATGATGCTAAGCATTTTCAAATGATTTGAATACATCTACTTTCATCTTAATTTCCAGTCATGATTCTCTCATATTTATTTTGGCAGAGGAAAATACACATGGTTAAGTATTGAGTAACTCCACCTCCATTGCTTCATCATAAATATTTATGTTCGGAGTACATCTATTCTATGAAATTAACTGTGAACTCAAAAGCTCATAACATATAGAATTGATGAGTGCAGAATTTGCACTCAATTTGCTCGTGAATACGCCTGTGCTTTATATTAATTTATTTGCAGTGCAAGAGTAAAAGAGCTCTATTGAGAGATCTTTGACATATTATACTCCATCATATGATCATTAATATGCATGGAAATAGTTCTCCCTCAATTCTCATATATCTGATAGATAATTTGATAGAGCTCATCATAGATAATGGACTAATAACCGAAACTACTCCCTCAGAATGTTAAAAATTCAACTCAACTCACAAGGCCCCACATACCCGGAGAAAAAAATCAGAAAAGTGATTTAGTGATTGAGGGGACAGAGTGGGGAAAGGGGAAGAAGACATCCTACCCCAACCACCCATCGCTCTTCTTCGCCCCTTCCTGAAGCCAACCGTTTTGAATTATATCCTCCTCTTCCTCCTCTAATCCAGATGACAGTCCCCTCCTCACACAACCATAACCACAACAGGCAACTGCAGCAAGTGACATTGAATGTGGCCGGTAGGGAATTTGTTTTCCTTTTCACTGAACTTAAACCGCTTCTTCAAACTCTTTTTAAAGATAGAACATAATAACTACTAACTGGGTATATTATTATGAGAATACATAGCTTAATCACGAAAATGATACATCCAATTTTGATCAAATTGTCAATAATTTTAATGAGAGTAATAAAATCGAGTTTGAGTATCTCAGCAACATTTTATAAGAAGCTATATCGAGCCTCGCAACTCTGGTTTTGAAGAGATAGAGAAATTACCACTTCTCTGAAAAAGCTTTTAGATTTTATTTTCATGTTAACTATTACAATGGCTCTATTATCTTTTTCAATAATATTCTAGTTTCTTTTTCAATTCAAATCAATTTTTATTCCAATCAACACATTACAATATACATAAGAGAAATCAAAACACAAAAAAATCACAATCAAAAATAGATTTCCAATGAAATACAAAAACAGGCTTCATGGCACAGTTGCATTATGAGTTTTATCTACAAACTAAATAAAAGATCCTCTCTTATTTGAACAATAATATTGAACTAATGTTACTTGCCTGGTTTCCAGGAAACTTATTAAATCTAATGAATAATCAAATCTTTTAATTTAATAGATCTGACTTGAGTTTCAAATTCATGGAGCACTGAATCTACAGGTTTAATGGACCATCAGATTCAAAAAGCGTCCTAGAGACCGAGCCTTGAGAGCTTCAAAAATCAGTATACAAGCTATATCCATTTTTCGAACATTTTGTTAAAATTGTTGTAAATTTTTCGAAAGTTTGTACTTGTGTTTTGTTGGAGCATGATTAACTCATCATCTTCACTACAGGGATTAGGTTAATTGATTAACCTGTTTCGGTACCCATCTCTTTCTTGGCCTCCCTACATCTCTTTTTCCAGTAGACCTATAGTTTTGCACTTCAAGGGCATTCTTCCAAGTGGCATTTTATCCAAATGACTGCACCAGTTGCGTCTATTTTATATTATTCTTTCATGCAGCGGAGCAACCGATAAAACCTGCCTTAAATCAGTATTTCTGATTCTATCAACTCTAGTACACTCCTTAGAAACCTCATTTCTGCAGCTTGAATTCGACTGTCCATTCTCCGCGTGTGAATCCAATTCTCACTTCCATATTATAGGAGAGTTGGAACTGCAATAGTATTATAAAACTTTAGTCTCGTTTCAGGAACTTCGAAATTTTATTGTACACACCAATATCTGTGTCATATGTTACATCATTACCAAGATAGTTGAAATTTTAACTTGTTCTATTACTTTTCCATTCAATTCTATTTTGGTTCTGATTGGATCTGCAAAGAATTATGAAACCTTCTAGGAACATACTACTGTAGGTAATTCTAGCCACCATTCAGGCTTAGATTGACAAAGATTAAAGCGGTATGAAAACATAGACACGCTTTATTAGTGATTAGAGTGCTATGCAAATGTAGACGCGACAGCAGTGAACGGTACGGCGATCGATTGGAGCCGTATTGATTCGCCACTGCGATAATAATCAAGCGTTAATCGTTGAAATTTCGAGTGGCTTTGACCAGTGGCGATGCCGAGCTGCTGCTGCTGCTTGTAGGCCCATTTCACACGCGGCGATGAATACTTTGATAATGAATAGTTGGCGATGTGAATGCGCCATTCATCAAGCAGCGTTGCCGCTTTAATATCGCGACAGGCGGCAATGACAGGCTGTCATTTTGAAAACGTAGTATTTATAAAATTCAACTGTCAACCGCAGGCGTAGAATACACAACCGCACGTTTTCAGCTCACAAAAGCCAGCGGTCACTCGTCAGCCAACTCATAAAGACAGTCTCTCACTCGCACCCACTCTCTCCCTCTCTTTGATCCCCCATAATTCTCTCTCCTGCAGAACCACTTCCACACCGCGCGTAAATTTTCGCGCTGAATTATTATTGCTGGCAACAGGTGACAAGCGGTGCTGTGGTGCTGTCACAATCGATGACAATTCAACTAAATCCATGCCACTAGATGTTATGCGTGGTGGTGATAACGAACATGTTGTCTGTGTATTTATCGTGCATAAATGTCACCCGAGTCAATATTATGAATGTTGATTCGACATTTTTGTGTTCATCACCGTTATCCGAAATTCTAGCCAATGACGATCGATCCATATCAGTTCAGAGAGATGGATTAGGGAGATTGATTTGTTAAGGTTTGAGGACAATGTAGATTGTTTTTGAATATTGGATTATCCATATAATGATTATCTATATTTTATAAGAAATAGTTGTCACAACTATAAAAGTGTAACCGCCTCAGATGGGGGTAGGAGAGAGATCTCTAGATTTTAAAGGGCGAGTCATGGGACTTTATCAATAACAACAACTTTCTATTTCACTTCTAAATTTTATTGATTGAACTAATCTACCAGAAATTTAAACAACAAATAATCGAAAACATTCTATTGCATATTCTATAACTCAAGAAAACTATCTTTAAAATCACTATTTTTAAAATTACCAAAGTATCATTACTGAACAGTTTGAACTGTCAACTATGAACTGTTCGAGCTTAAAAGTATAGTGAACTCAAGGTAGCCTACTCCTTGCCAACTGATGATGGGTCCAGTGCCCTGAAACGCGCGTCCTTACTTGATAAGTGAGTTGTAGAAGTACTATTATTGTAAAAGTGGAGAATGTGGATCAAAACGTCTAGTTATTTATCGATAGTTCAAGTTAGGATGAAACTCTCAGAAGAAATTGAACTGTTATCATTGGAGTAGATGAGTCATGATTCATGAACATAGGATGTTTATCATCAAATTGGAACTATTGTATGACATTATCATGAATGAATTGTTAGTAATTATATCTTCATATTACAATTGTCATAATTACATTGGAATTGTTCATTAGTAAATGAGAACAAGTTTTAGGATTTAGAAATAGGAATAGGAATTTGGAATAGGATTTAGGATGAGAACCTTAGAAAGAACTGAACTGTTACTATTGGTGTGAATGAATTGATTGATTTATTTAATTTCCTTTGCCAGGTCTGAAGAGACCTATGGAAAACTTCTTCTTCTTCTTTCTCTCTGCCCCGGTGTGCCTCACAGCGTCGGGCTATGGAAAACATCAAGTTAAAAAAATACATTGCAAACTCAAATCACAGAGATAAAGAAGAAACAAAAATTTAAAATATAAATAAAATTACTTCATTTTTTCTGAGTAGTAGAATGATTAAGCTTTTAAAATGAATGGAAGTTTATTTATCATTAAATTAGAACGGATGTAAGTTATTACATAAACAAGAATGAATGATTGATAATTGATAATTATATTATCAAAATTAGAACGGTCATCAACACATTTTACATGACTGTTCAACAAGAATGCCTTGTTTATCATTATAGCTATCACCATTATTACGGTACAAGGAGTAGAAAACTGAATAAGTTGAGGCCTCAACAAGTTGAATGAATACTAGTTTTGTTGTAATTGGGCTGTTCCAATAGTGTGATGCAAGCAAAGTAGGTAACTTTTAGAACTTTGAATGGGAAAAGTTGAAAAGTTGAACTGACCTGGACGTAGTTTACATTCTCTGGATACAATTGTTCCGACTGAGTTGGTGGCCAGACAGCGATAACTGGTTGAATGTACGTCTGGTCTGAAGTTTTCTCCCGAAAATGGTGGCAGATACAAGCTGCCGTTATGTAGAATTTCCCTGCAACAATTGAAAAAAATTCTTCTATTGAATTGGAACAAGATACTTTACTTCGATCCTACATTGTACCGTGTCTCATGACTGGTTTCCAAGAATGTTTAATTAAGCGTGTCACACAGTGAGGCATAATATTATTATGTTAATGAAAATATAAATCTGAGAACCCTTTTTAATTATTTCGTCACAACATGTTTCGGCTACTAATGTCATTTCCAAGTTGAAAATGCATTCGAATCAGATTTATAGGGTAGTCAGATTTTTATTTATATTCAAAAGTAGCCCTAAAGAAAAAAATGCTATTATTATTATTATATAATACGATATCTTGCTGTATCTTTCGATTATTACAGTAAACACAGAGTATTTGAATGGGTACCTGGTAGAATATAAGCCTCTCATATTATAAACTAGCAGGCAACCCGTATTTCTTAAAACTTGACGTAATGAAATCTAGAAGAATTCAAAATAGGCCTATGTACAGTGAGTCAGTAATTCTATCAGGGCTCGAATAATTTTGAAATTCTAATTAAATAAGAATGGAAGAATATAATTTCTTTATGTAAATAACAACACCTTCATTGAAAGACATATTAACTGCATGCGTTTTCATAATGCCGATACAGCATTGATGAAACTGTAGACGTTTATTTAGCATTTGTCTCAAAAAATGTTCTAGCTGAAAAATTAATTATCCATGCCACGTGTAGGCCTGAACATTGCATCAGGAATACGAAGTTTCAAAACTATGTTTTTCAGGTAGAAAGCAATATAGAAATAGATGTTCCTATTTTAATTTCGACCATATGATTTGGTGATTTTTTAATGAAATCGAATGTACCATTAATGAAATTTAAACAGCAATTCTGAAGAATCTAGAAGGAAAATTTAAATTTGGGCTTCCAGGTGCACGAGATTGATATTTTTAGAATTTATGTTCAAAATTTGGAGATCTAAATCATTCCCGTTTTTCCGGTATGCAATCCACAAGTTGACATGTTTTGATACGAACAAACGAACACACGAACAAACGAACAAACACAACCCTACTCTCTCTTATTATATAGAAGTGCTTGCCAAATAATCACTAATATAACGGTTTGAAATTCACATTAAATAATAGTAAATTTATCATATCACCCATCATACTATAAAAATACAGGAATTTTTAACTGTGTAAGCTTTACCTATGATATTGCTCTCCATAATGATTGCAAGGCGATGTTACATCTACCAAGAGTTTTTTGAAAAATGGAAGCTATAAAAATATCTTCCGCGTCATGTTGTATAACATTCGCCTGATTAAGTTGACAAGTTTGATAAATATGATTAATCTGCGAAATTCCTGTGAAGTATTATTTACATTGCAATTCAAATTACATTACTATATAGAATTTAAATTACAAGAACTTTGCAGAATGATGATATTGTTCAGTCTACTGTGTAGGCCTACATATTCCTTTAATTATAAGAAATTTTAGAACCAATTGAAATGAATATTTTATATTTTCCTGCATGATAGTAGAATGATAATATTGTTAATTCTACTGTACAAATATTCTTGTAATAATAAGAAATCTTGAAACCAAATAAAATAAATACTTAATATTGTCCTGCATGATACATAGTTGTGAGGTCTCTTTGACATGAAAAGACATAAACATTATCTTTGATAGTATGGACACTAAATTTTAAGGTCTCATCAGCATATTCATGACGATGTGTTTTGAAAGTGTAGATTCTGAATGGCTAGTGTAGAGGAATAACCATCAAAGGAAATGAACCCCTTTGGATTTTGCAAATTCAATTGCGCCTATCCCCCGATTGGAATTCCCTTCTCTCCAGACAATAGATGTTTATCACCCCACTTTTTAATGGGGAAGAGGGGGATGAAAAGTGCCCGTTTTGGAACGAATTTGTGCAATAGATTTGAGGAGGCGGGGTGTGATGTAACAGGGTGGATAACTGCGCTTCAGGGGACATTCCGATTGGATTGTGTTGGTAGGCCTGCTAAAGTGCAATGTGTGTGGATCGAGGTTGCAGTGGGGCTAATGTGTGCTGATTGATACAACGTTTTTTCTCTCTTCAGCATAATGTCGGACGTATTTCATTAGTCTGATAGCATGCAGGGCTGGCCGTACACAGTTTTCAATGAAAGGCCCAATCCAGCTGAAGCTCTAATCGTTATCGACCTTGTTTTCTCTAATCTATTTCATGTTTTTATCACTAGTCTGGGAGTGATCGGCCCGAACCCAAATACATTTGATGGTGACTACAGCCTGTATTTCCAGCCTCGTTTTGGAGATACAAACGAGGCCAAACAACTCCATTATAATCATGGCGGGTACATTAAAAAATTAGCTGCGCGACAAATTAGATTGTCAATTTAGAGGCAATTCTCTCGCGATTGAATTGAAATTGCAGCTGCGAGCGGCAAGAGCTCTCAATATTGTAAAAGCGTAGAAAAGTTTTGTGTGTGTGTGGATGTGTGCTTTTCAGCTATATTCAGGAACAAAATTGATACGATTCAATGTGAAATCATGTTTGAATTATGGTCGATTCATGTAGTCATGAATTTCAGTGATAGTTTCCATAGTATGTTCATAATGATATAATTCCGCTAACAGTGTTTGATCTTTGAATTATCTCATGTTCATGCTACTAAGAATAGATAGATAAATACCTTTCCAAACTTTACAATAATAAAGATGAGTTGAGCGAAGTTTAGGCAATAAAAGCCCCTCTTCCACTTAACCCACATGGATTGTAAACTGGAAAATTGAGAATGTTTGAATGATAGAGTAATTCCTCTCTTAAACCAATTGTTATGCTCGTCAAGAGCATTGATATTAATGAATATTTTCAATTCAGGCAATTATTCATACTTGATGTAACTTCAAAGATCGATGTTTCGAGTTCAACCCTAACTGAACATATTAATCTACAACATATCGACTTATGTGGTTTTTTTGTAATAGGCCGATTTTTCATCCTATTTATTTGAAGAAAAAGAAGTTATAGTTAGGTTTTGATTCAGTGAATCAGAAGGATTGAAGTAGACATAGGCCACATATTCAGTGAGCTCCAACCATGAGTTTTAGAAACAAACAACAAAAAGTATCAGAAAAGTTGGAAAAGCTAATAGACATCGACTGTTTTTCCCCTCGAAGAAATATACATGTATTGGATGAAATATGGCCTTCCGGCATATATCGGCTCGTAGTCTGAGAATTTATGAGAAAAAGATTTGGGAGTGAAGATGAAGGTAGTTTCGATAAATTCGGAAGGGAAATGGAGATTTGCCAAGAGCAAAAGGATCGATGGGGAGGAGAGTTAGCAAGCTCAAGATGTGGAAAATTCTAATAGAGAAGTCGTGGAGTTGCTGTTGGCCAGGGAAAGGATAGAGGATTCGGAGGATAAGAAGAGGAAAATGCTGGAAGTGTGGTCGAGCAGATACAGCTTTTCCCTGGAGGGGTTAATCGATGGGGAGCTACCTTAGGGGGGAAGGGAAGCGAGGGAAAACCGTGTTGGACTTATCGCCAACTGAAAAAATGAGTAGTTAAGTTTTGATATCCAAGGCTTTCCGCACCTAATCTGGCATTTTCAAAGTCGGCCTATTTATTACTTTCATTGCGGTCAACCGGAAAAGCTTCTGCAGGGCTACGTTTTCCGACACTATTTTATACACTCCCACTCCAGCCAACCGTCTAGAAATTTCTCTCGCACTTCCGGCCACAACTCTACGGCTTTACTTTATTTATTGTGCTGCTCAGAGATTTACCGCATTTCTTTTCTCATACATATATGCCAATTTTAATTAAAGCTATTTATGTTATAACCACCATCCATCATTGTAAATGACTGCATGCTGCATTGGCAGTTTTCTCAAAGTACATTACAGTATAATTATTAAACATTTTCTACTGAAAATTGAAAAGCAAAAAAAAAAAGTAAACGAAGTTTACACGAAAAGATTACTAAGGCAGCGGCGTACCAAAAATATTCATGTGGAGAAAAAGTGAAGGGGTTCAGGATCTAGAAGGTTTTTATCATTATTATTCAAAGGAGGCTGTAGAATGAAAAGCTTTAGGGGGAGATATATTTGTGTATCACGTCCACTGAGTAAATATTAGCAAGGAAAAAACATTTCAAGAATTTAAGCTCATTTATCTCAAGAAAAGTACAAATAAAATTTTCCCTTTGAACCCAGTAATGCGTAGTACTTCAAACAGTGGAATTTCCTTGAATTATTCTTTCGAATTCTCAGAATGTTAAACTCATCCCTGAACGTCTGAAGCCTTGAGATCTACTCCTATCATCACCTATTTCTCACCAAGTCATATGCTTTCAGACTTTTACAACTTTGACTTGATGAGTGATAACCAACGGATTTAACTAATTGACGGGTTAATTAACTGGAAACTCGCATTCCCTCAATTCAATTCCAATTTCCTTCTCATTCAAATTCTCTATTTTGAATCAACTTTAGCCGGAATATATAAATTATTATTTCCTTTGTATCAACCGTTCACCATTTTCTCACTTTTCCTCATTTGATTTCTTAGAATTTTATTTTCCTTTTAAACGTTCATCACTCTCCTTCTCTAAAATAAAAGTACTTATTATGTACATGACCTAACCAATGACTGGTCAATAGGCCTCAAGCCAAACCAATCAACTGTAGTCAAAACCTTTCTAGTTTGATTTTATAGAGTGGATAGTAAATATCATCCACTATCCGCTATCTTTTGTTAGTTTAAACGTATTGTGCGTCACACATGAAGATTATCTTGGATGTTTTCCGGTAGTACTTCAAATTTTGGTAGGCTAAATTCGTCCCCATTTTTCCGGGATATTTGTTTTACTGTACCAGCTCCGGTCCTCGCTTGTCCGAGTTGTTGGAGATCTAATTTCAATTCCAATTTCATAATATGAAATATTTTATTAATAATATAATTTTATTAGGAAAAGAGGATACATCGTGACCATGGGCCAATTGATTTATATCGCTTTTGAATTGCCGATTGATCCACATCATTCATAAATCGCTACTGTGATGCGATTATTTGATAGCTAAAACCGAATGATTAGGTTACTTGAGAGTGAAATTCGTCGATCAGTGGTAGAATTCCTGTATCCAACAATCCTTTAAGCACTCTAGATTCTGTCAATTCTATGATTCTATTCAATCTCTAGACCACCAAAATAGGTGACTCTTCTAGATTCTATACTTTTACAGACCAAAGAGTCGTTAGCAATGTTAATGAGTGCATTCAAAAACACGCTCGTTACTCGCTTCATTGCAATGAGCCAAAATGGAAGAGCTACGAGAATTTTCAGTGAGGAAAGACTTCAACCAGTAAAATCTCTAGCAATAATTAAGTATCCCGAGTTCCTCGTCTAGCGTCAATTAAGATATGCAAATAAGTGAGTATAAATGGCTAATGGAGCAACGGAGCTGGCAATCAAATGCTCAACATTGTTTATCTACATCAAGTTCACAACCGCAGTAGTTCATACAGAAAATAGATAAAATGTTAAATAAATTCAACTTTGTCTTCAAATATAGATGTGTAACAAATTACTGCATGGGTTGAAAACAAGTACCCGAGTACTTGTTGTAAAAACAGCGACAGAAACAAATAATAAGTACGAGTATACGCTCTGTGATTTACTTATTATAAACTACTAAGTAGTGATTTGTTGATGATGGATTGAATCATAGAAAATTCTCAAAGAATTCAAGAATCAGAAAAAATAGTTATATAGCAGTAAACACTCGATAAATTTGATACTTTTCATTTATAAAATAGCTACAGATGGAATTAAATAGAGAATGCATTTATTCAAAAATGCATTTTAGGATTTTCGTTCAATAATAATTATATAGAATAGCATTGTAGTACCCTGTTTTTGAAATCAATATAAAATAATAGTTAAAAAAAAAACAAATTGAAACTACTTGCTTCGATGTTCTACATCATCTTCAGGTTTTAAAAATAAATCTCAAATAAATGTTTTACTAATAGTTTTGATACTTTTTGTATGTCGAGCTTCATGATAGGGAGCAAATGAAACAGTTTTGGAATAGTGTATTTCAATGATCTTTTCCCGTACAAATTATTATATTTAGAAATTGAATATACACTGAATGCTCTAAGATTATATGAGGTATAGGTGCAAATTGTCGGAAAGAATAATTATTTCTGTACATTAATGCTAACTTATATAGATAGAATTTTTTTGGAGTTAGTGTGTGAAAAAATCGTTAAACAGATTGTTTATCATGAATTGTGAAATTTAATCGGTCAGATACGGACATTATACATTTGAGGGTTCTGAATTGGATACGCTCTACCCTGTCTAATAGATAGTTTGCAGCACATCCCCAAGCCTCGATGCCATACCTAATTAAGGATTCTGATAATGATTTATAAATTAGATAAAGACAATCTGGTGGTATATTTCTATGTAAAAAGAAGATTTGAGCACTGATTGCACGTAACTTCTTCGAAATATAATCTATATGTAATTCCCATTTTAGTTTATCATCCAAGATTACACCAAGGTAACGGGTGTTATTTGTAACTTTCAAAGTTGTACATGTGCAGGGATCACCATTATTCAAAGACACTTACAATCATGATTTTTTATAACTGGAGGATTAAGAACTTTAGTATGGGGTGTTTTGAAGTGATGTTTCTTGTCGCAAGCACAATAATATTATATTCCTGATTTAATCAAAATCGTGAGAGCCGTTTTCGAGATCCGTCCGACATAGATACATATATCCACAAACACACATATTCAAATAAATTATTGCTTTCTTAGTATAATATTATTGACTTCAATGATTATGATTTCATTCAATGAGAGCTTCTTTCACATAATAATAACAGCTGGCATCAAAAGCAGAAATGTCAAAATGATTGAAATTGAAACAGTAGCGATTATCAACATTATTTTCTTCTAAAAATAATAAATCTAAAGTAACCAGATTATAGCAAGATTCACATCAATGTGTCAGCATTGTTTGAAAGGGGAGCATTGATGCTATTAATGAGGAATACTGACAGTCAACGAACTGTTAACTTATACATATACTCCAATGTTTTTATCGAAAGCTACCTTCTATGGTAGTACAATCAATGCTTGAGAATAATTGATTCATGGGAAAAGCGCCTCACTTCTATGCAAGATATTTTCACATTAGGAAAAGCAACAACAGCTATTTGGCCGTTTTAATAAATAACCCCTTTCTTTCGCCCAAGTTAAATTTTGGCCGAATTTCCTCATTCTTTACAAACAGATTCCACAACGGGCACTTCTGAAGTTTTTAAAATACCCATTTAAGCAGTTTTTGCGATCTGTCGGATATACAAACAAAATTTGTCTTGATAGAATAGGATCAATTATTATTGATAGAAGCAACTCCCGTCATAAAAGATTGTTTTACGAAAAATGAAAATTATCTATTCTCCCAGGAATAGCTCTGATTGAAGCAGCAGTGCCCACTCAATTTGTTCTCGATAAATGCATTTTAATTAATTTTTCAACTTGGTGCCAACCTAATGAAATAATCTCAACTTAATGCCAACCTGACAAAATGATTAATTGGTCGCCAGTTATCAACTGTTTCGAATAGGTACTCTCTCTAGATTATAGTTCTATAGTAACATATGATATGGACATTTCATTTATAATTAAGAGATTGGGAGAAGAAGAATATACATGCTAAAAGACGAACTTCAAACCCTTAAAAACCACCCTTAGAGTTGAAATATCGCCAAAAATATTTCTTAGTGAGCACCTAGGACGTATGAGGAAGCTATATTCTAAGTTTTGTTGCAATCCATCCAGTAGTTTTCCAGAAATCGTGATCAGTGTCAGTGAGATAAGAATTTTATAAGAGTATAGACTAGTACAGCACATGTTATGTATAAGTAGTCTTTTTCATGTACAGTGCCTTGATACACATGATATACACACTGTTTACATCACAGATTTCTGATCAGAACTTGAAATACCAAAAGGAATGGCATATATTATATGCTATTGGAAAGGTTTATCATATGAGTTACACGATATCTGATCAGAGCTTGAAATGCAAAAAGGAATGTGTTATCAAAGAGGTTCATCGTATGAGTTACATGAACCTTCATAGTTCTACAGATTCTATTGGAAGATAGAATTTCCTCTATCTCACTCACTTTATTCCCATTTTCCTTCAGATATAAAAACGCTATCTCCTTTTTGCACTCACACTAAGTGCTTCTCGGAAACGAATCTCATGTTCTAATTCAGTGGAGGTGACCATTCAAATCTGATCTGTGCGATCTAGAAGAGATCTTTCTAGAAAAAGTGGCAAAATCTAGAAGCTGCGACTTCAAGTGGAGCAGAAAGCAACAACTTCCATCTAATCTGACACTCAATTTAGAGGCTGGGTGGATAGCGGTTCTTTGAAATTGTTTCTCCACGCACTGTTGCTTCTGAAGTAAGCTTTTTATATCCAGTCTTGTCATTCTATGAAGTTTCGCTATGCAGAATATTCTCTGAACAATCTCTTGCATTAAAACTGAGGAAAACGTTGATTTATATCTGACTGAGATGCTTTCATCCTGCGTACAGTTACTGCAGTAACTGTTACTTAAAGGGAGCAGCTTTGACAACGATTTTTCTCACGTTGTTTCCTTGTTATTTTGAAATATAAATCTTGAATGTTTGTATGTATGTTGAATATGTTTGCATGTTCTCATGAAAATAATTCTCACTTTCATGTATACAGTGGTTGTAGATGAAAACTTTAATTGAATCAATACTTTTGAATTTGAAAACCAGTAAATTCCTGATAATTAGGGTATCTGTAAGAACGAATACCGAAGAAATATGTGTGATGATGCAATGCAGTATGATAATAATAAAAATATTAACAAGCTTCTTTTATTACAGTGACAAAAAATAATCAGAGAAGAATCGAATAAAGATCAACAGCTGTTGTTTCAATACAATGATAATACCTCATAATATTACTATATTGTAGTACAAAACAAAGAATACAAAGCAGGAGAATCGAATAAAGATGAACTGTTGAAACCTAATTACGGCAAACTAGGTACTGCAGGTACTGATATATGCTGAGAGAATTCTAGTTCAAAGGTTTGAATTTATAAATTGAGTTTCACATATTCTGGCTCCCTCTCTCATTACACATTAATTTTACCTCATAAACAGGTTTGCAAAAATATTGTAATTTCTATCACGCTGCAAGGACAACATGAGCTGGCTGGCAGGAGCAACAACAATATTTATGAAGCTGGGGTTCTATTTTTTTTGGAAAAGTGAGTGGATATTCTTTTTGGCACGTGATGTACGGTCGGCTGCTCGCATTTCTCTGTGCAGAGTCAGATAATGAGGAAAGCAGGAAGCAGAGGGCCCTGTGTAGCATACAGCCAATTAGCGGAAACCTTAGAGTGATGCATAAAAACGTCCTCCTCTGCCGGCAGAAACAAATACCATCAGAGTCGAGAAATAAAACGGCTTCACTGTTGAGTAAAGCTGAATCGTTTGATATAAACTCCACAGCAATAACGAGCTCCATTCCTATTGGCAACGCAGCTACGTTAACTAAATAATAATTAGAATCCTGTCAACGAAATAAAATTCGAGTTTAATTCAACATGTTCTCAGCTTCATCTACATCAAAGTAGTCGCTACTGACTATCCACACTGGATTAATTATAACAAGAACATGAATTTTTCCATGCCAGAACAGCAGGAAAATTATATTAGTTTCTTGTTTTCCCTGGCCCCGTGTCATATCAATATTACTGTTTCCATGTTCATAATAATTATTATTTGTCTGGTAGAATTTTGAGGAAAAATGGTGGAGGAGTAAAGGATAACAATGCCTGTGCATGAAGTTCCTTGATTGAATCCATGGGGGAAACACAAATTAATATTGAATAACAAAATGATTTTTTTTCAACTCTGAAAACTCATAAACGAGTAGAGTATATTTTGACAAGGAAAAATATCTGTGAGATTAAACCGTGCAAAATGAAACAAAATATTCGTTTGTGATTGGTATGAAAGCGGAGAACTTAATCATGGTATCTCGAATGTTTCTGAAGTAATAATGATTTGAACGCGCTCAAGCGTAAAACTCATCATAAAATTAATGTTGGACTATGGAGAAAGATAAAATGCTAAATTAAATCCCAATCACAGAGAATCACGTTTTGTAATCTTTTATTCCATTAATACTAATTCTGAAATAGAAGTTTCAGTGATATGAGCCTGTAGATGATATCTGCTATGGAAGAATGGAGAAGATTTATTTATTAAGGTGCGTACAGATATACGCGCCGCGAACATGAGCAATTCACTTTTAATCAGCTGACTATATCTGTATTTTTACAGAAACGGTATAAGATATAGATATGAAAAGCTAGGCATCAGCTGATTAAAAGTGAATTGCTCATGTTCGCGGCGCGTATATCTGTACGCACCTTTAGTTTCAAAAGGCTGACCTGATGCTTGTAACTTTGTGCTGGAAGTAATTATTCAACATATCAGACAATTACTCTGAAGAAAAAAAGGAATACAGAAATTTCTCCCTTATGCTACTTAATCTTGAAGATTTACTCACTTTGTAATTAATTGATGATCGTAAAAAAATGCTATAAAGGAATGACAAATTGCTAGTGATGCTCCGAGAAGACTCAATTCTTGTTCACAACTCATTTTTATCCCAAGCTCATTTTCGATATTTTCTTCCAGACTCACAATGTGTGCTAGAATTTTGCACCATGTTTCACAAAACAGATTAAAGCATGGAACTAGAAAATTATTTCTAAATCTGTTAATAAAGGTATAAACTAGTAACAAGTGTTGTTCAAAACAGAATAATAGAGGATACAGTAGACGAGAGAGGGAGAGAAAGGGCGAGGATTTGTGTGTATGGGCAAGAAGAAAGTAAAGTCAGAAACCACACCACAGATAATAACTGAGAAATATGGATTCGATGTAGCACACATGCTGTTAATGGCAAAGAAAGGGTGCACTCTCTCTATTGGAATTGTTGCCGTTCTATACAACTTGGTCACAGACCATGCTCTTTGGTTGTGCAGTGTTGTCAGATGTTTTTTCAAATAATAAATAACAAAGGGTTCACTTTTTTCATCGTTCATGCAATTCAAATATTCCATTTGTAATCACCTGGCTAAAAACCAATGGGTTTATAATAATTTCAATTCACTTTGTTTGTATTATTTTTCCAGCAGCTTTTTATTTGCCATGTTTGCTCTTGGGTACACGAAACAGTATGAAAATTTTCATTTTGTTCAGCTCTTCGATACACAGAGCAGTTATGAAAATTCACATTTTGCGTTATTTGCTTATAAGTTCATCATTAACAAATAATTCACGGTATGTTACGGATCAATAAGATTGGTTATCAAATTATATACTTCAACATGATGTATTTTCAAATGAAGATTATCATAGTATCACTATATGATCCAAATTTCTTGAAGTTACATTTTTCTGTACCAGTATTACAGTACCCATGAATTTAGTGAAAGCTTTCTGAGCTTTTATGAAGGATATCCATATCGAATGGACACGATTGTCATAATCAGCGATTTATTGAAACAATTTGTATCGTTTGTTACATCATTGTCAATCTCCAGTGGACTGAAAGCTTAAATATTGAACACGAAAATACAGTGTTGATGAAGCCCTATGAAGCTAATGATTGGCCATTTACTGTTGACGAATGAAGTTTGAGCTCCACTGTAATTGGCCGAGACTACACATTTGGAATTCTTGGGCGTGTCTAGTCTCGGCCAATGACAGTAGAGCTCAACCTTCATTGGTTAACAGCTAATGGCCAATCGTCAGCTTTACACACACAACATAGGATTCTGCTGCTCAATGTTCAAGCCAAACTATTCGTGTTTGCTAATGATGTAAAAAACGAAGAATTGATTTGATTAATTAGTGATAATGATGTAACAATCGAAACTAAATCCATGAATTATTTTTCAGATGAATCAGTGGTTTTGGCAATATGGAGTATTTTTTATTGGATTGGTACAAACTCATATTATAAAACTTTGGCGAAGCAAAAGTTGGATTTTCATAAACATATAGCATTTTCTGGTCATTCTTATTAGATAATAGAAAACTTCAAATTATTACCACAACCACAATATCACCGTTCCAGACAGTTTCAGTCATTCTACTGTCGTGAGTTGAAGAATATAAGGTCTCTATTGTATTACTGTATTGTGAAATCACCTTGTGTTAATATTGTGAATAGTAACCTTGTAAAATTCTTCACAAAGCCTTGTTTTGTGTCTTCTAAAATGATGGGAGCTCTCCATGTCACTGTCACTTATCAACAATTGAATATCAATTTTCAAATTTCCACTTCAAGCTAGGTCAAGTTTGTGAGCAGAATTAGAGGATTTATAATTCCAAGTACCTCTGGTTTTGATTTGCTTTGATATTAAGCGAAATGCCGAAATCTTTTATCTCAAAATCTCATTTTTCATAGGTGAGTGGGCGGCCGGCGTTCTTCATACATTGTAATTAATATCCATCTCACTCATTTCAAGAATTCCAACGGACTCACTGAGACTTATAATTAAATTGATATTTTGTAAAAACTCAGCAATTTTCCATCAACAGTGCTTCCATTTGGAGTAATAACTGTATTAAAAGAGCCCTTTATACTGTTCCAAGAATTTATCCCCACTAAGTTATGAATGCTGAATGTTTTCAGCAAAATGTGATTACTCGACTTTTGCTTTGCAAAATGTAATACGGGAAAAACTGTTTGAGAAGCATCCAATTGCTTCGAATGGATGAATTCTTCTAACTTCAATATGTCTTTGATGTTGGAATTGCTGTAATTTTCTGTGAGCGCTCACTTTATTTTTCAGATGTATTATATTTCAAACAATTGCTAGGATACAATCTTTTCAAATGACAGAATCAATTATCATTTGATTTGTTATAAAACTCTCAAATATCTTTGTTTTCTTGAATGAAACAATCTGAAATAACATTGAGATTAAAAATTCTTTACTTGAATTGAATTGGGACTTTCTATTCCTCTCCACCACTGAACCTCTCTCTTCCATTTACTCGAAAATTCTTAGATGTTGTTCTACTGGTAATCATATTTGTACAAAGAAATATCGTTCTCGAGATATTTCTATCCTTTCAGCAGCTTGGCTCACTTAACAACTGTATTTTTTAAGGCGTGAGTAGTGTATTATTAACTGAGAAACGTTACAATAGAACTTAGTTTCTCAACAATAAGCAGCCCACTCTCTTGTTTTAATCAACTTTGGAATATATTCTTTAAAGTTGAACCAGTTTTAGTTAGAGCAAAATTAGAAGAGTGCTAGTCACATATATTTTTAAATGCTTTGACTGCAATTCGAGTGAAAATGTTGAGGCAATTCTCCATTTATTTCCATCTCTCTGAAGTTATCGTAACTTGCATTGCAAAGGCTGCCGAATGAATTGCTTTCCATTCTGATTGAGTGTTGCACGTGGTCCTTTAATTGGTTGCACAGAGAAGCTGGAAAAGTTTGTTTTTTCGACTCCAAATGATAAATTTTCGCAAACTTCCTGGAAACTTTTCCGAGACTAAACTTGTGGGCGTCATCGCGGTTTATGAGTTTGGGATTGTCAAATCACAAAACGTTAGTAATATTATTGAGGTTCAACTTTAAAAATCTTGTTCAATAAAAAGATTGTTACTATGATTTCAGTATAGTATTATATATATAGTATTGAAATGAAAATCGCCGTCATTATAGCCAACCTCCGTCGTGGTGAAGGTATATGAAAAAGAAGATTATAGTCAGATTCTATACATTCAACATTCTATACTAAAATGTGAAATTTTTTAGAATGTTACATTCTATACTCACTGCCTATAGTATAAGCATTGTACTCGTAAAACGTACATTGTTATACTGATACGTACAAACTCATCTCCCAATATCATTCCAAACCCAATTTTTCCCATTCCTCATTACAGTATCACAAACGATCATAATATCAAATACAATCACTACGACAGAATATTATAATATGCTGCTCATTGTTTAAACTTTCAGTTCAATTAAGATTGATAATTGTGTAACAAGCTCAAAAAATATCTCAGATTGTTTTTATAAATTAGTGGTTTTGACAAAATCAGGTCGTTTCCATCCTATAAGGATATTTATCACAACATCACAGAAAGTTGAATCAATGAATAGTTAGTCGTTATTTTACAACTCTGGCCATCCATTTACTCCACTCTGTGATATTTTTGTAATAATTGATCATCCAATTACAAACTATATTCGCTACGGAAACTAAATATGCTTCAAATAGTCCTATCGATACTTAAAAATCAGACAGTACTGTGATCTCAAAATAGTATTCTAGATGTCTATATTATAAATTAATATTGCTCTCGTAAAATAATGTACACTGTGATATTGATAGATACATACTCATCTCCCAATATCAATTTATATTAATTAATAATATAAAATGTAATTATATTACAATATTCCAAATCAATTTTTCCCATTCCCCATTACACTAACGATCATAAAAACAATTACAAACAGTATGACTCTAGCCATCCATTTACTCCTCTCAGTGATGTTTTTGTAATAATTGCTCATCCAATTACAAACTATAATTGCTACGGAAACTCAATATGCTTCAAATAGTCCTATCGATTCTTCTGTTGTTGACGGATTTTTCAATTAATCTCGTAATTACAAGCAAACATAGTTGCGTTGTTTGTAATGATTGGGAAGCGATGTACAGTAATTAAATTCTCTCACATGACTCCTTGTGGAAAATGTATCGTGAAAAACTACAGAGCATTGAGATGAAAAATGTTGAACACTGATGAAATTGATTATTTAGAATTTCGTTGAAAACACAGCTTCTCTTGTGTGTTGTGATTGAAGTTCACATCGTATGAATAAGAAATCAATGAATGCTTTTTCAATCTATATTCATAATAATAATTGAGGTCAAATTATGATCATTTTATGATTAAAAATCTGGTGTGGCGCACTCACACAACTTTCCTTGCCGTTATGAAAATTGATCACCTGACGCTAGTGTTCCCGCGCATCTCAAGTCTACTATTCAAATATCTGAGCCAGCTGGTGACAGGACAATAACGCTGGATACACACGAGATCTGCTATCTCTTCATAGTGAATTATTCAATAGAATCAACAGTTTGCAATTGAATAATCAAATTTTCTCAGATTTCAAGCTTATTTTCAATTTTAGATGATATTGTTACTGTACATTAATTGAAGAGATTTTCATGCTCAATCTTTTCCACTCGAAATTTTTCGTTCAAATTATATATGAGACCTGATAATTGGAAATCTAAAATCAAACTTTGCATAGATGGGGCGGAGCTCATGAAATTTTTGCAGATATGGGACTTGTGGCAGTTGATAGAGCTTATCAATGACTATTTTAGGTATGAATTTGATTAAAATCGTTGGAGCCATTTCCGAGAAAATCGCGAAAAACCCTGTTTTTGACAACATTTTTGCTATTTTAGCCGCCATCTTGGATTGCATTTGATCGAAATTGTTCGTGTCGGATACTTATAGTGTAAGGACCTTAAGTTCCAAATTTCAAGTCATTACGTTAATTGGGTGATGAGATATCGTGTACAGAGACGCACATACACTCATACACACACACACACACACACACACACACACACACATACAGAACAATACCCAAAAACCACTTTTTTGGACTCAGGGGACCTTGAAACGTATAGAAATTTAGAAATTGGGGTACCTTAATTTTTTCCCGGAAAGCAATACTTTCCTTACCTATGGTAATAGGGCAAGGAAAGTAAAAATGAGTGAAAAGAGCTAAGATTGATCTTTTCATGT
The DNA here is from genome assembly GCF_014356525.2 of Nilaparvata lugens. Taxonomy (NCBI): domain Eukaryota; kingdom Metazoa; phylum Arthropoda; class Insecta; order Hemiptera; family Delphacidae; genus Nilaparvata; species Nilaparvata lugens. The sequence continues at coordinate 11,146,959 of NC_052505.1, read as the reverse complement.
TCAAATAGTGTCCAATTGAACGGTATCTTATATGAACAATCGTGAATGTGGAACATCTTGTATCACCTCATCCACCGCAGTTACTACAAGTTATTTATTTATCATTTACAATCAACTTAAGGACAAAGAAACAGACTACAGTCCAAAACTTCTTTTCATCCCAATTTCATGAAATAGATTGTCCAAATAAAGGTTATGTGCGACTTTTCAATTTTTCACTAATTTCAACATTGAAACAAAACACAAACACTTGAAACCAATAATTTTGAATTCAGAAAGATAAAGATCCGAATTGATAACGAATTATAAATTATTGATTATGAATTATTAATAGCTCTAAAAACTCGGCAATCAAATAAAAATATCCTCGTACAATATTATGGGCCCCCTTTATAATCAACAGAAAACGACTTGTTATTGTCAAAACCACTGATCTATTAGAACAATTTGGACTACTAGATTCTTTAATACTAGATTCTCTAGTGTCTAGTCTCTAAAATTTACTAGAGATTGATTGATTAGTGTAACAACCGAAACTATTTTCTCAAGTTGCTCTAATGAATCGGCGATTTTAACAATATTAAGTCGTTTAAATTCAATATCGATATTTACCGAAACATCACTTTCGCAGCAACACAGAAGGTTAAAAGTGTTTACGTATTAATCATACTAAATTATAATCTCTCTTATTTTTGCATCAATTTCATATTTTAGCGCCAGACGCCCGCCAACCATATAAAAATTATTCTAATATTGCAAATTCATCGTAATCTTCTATATAGTACGCCTGCGCGGTGCTATCACTCCCAGGCCTCTAGTTAGTCGTGGAACCTCGCCCGGGAGGGAGTTTGCCCGTGGGTATTAGCAAGAGTATAGTTTTGCACTTGCACTTCTCTGCTAGAACACCCTACCTCTTGTAATACATCGTTCAAACCTCTGAAACCTCTCCCTCGATGTCACTAGACAGTATTATATTATTTGTTGAATAAACATCAATTAGTTAGGCATCGTTATTTTCGTTTACACATCAAGACACGTGCTACCAGTGAGAGTGTTCAGCGCTTCCAGTGTTCAAGAACTATAGTGAAGTCCACGTTATAATGCCAGTGGATAAATATAAGAGAATAGCGATGCCGATTCTCTGCATTAATTAATTATATTTCTACACTGTCAAAAACATAATTGGCATCGTTCTGGAGCTAGAAAAGGATAGTACCACCGGCTTTGTCGAATGATAGGCAAGGATAGCAATTCCAAAGTTGAACAACTACTGTCATTACAACGTGGACCTCACTAAATGTGTATTCTTTCCATGGCCATGGTCGCGAATTCAGGTAACAACTCAAACATCGAACTTCAACAATGACTTATGGTACCGTGAACTATATTATTTTATGCTTTACTTTAATATTCCTTTGTTTTATATTATATCTCTCATTGGTTGAACTGATGTCAAGCTGGTCCTTCAGAAACTCAATTGATAGTTTTACGATTCAAATCATTACTGTGCTCTTATAAAATTCTTATAACATTATTCTTTATCCGTACTCAAACCTCATAACAAACACAGTGTAACGCCACCCAAAAATAAATCTCTTCACTTCATAATATAACCAAAGAGAATATAATACTCTTTGTAATTTCTATTTTTCTCTGTTATAACTTAATGAGATTCTAGAGTTTCCAGGGTCATTGAAATATTAACTCATTACAAGAATAAATGACTGAACTTCATATAATAACACAATGATCTTTCGTGAGGTGAACAATTTCTATTAGTGTTTTGACAAGATTCTTTCGAGGAAATTAGAAAAAAGTGAATGGTGCGACCACTTCAGTGGGCATTGCGTTGTAAAGGTGGTTAATGTCGTATCTGAGGTCCCTTGAGGAAGATACTCTTTTGGTGTGCGGTCGTTCCGAATGTCATAGTGGCAGTGGCAGGGGAAGGGGAAGTCCCCCCATAGTTAGGGGACGGGAACCCCACAGGGGCAGGACATGCTCTCCTGTATCGAATTAAGTTAAAAGCCGTCTGAAGGGCTTGGGACGACTTCAGCCTCACAGGAAAGCACTTTCTTCAATGATATTCATCCATTTACTCTTCTTGTTCCTTCTCAATTTCAATCAGAACGTGAAAAATTGTGGAACTGATATTAGGACCGCAAAGATAACCTTTCACTCACTAGTTAGATGAACGGGAATGATTTGATTACATTCTGTAGATTGGAAATAGCAGATTTTTCACCTTGTAGAAATGTTTTGTCTCGATAATTGAGAAATGACTCTTGATCAATATCATCTGCATTGCTTATAAACCAACAACATGTACATATCATTGAATATCATTCTATGTACATTATAGATAATGATCGGCTCAATCACTACCTCCGTAAACAAAGCCATAGTTCGCTCTGGTGACGTCAGCACAGGTAGGGCTCCTACACCAATAACAATTTGTTGATTTCAGCTGATCTATATCAGCTTGTGTTTTTATTGGTGTAGGAGTCCCACCTGTGCTGACGTTACCATCAACCACCTGTCATGTACTATGGCTTTGTTTACAGAGGTAGTGGCTCAATTGACTATAATAGTCTCTATTTGAAATTCCTGGTAAAACAATATTAGGAGAAATCCTTATTGAGAAATAAACAATTTGATTCTATTATCTACTAAGTTTTTGTCATTATTTGTTGTTGTTATGGTTCTCATTCCCATATTTGTTGTGTCTTGGGCGTTTCCAGTCTCGGTCAATCACAGTAGAGCTCAACCTTCATTGGTCAACAGCTAACAGCCAATCATATCGTGTCACCCATACTATATTATACTGTATAAAATAATAGATAAAATAAACTTAGTGAATAATAGAATCTATTATTTTATACTGTATATCTGCTGCTCATTGTTTAAGCTTTCAGTTCAATGAAGAATGATAATTGTGTAACAAGCTCAACAAATAACTCAGATTGTCTTTATAGATTAGTGGTTTTTACAATATCAGGTCGTTTGCATTCAATATGGTTATCTAACACAACAACACAGAAAGTTGAATCAATGGATCGTTGAAATTAAAGTGATTGAATCTGATATCCACTGAAGTGGAATTCTAATCAGAGAAAAAGGGAATCGAAGTCAGTTAACATTCACTTTTTGTATAGTTGAGAAGTTGATATTGTGGTAATTATTCATACTAAGAAGTTGTCAAAAACCACAGATTTTTGATACTTAGAAATACCATTTTCGGTTGTTACACCATTGTCAATCTCTGATAAACTAAATACAAGAGCAGCAGAACTAGTATCTCGCCTACTAGTATAAATTCTGCAGCTCTTGTATTTAGTTTTAGTTTATCAGAGATTGACAATGGTGTAACAACCGAAACCGGTCTCTCTAACTATCAATAAATCTGTGGTTTTTGACAATTTCTTAGTATTTTTATTTAATTAGTATTCTTTTAGCGAGTAGAGAATTCACTACTACAAGGATAACGGATATCTCAGTTCACAGCGAACGTTGTTACAGTTTTGAGAGGATTCTTAGGAATTTTTGAAATAGATAAATCAATGGAACTACAAGATATTATAAAATTTACAAAAGTTGGATTGTAGAGGGTAGTTCTAGCAACTGATCTTCTATTTCTTCTATTAAGAATATACTCATATATGAGAGACTATCATTTGAGAGACTATAGAATTTACAATAGTTGAAATGTAGAGGGTCATTCTGGTAACTGATCGTCTGCTTCTCTTACTGAGAATATACTGAATATGAAGGATTACGACTCAACACGTCTGACCTCCACTCTGACCTTCAGAGAGAACATCATGCATTCTTTTGCGTAGGTGTCCCGGCTTCCTACCCAATACCCAATCGAGAACAGGCATTTTTTCCCGCCAGAATCTTTATGCCATTGCTCTGCCTATCATTTTATTTCTGAGGGCTTGCTGTTCATGTTTGTGACTTCCCATTCATTAGATATTATTGAATTCAGTGATAAATTGGCTCACATGTTCGATGGTACGACATTTCTTAATTTTTTTTTTCGGCTTCGCAGAAACTAATGTAACTAGAATAAAATGTATTGTAGATACCTTCGTAGAAACTAAACTAACAGCTTTCCAGCTCTGTTATTGGTGGAAAGATTTTTAACGGGCATTCTATTGGTTACATGACATTCTTCCTTCTCCTTGATCTCCTTGATGAAGATAGTGATCATGCCGTGAAAGCCCGAGCGAAAACATTTATGTCAATTTTATCAATATATTTGATTGATATAAAATCACTTCACTTTTAAAGGCGTAAACTTTTGCCCCACTGGTTGGGTGACATTGTGTAAAGTGGTAAATTGCAAATCCTTTACAGATGATACGATGTTCTTGATATTTATAAGAGCAGTTGTTAAGCTCCCTCTTTTGAGAATAAATTCACAAAAAATTAAGGCCGTCCGGCTCGCAAAATTACTGGGTTCAAACCTCAGCTCTAGCTCAGTGGTAGATACATGAATTTTCCAAATACAATTAATCACCATAAGGTTCAATGACCGGTGATTATTAATTCTTACCGCTGCTTCTATGAAGAATACCAAAGAGGAAACCAAAAGAATATTTGATGACTGATTATCAGTAACCTTGTACCCACTAGAGAATAATAAAGACCAACTATAGTTTTTTCTAGTTGATTCTTAAAACGCTCGTCATGAATACAGGTATTCATCAATTTATCCTTCTGAAATTCCTTAGAGCCTACAGCGCCAGTTCTTGAAGCTCTCTGGATCCTTATATGATATAACTGGAACCTTATTAATATAATTTTCAATATACTTGTTCTGGCAGACTAAAATGATTATCATCAAAGGATGATAAATACTGAGTGCTCTTAATAAGATCAATATTAATTGATTCAATAATTTTATGTGCTGCTGAATATTTATTGGTACCGAAACAGCTCAAACTGTATATCACAAGATGAGTTAGGATATAATAAAAAATTCTATGATTTTGTATGCTGACATAAAACACAAAATATATTCCCATAAAACAGTGTATATAAGATTTTCTTATATCTATAATTTTTCTTAAATAAATTCTTTTCTAAAATCTGAATAATTATCACAGCGTTTAATAGTTTTCACAATAGTGAGTTTCAAAATTTATAAATATATTAGTTGTTTTCCATCACGCTTATTATTAAATCACTTTTTGCTATTGGAAAAACCGACTAGCAGTCAGGTTTTCAGAAAAAAATCCGACTGCTCGACGTTTTTTCTAATAGCAAAAAACGATTTAATAATTACTTATTAATTAGAATTGCTACTTCCAATTTTTTTCCATCTGTATTCGTATACTTAATTATTATTAACGATACAGACAAACTACAATTCGTAGCTCCCTTTCTTCCTTGAAGTTCAAATATCAGAGGCTCAATACATCGTCGTTCACAATCTGTGGGAATAAATTATAATAATAGTAAAGAAGCGTTCACGAGCAGCAAATAGATCACGACAGGCAACAAAGTAACGCACTTCTTATTGGAGTCCAAACGCTAAAGTTCAATAAAGCGTGCAGTTTGGGGTTTAATCCCTCAAATAAATCGGTGGCTGGGTAGAGGAAACGATCGCGTGATAGAGACATTCTAAAGGGAGGATTACTGGGTGGTTGCAGAGAGCAAGAGGGATGAGGTGCGATTGAGACGGCAAAGCAAAGTCTGGCAAGGAACCAGCAGCAGTCCATATTTAATTGTGATAAAAAGTGTGGGGGGTCGAAGGAGGATGGGAGGATGCAAGAAAGGAACAAAGAGCATCTGGGAGACCTAGCGGCAGCGATTCCAATATGAAACAGTTCGGTCCTTTATTCGGCCTCCGCACTATCAACAGCATGTGTTGCTTCGAATCCATAATTCCTCGTTATTATCTGAGGAGCTGTTCAACTTCTCGCAGTGCCACGATCTACAGCTTTCCAAACCGCGCTTCATCCCCTCAAGCGGTTCACAGATTATCGGCTTCTGGATTACCCTTGCGGGTACGCGCGCTAGCGTGAGTGTGTGCGGTCACGTAATCTGAACAGTCCGTGGACGCCGCCCCCCGACCGCCCCCTGACCGCCTCCCGACCATTCCAAGCTCCATTGTGCTCTGCTCTCCGCGCTTGAGCTTCGAGAGCAAGCACACAGCACTCGAAACTTTTTCTATATAATACTACTTCCGAACAATTCTCAGACTTCCCTTTCCATTTTCACTCTTATTAATAAAATGAAAACCCCCAGAGCGATAAAGCCGATAAGCGAAAAATAAGAACTACGTACTTCCTTAGCAGGAAAACGTAGCCAGTGAACGTGATTTTTATTCTTTGTTTATTTCGGTAACCTTCTTGATGCTGTTTTTCCAAGAGTTATCTGTGCAAACCACGGCACTTGTTTTCATTATTCTTTTCGAAACCTCAATTTCTTTGAAAAGCTTAATTGATTCCATTCTTATTTTACATTTATATTCTTTTCTTATCTCATTCCGGAGGCTTCATTTCGGGAATACAAGTACCTTCTACTAAACATTCGCTCATTTTTGTTGTAGCCGAGATCGGTCTCAAAAGGACGGTGATTCACCAAACTTATTATTGAACGATATCTCTTTCTAACCTCATCCAGAAGTTTTGGAAATGTAAGTAGTTTTTACTTAAGCTTCCTAGTTATCAGGATGGCTGAGAAATCGGCCTCAAAAGTACGGTAATTCTCTAAATTCACTCTACTGACTTGAAAATTGAAAATTAATGCTGTATATCATAATTATATTATTTTCTACCTTTGTATAATTTAATAGCAATAATTATTATTGTATAATTTCCTGCAGTCATTCTCGCTAAAAGCCCTTTTGATAGAATTTGTCATCAGCAATACACATTTATTGGTAGCTCATCGAGATCTGCATAGAAGAATCTGCAACCAATGGGACATGATCTGACTCTATTCGATGTAGAAATTCTCTTAAAGTCTGAAGTATTCTCTCCCTAAAAACCTAATGGACGTTCTCCTTTCTAATTGAAGGTTGGAACCGTCTCTGGCAGAAGTTTCAGCCAATGGATGTTTACTTGAATATTTCAGGAAATTTCTGTAATATATCAAGAGAACTATCCGAACTCATATTATGTTGATACATGTACTACGCGAATAGTGGTGAAGTTTGTGTTTGTTACCAGAGTTTCGTTGCTTCAGTCGACTGCATTAATAGACCAGATTCTTGTAATTATTAAGATTGCTCTAGTGTACACTACATGATATGTACTGAAGCGGAGCTCAAAGTACGTACTCATCAATTCTCAGACCAACTGACGCTATATGACGCTATGAAAGTCTTTTGGCTACTCGTATGATATAAAGATAGTTCGGTAGAGTTTAGTATCAATTGTTTAAACAACTGAAGAGTACATGCTCCTCCAGATGGAACTCATTTATCATCATCTTCACTTCAGGGATAAGTTTATTAATCAACCTGTTCCGGTACCTATCTTTTTCTTGGCTTCTCTACATCTCTTTTTCCACTAGCTCTATAGTTTTGGACTACAACGGGCACTCTTCCAGGTGACATTCTATGCAAATGACTGCACCAGTTACGTCTATTTCTTATAATTCTTTCATGCAGAGGAGCAACCGATAAAACCTGTTTTATATCAGTATTTCTGATTCTATCAACTCTAGTTCGGCAAAATACACTCCTTAGAAACCTCATTTATGCAGCTTGAATTCGACTGTCCATTCTCCGTGTGTGAATCCAATTCTCACTTCCATATAGGAGAGTCTGATATAAAGATAGTTGTTTATCGGTGGAGTTTAGTATCAACTGTTTAAACAACTGAAGAGTACATGCTCCTCGAGCTGGAACTCATCGTTAATAATAATTCTGAAGTGAGATCTCGAGATGTGTAAAAATCTACGTACTGTTTAAGCTTCATTCACCTACGCGTTTTTGACTTTTGATTTTGGCTTCTGATTTACTTAATTCACTTATCGATTAGCTTGACACTGCATTTGAAAGTCATGATTCATTTCTTCATAGCATCCTATCAAAGAGGACGATAAGTAAACTCCTTATCAGCTTTGATTATCAGACCTCAAAGGGATAATGCCTCAATTGATGATTCTACATCATGTCCTATCAGTATTCCAATGAATTTTGTCCCCAATCAGAACTTTTTAAACCTCTATTTTAATCTATATCTTCATAGTTTTATCAAAGTAACTGGTACTATCTAATATCTCTGCTAGATACTAGTATAAATGCTAGTTTCTCTGAACATTTGGAGGACGAAAATAGGAGCATATGTCTACCAATATACCATATAGCTTTAATTTGAAATTCACATATATGGACGTTGACTAGACAACATTGACACATAGCGAACTGGCCACGAGTGCCAAACTTGTGCACTGGAGAATGCCGTTTGTACTTGTACGGTTAAGTGTGTATGCTAGTGTAAAGGGAATTTTCATTAAGCCTGGTTAACAACATGCCTTCAATCGGAATGGAATAATATTGCTGGAATTGGCAATCTCGTTTGTAGCGTTGTCGTATTCCGTTGGATTAAGTGACCACTCAAAGGATTCCATTCCCGATATTTGATTGGTTGTGAAGACTGGTCAGGTTTACTTTTACTAAACTAATGAAATCTTGCAATCCTATGCGATTTTTTGAGGACAACTTGTAAAATTGTCAAATAATTTTTCAACGGATCAGTGGAATGCTGAATCATCAATGCTGGACATTGGAAAGTCCACTCACAAAAAGCTTCACACTCCATAAAACCACATCATATTTATTTATTTATTTATTTATTCAATCATTCAGAGTTACACAACTTACAGAAAAATAGCACAGGCTCACGCCCAAAAAGGTTCCAATTCTAATTCATACAACAGTTCAAATAATGTAGTATCAAGGTTAAGTGTCACTTAAACATTCTTCAGTCACTTCATTCATTCATCATGATACAATACTAACAAGAAAATGATCAAATTCTGCTCAAATTATGGAATTGGAATTGGTTTCAAACTTTCCCCTTAATTGGTCGTCTCTCTTCAAAAATTGCATATAGTATGTTATCTTCAGTATATTGTTGGGTTTCACTATTCTTCTTCTTCATGTGCCGTCTCCATGGCGGAGGTTGGCTATCATGATGGCAATTTTCACCCTGCTTACAGCTGACTTGAAAAGTTCATTTGAGGTGCACTTGAACCAATCCCTTAAATTGCGCAACCAAGATAGATTTCACTATCCATTACATTAAATAGAAGAAAGAGAATTTATCTATCTGGTAAATCCCCTAGACAATCGTTAGTGTAGTCTGTCTCGAAATAGAATGTAATTATTTGTCAAAAAAACTACATTGAATAGGATACCCGTTCAAAATGGCTGAAATGGCAGTGATTGACAATTGAAAAAATGATCAAGAAAATACTCCAGATCTTGAATGAAAAATAATTAATATAGATAATTCGATTGTATGGGAAGAGATGTTGTGTTTTTTCTCCATAATTGGAGGAAAATAATTCATTCGACTTGATATTGGTTGAAACGAGTGATTCGTTGGAACAATTTGAGATACATAGTTTTGGCTGTTACACCATTATCAATCTCTAGTAAACTGAGAGCTGAAAAATTGAGTAACAGAAAATCGGTAACTGAGCTCTTAGTATATGTGGATCCCAACGATTGGCCATTGGCTGTTGACCAATGAATGTCAACCGCTTCTACCATTGGCCGAGACTAGACACGCCCCATTACTCCAAACATGGTCATGAGAGCCGTTAAACAACAAGAAATGAGGAAAAATTTAGTAACTTGGAAAACTAAATTGATAATATGAGAAAGAAGGGAAGGAAATTGTATGAGTTTCAAATAGTGTATTCTCCTGTTGTATTCCATATTATATAATCTTTTTGAATGAATGGAAAGAATGAAAGAAAAGTGTATGAATTTCAAATAGCTTATTAAATGACTAAGAAATTGTCAAAAAACCACAGATCTATTGATACTTAGAAAGACCGGTTTCGGTTATTACACCATTGTCAATCTCTGATACCGATCTTTCTAAGTATTAATATATCTGTGCTTTTTTTGACAATTTCTTAGTCTTTTTCATTTAATATGAGTACTGTAATTACCACAATATCAACTTCTCAACTACACAAAAAGGAACTAGTTTATTCTCCCATTTTTTCTCATATTATCCATTTGGTTTTTTTGTTATGAAGTTTCTTTCTATTTAAGGTTGTTGAACGGCTCTCATGACAATATTGGGATTACTTGGGTATATCTAGTCAATCAAAGACAAGCTCAACCTTGGGAGAAACTCAACTAAAAGTTTAGTAAATTGAATAACTTTCTCAGAAATTGATATTTTCAGAAAATGTTTGTTTTATTCAATCAACAATATCATGAAGAATTTATCCTCCAAATATTATTGATTTATCTCTTACCGAATTTGAAATGTTCTGTCCCAAAAATTTAAACTCTATTCATTCATTTATTCATAGACAATAAATACAATGCAGGCAAAAACAACAGGCAATCGCTCAAAACTGCTCTAAACCTTAATTTGGAATACACAGTCTAGAGGTTATGTAAATGATAACTTAATTCACACACTATTTTGAGTACAAAAAATGTATGTAGGCCTACTACAATAATTATTTGAGGCGCTCATATCTCAAAAAGTAATGATCGGAAAAAATGTTTTCCTGAGAAAACTTTTTAATTTTGATAGCTTGATGATATACAAATCGAAAAACTTCGAAAAATTTCAACAGTAGAAAGTTTATTTTCAGCCTTTGCACAGCCTTAAGCTCTGGTATCATTACATTTCGTTTTTTAATATGAGTGTAATGAAGTGAATTTGAATGAAATACTTCCTTTCTCTTCTCTTCAACTCACAGCATTGTTAATAAACTAATAAGCATGATCAATGAAAGCTTTCCCAGTTCTCGAGATCTATCAATATCCGATTATTTTGCGATGTGACCCGATTATTTTGCGCATACAGATTGCTGGTGATATCGGAGCAGAGCTCAATAAACTACATTGCTTCTTCAAAAGACTGCTCCTCCGGCCTGCAACGAACGGCTGTTCTGTATCTCGATTCGGTGGAGTGAGAGATGTCAAATGAGCTCCTCTGAGATTATTGCTTCCGTCTTGACAAGATTGTTTTTGTCAGTTGTGTTAGAGTTTGAAAAGAGCGTTTCTCAGATAAAAACGGTTCAGATTTGTGTCATTCGCCTTCTCTGGTTTGGGATCACTAGTTCTTTATGACAAGGAAACTGTAAGCTGAGAGTTGTCGCTGATCCAATCGATGGATATGCTACCAGTCTATAGTGAGATTCATAAAATCAGTTGCTATCCTTGACTGTCATTAGACAAAACATATAGCTTTATCCTTTTCTACCCACACATCGTTGTCGAATTGTTTTGAGACCTCATCTAAGTATTTTGTTAGGACTACTTGGAAGTTCAATTACAAAGCTACACTAGTGCCCTTTTACGTTTCGACTAGACTAGTTTCGGACGATTCTCACCATTATCAAGGGTCAAAATGTTTCCAGGCTATAAAGAGCATTGATGAACTACCAAGATGTTCAATCTGGATTATGAAAATGCATTGTGTACGTTCCGTGTACAGTAAAGTGTTCCAGTTCCAATCGTAAATTGTTCCATCACAAAATGTGCAAAATATTCACATGGAACGCCATTTAAAAATCGTTGGTTCAAGCTTTTGGCGCGCACTTATAGAGTTGATTTACACCAAAATGTGTCGTTTACTAGCTGCGTGAATGAAGAAAGGCTGTTTAACAAACTTACCGCCTAGAAAAGTGTGCATTTATTTCAATCCATAACTCTCAAATTTTCTACAGAGAAAAATTCATTTAACGAATCAAACGAATGGTTATCAAACATAATTTTGTTGGTTATGTATTCTATGGCTATGCTTTGGTAAACAAACAAGCTATCAGCGCATGCGCAGAGAAGCAAGCAGACTACAATTTAATCGTCCAATGAGAGCTTTGATAGTCTGAACTGTCACAATTTACCAGGCTTCGACTGTGGGGTAGGAAATTGGAACTGGAACTGGTTCCTGATACAGAATCTGTCAAAATTCTTCTCATGGGACGCGGAACTTTTTACCTGGTAAATTGTGAATCGGACAGTTCACTACATTCTATGTACCCAGACCGTGCTCAATATTAAATCATGAAATAATATATTCTCTTTATGATATTTACTTGATGAACACACTTTTAAGATAAAATTGACTATTTAAGAACTACAAAGAACTATGGTGTACAGACGTTTCTCGCAAGTATGAATAATGGTTAATTATATATTATGAATACCAATTGCACTCAAATTCTTGGAAGTGTGAATATGAACTATCGTTTGGAAAGTTCAATATTCATGAAGCTTTGTAGTAGAACAGAGCTCTGGTCTAGGCCAGTTTCTCTCGCCTAAGTCATCTATGATTCGTAGTTGTATTGATGAATAAATCCACCAGCCTTGGAATTTCAGAGTCCTTGAAATGTGGATCACCAATCTGATAAAGGATAAACAATGTTTCTTACATCAATTTAATCACATAAACTTGCTATATCCATGTAACTGTCCGTTAAACCAGCCAGGTGAGGTTAGAAGACTGTAACTAATTGATGCCTGTAGCTGACGTTCAATTGGCAAAGTTGGCATTTTGCATATAATAGAGGAGCTTTGCGGCCATTCTATGAACTGTGTCACGTGGATGTTCCAAACTTTAATCGAATTCAGCAATCGATAAGATTCCTTTGACTGGCTATTCCACTCAGCATTTTGGTTTTCTCCAGTTGCCTCAAGCACAGCACAGCTTTCGAGAGTTTAGTTTGGCAAAAGGACAAAATACTGATTGGCTTCTTGTGCTTTGTGCTGGTGCCTAACAACGAATGAGTCCCAATATTTGTATTCCAGGATCTGTAGAAGTGAATTAATCATATTGTAAGCAAATTCAGGACCAGATTTTCCAATAAGCCTGGTGGACCTGGGCCTATGGGTGCAAGCTCACGGGGGTGCAAATCCAAGAGAAAAATATCTAGAATTAACAGCAAATATAGTCAATACTAATTGATACAAATATTCCCAATTTAATTGATTAAGAAATGAGGCTAATACAGGACTCAGATTTTGATGCTCCTTGGAACAAATAATATTGTTTGTGAAGTGTTAGACTATTTTCAATTGACTTCAAAAAACAATTATTGAGATAATGTGATTTGTTCAGATTCCAAATCAAATCGAAGATTGAGGATACGAAGTGTGAAGCCTAATAATTTCAATTTATTATAATATAAAACAGTTTACGCTACTGGAAATAATAAGTATAGATATTCAATTAACCATAAGAAAATTGTAGAGCGTATATTCATTGAATCAACTCCCATCTGCCGGAAAAATACAATACTACATTCAACTATGTTCAACAACTCTTTCACCAATCACAAGCGACCAGCTACGTTCTAGCATACGCCCTCCAATGCTATTGGTTGATTACAGATCATCAACTCAATTTTGTGGAAGTGAGTTGGCGAAATATCGGGGTTTCAAAACAAGACAAGCATTTGAGAATTTTGAATAGCGGAATATCAATTTGATTTGCCACTACCTTATTCTATGATAAATTCAGTATAATACAAAATGGAAAAGAGTAAGTAAGACTCGTAGTAAGTACGGTAGTTCTAGATTACCAATTTTAAAAATAGCAAAAAAGTTGTGTATTTGGATGCACTTGGAATGATATTTTATTGAACCCAAATTTTTATAACTTCCGAATTGGCCTAACTTCAACACATATTAAGCGAGGGCAAGAACATATTAAGCGTTCTTTCAGGCAGAGTTTTTAGAGTCGGCAGGGCAGCAAGCTCTCTGATTGGCTGATTGGGTTGTCGCCTGAAAAAACTCTCAATGTGGTCTGGCCCTAAGATAGGTAATAAAATGTAGTCCACAGATGGAAATTACTGAGACATTGCTTTTACTCAAATGCTGATGAATTAATGATTATTATTGAACGAAAATCCAAATTATAATTTACAATTTCATTTAATTTGGATTTTTGTTCAATAATAATATTATAAATGTAGTCCAATTGAATTTGGAAGTTATATAGACCAGAGTACTGTAATCAATTATTCACTTTGAGCCTAGAAAAACCGGACTGTATTGGAGGGCTCTTCAAATAACTAAAAGTTTATAGCATAGAAACTCATTAGACTAGCTTATTCCTGAATGCGCGCTAGTCCTAGAGTGTTGCAATACTGTTCGGGAGCTGTGCATCACAGTAAACTAATGACAGCAATTGGTTGTGTCATGGCCTTCCAAGTTGCAATACAAGAGGAGCGGAGGCGGCAGAGACGGGGGCAGTGGAGGCGGCGTGTCATATAACTTTGCGGAAAACGGCTCCAGCAGAATGTCACTTTGGCACATTGTTTATTCGCTTTTATCGCACATAAAAATTGGATCGGCGGCCGGAGAGCGGAAATCGCTGCGTATAATCTGCGTCTGACAGTAATGGCCGCCTGCCCCCGTTGCCAGTATAGTTCTAATGAAATGTCACTTGCGCTTTATTCCAAGACCCATCTCAGCTATGGTCTGCAGATGCCGACGCTGGACTCTCATTTACCAGGCCACTGCCTCACTTTATTATTGCAAACAGTGCGCTGATTGACTCGGACAGACACAAAATATTAGGGCTGATGAGGAACTCACTCCTTTGTTCCGGCTACTTCATTTTTACTACTACCGCTCGAGGATTCTCAATCGAGTAGAAATAATATACTTTAAATAAAAAGACTAAGAAATTATCAAAAACCACAGGTCTTATTGATAGTTAGATAGACCGGTTTCGGTTGTTACACCATTGTCAATCTATGATAAACTGATAATGTAACAACCGAAACCGGTCTCTCTAACTATCAATAGAATCTGTGGTTTTTGACAATTTCTTGGTCTTTTTATCTAATATGAATAATATTACCACAATATCAACTTTTCAACTACACAAAAAGTAATATACTTTTGTAGTAATATCATAAGGTGTTGTTTCTTTTCCTCCCAGTTATGGAATGTATCAAAAAAATATTTTGTTCACGATCGAATTGTTTTATCTACAATCGAATCGTAGCTGTTCATTTTTCAATTTGAAATTTGGAAATCATATTTCATGTGATTTGTTTAGAACCCTGATTGAATTTTGTGATTTTCCAAGAATTCTTACAAAACAAGATTGAAGAAAATAGGCAATAATCAGTCTCCCAATATTAACTATTATCACAGAATAAAACGAAATTCTACAATATGAATTTTAAAAAAAGAATCGGCAAAATTACATTTCATTTATGACAAAGAAATCACTATCATGAATATTAGAATAATTTTTGATCTGCATAAATCAGTAAAACTATCAAATATTCTCAGTTGAGATAAACTGAGATTTGAATAAATTGGTTAGACTATTTTATTGAAGGAAGATGAAATTTCTTAGTTCAGTGACATTGTCCGTTGTCTTTATCCAATACTTTGATGAAATCTGAGTTACCAGAAGTTTGGTAAAATTTGTAAATTTGGAGAAATTCCACAATATTTCTGTTTCTTCAGTGAATTTGTTAATTGTGGTTTTAATCAATAATGCAGGGTATTCTAAATATTATAGTCGCTTGAGTTTCCTAATCCATTACGAACGCCTATAATGTTTCATAAAGTTTAAACACTTGCAAGTTGTCATTTCAGTGTTAAAACTTGTTGATTAACATTCGTATCGGGATTGAAATTGAACAGATCCATACATAGAATATGATAGATCTAAAGATCTATATGTATAATTTAAATAGATTCTATAGACGTATTGAAATTGTATACTCATAACAATAAATTGTGATACTTTGTATAGCATGGATCTGCATGCTTTCAGCAATATGATATTTTATTCGATTCCAGTTTGTGTAGAACGGTAGGTGAAGTAGAGGGTATATCCATCAGTATTGAATTTGTGAAACATATATGGCCTTGGGTTACGTGATCACTAGAGTCTCCAGCGTTTCCCCAGCTAAATGCTGGAAGGAGAGAGTCAATTACTTGATCGTTAAGGGAATGAGATTTTAGAAAATCGCATTTGCCTCCGAACCTGTGTCCTTTTAATCAATTCCCAATATATTACTTATCGTGGAGAACCTGATGGGAGTAGGTAACGTATTTTAGAGGAATATTGGATTGGAATTCACTTAACTGAGCCGAGGCATGCGTGTGTGCGTGCGTGCGAGAGTAGGCGCCCGGATACTAGTTGGCTCGATAAATCCATCTCACAATCATTAGAAAACGATTTTAGCCTCCGTTATTATTCATAGACTTTGTTCTAGAAACGTTAGTTCACATTTTAACATTGACATTTCTTTGACTACGAATCTAAAGGCTTTCTAGTTGTTGTGGAGGTGATGTGCTAGAGATCCATATTTAATGGAAACATCTTGAAATTGTTGAAACGACTGATGTATTAAAAATTGTTTAGATATTGAATTTCGCTTTCACAGCTAGATTTCTACAAGAGATTAGCAATGGTGTAACAACAAAAATAGTACTGTTCCTCAATTTTTTTTTCAGAATCAATGGCTTTAAGGCTGTGCAATTGCTAATAATAAACTTTTCACTCGTGATATTTTTCTGAGTTTTTCGATTTGTATATTATCAAGCTATCAAAATGAAAAGTTTTCTTAGGAAAACATTATTTTCCGATCATTACTTTTTGAGATATGAGCGACTGAATTTTGAATTTTTGGAACAGAACATTTTAAATTCGGTACGATATGAATCCATGAGATTTAGAGGTTGGATTCTTCATGGTATTGTTGATCTAGTAAAATAAAATTTTCTTAAAATATCAATTTTTGGAGAAGTTATTCAATTTACCAAAAATAACTCAACTAACAGTTATTTTTGGTTATTTTTAGTAAATTGAATAACTATCTTAAAAATTGATATTTTCAGAAAATTTTTTTTTACTAGATCAACAATACCATGAAGAATCTATCCTCTGAATCTCATGGATTTATATCGTACCGAATTTGAAATGTTCTGTCCCAAAAATTCAAACTTCAGTCGCTCATATCTCAAAAAGGAGTAATCGGAGAAAATTTCCGTTTCATTTTGATAGCTTGATGATATAAAAATCGAGAAACTTTGAAAAATATCACGAGAAGAAAGTTTATTTTTAGACTTTGCACAGCCTTAAATGAAAACGTCTTGAATTTGTTAAAACGAATGATTAATTAAACCAATTTTCAGATATTGAAATACTCTAAACGAACCAATAAATAGCAGTAGAAAGCAGTGATAGCAAACTGACCTTACGAAGCTCCAGGCCACTAGCACGGAGTAAAGAACACTCATTGTTATGTATTCTGTGCCACTAGGCTCCACCTGCTTACCAA
Organism: Nilaparvata lugens; assembly: GCF_014356525.2. Taxonomy (NCBI): domain Eukaryota; kingdom Metazoa; phylum Arthropoda; class Insecta; order Hemiptera; family Delphacidae; genus Nilaparvata; species Nilaparvata lugens. Next base: position 11,129,490 of record NC_052505.1, on the reverse strand, counting down.
ATAAATGTTTGAGAAAGACATGAGGAGTACAGTTCTTTATTTGTATCAATATTTTTCATTGATACCAAACAATCTAGGTAGGTAGTAGACCTCGACCTAGACATCGACATAGACATAGACCTAGACATCGACATAGACCTAGATCTCGACCTGAACCTAGACCTCGACCTAGATCTCGACCTAGATTTCCACCTCTACCTAAACATCGATCTAGACATCGACCAAGAATCTGGGTTGGGCACAATTTCGAAATAGCAAAATAATATACGTTTCCAACTGCAAAAAATGACTTCCTTTTTATGTGACTGTGATAGATAGTGCAAAACTAAACCAATCCCTACCAAAATCGTTTTTCAATGTTCTGGAAAATTCTTTTTCATCGTCTTCAGAATTTCCTTTGAAATGAAGCCCGCCTCTAAAATGTGTCATGTGTCACATAGCAGATAACAATTCAACATGTCCTTATGCAAGTATCTCAATGCACACTCAACTTTGTGTTTTCCTAATTAAAAGGCATGATGAATTGGCTGGTAAACTTTCGCGAGTGGTATGACATTTGTTAAATTAATTTTGTGGTTAAGTTAGGCGAAGCGTTAATTACATCTTGGCAGTAAGCTGCACTCGTACATATCAGAATCGATGCGACCACATTTGGCTTTTTGGCGATGTTGCTACACACCGCCTCCATTACACAACTTCGGAGAGCTTCTTGGTGTGATAGTTATATTGTGGCAAACATTTATAATTGAGTTCCAAATGTATATTCTGTATTTCGAATTGAATGGGGCGCGATTCAAAGGAGTTTGCGAAGTAAATTACCCATGAGCACATGCTGTTGGCGATTTATTGAATTGCCCCCAACAAAATGGCTGATTGGATAACCGGTAAATAGAAAATGTGTACGATTGATGAATTTCAATTAACTTGTTATCGATTCTGTCCAATAGCTTGGCGTAAAGTTCCTCTCACAATAATTCAAATACAGTTTATATGTAGGAAGCATTTTAATTTACTTTGATTAACATTTCCTTGTACAGATAATTTATTTTTATCGTAGAGACTTTCAGGGCCGCATTGAGCAATTTGGCGCCCCTATGCCTAATATTTTTTCAGCCCACTCTATAGTGAGGTCCACGTTATAATGGCAGTATTTGATCAACATTTGTGTTGCTATCCTTGTCTATCATTCAACAAAGCAGAAAGCGCTATCATATCTAGCTCTGCAATGATTGCCAGCTAGTTTTCAACAATGTAGAAATATAAAGAATCAACAAAATATTCAATTCAATATATGAAAATTTATTATAAAACCATTAGAAAAGATATTTTGCGGTGAATAAAATGTAATTGATGATTGAACAGTTAATATTACATAAGATATACCGGTATCAGTTTATCTCTTTTCTGTATAGGGCTACTTGTAATATAAATATAAAGAAAAATAAAAATCTCAGTACCCTTTTAGAAATATTTTTTCAAAAACTTATGAAATGGCATAAATGTCCGAAACATGTTGTGATAAAATATTTTCAAAAGGGTACTGAGGTTTTTATTTTTCTTTATATTTGTACCGGTATCAGCTATCTTCCATAGGAGGTAGTGGCAGGCAGAGAATCGACAACCCTGTCCTCCTATCTTACTTCGCTGCCATTATAACGTGAATCCAATTATAGTTGGATTTACTCTCCTAATACATATAATTTTGGAAAATGAAAATATTATTGCCAATTATGTTAATTGCTTACCATTATCATGACGTAACATCATAAAAATGATTGTGATTCATCCCATTAAAGAATATACTAGTTTCTTCACTTCGAAAATTTCACAGAAGAATTCTTCTATTGGAGAAAAAATCAAGGTCTCTTAAAACACTTCTTCACCTAGAAACGTGTTGTTCCATAATTATAATTATTTTTATTTTATGACGAACTTCACACTCTTCATGATATGCAGCTTATGAACACAATGTTGAATCCTCAAAGTTTTTAATTATTGCTTACAAATCAATACACTACTTTTACAGGTCGTCGGGGAAGTTACAAAACGAAATGATAAAAAATCAACCTCAAATAGTAAAGTGTGAGAAGCACAAAGTAACTTGTTACATTATCATCTATTAAAAGTGTGAGGTCTTCAGATAATTTCCAACCTTCCATTTAGTATATTTTTGTGACTCATGCTTTAACAAAGCTCCTCTTCACTTTTCATCTACAACCATTAACTTATTCTACTTTTATAATAAAATAGTAAAGTGTGAGAAACACAAAGTAACTTGTTACATTATCATCTCATTAAAAGTGTGAGGTTTTCAGATAGTTACCAACCTTCCATTTAGCATATTTTCGTGACTAATGCTTTAACAAAGCTCCTCTTCACTTTTCATCTTCAACCATTAACTTATTCTATTTTTATAATCCAAATAACATCCGACACAGCACTTATTTGATATTTTTTCTGAGAGGAATTGTAGGCAACAAACGTAAAAATACGAGTGAATATGCGTCGACGTCGACGACGATAATGTAAGCTTTTCCTGTCAGCAACAGCATTAGAGAGAGAGAGAGAGAGAGAGAGAGACAGTCGTGAGAGAGACAGCTTGTCAGAGACAGCCGGAAACCACAAAGAAGGCAACATTGGCCTCGAAGCAGACGCGACTGAACGCCACGCAACATAATGTTGTCACCGCCCCTGTATGGGGGGGCAGGCTGGCATGCCTTTGTTGGAGCATGAAAATCTGTCCCTATGAGTCGTACTTTTTCCATTACCTACTTCCCAAGTTTGACGTAACCCTCTTCACCTTACATCTGAGAAACACGCCTTTGGATTCGAAATATACAAATCGTTTCTCAAGGACACTAACACAAAGTTCAATACATTATCGGAAATTTGTTTCTCGCTTTGATGTTTTGTCATAAAAATACTACGTTTCAAGATTTTGAAACCTTGTGTTCATATTTAATTCTGAATGACTTCTATAGTAGATGTTTCCTTTTAAAAATGAACATTTTTGTATCATAGACAAAAACTATTGTGCTCTCAGGTTTAATATGGAAAATAACAATAGAGTTTAACAGAACATTATAGCCTGGATGAGGCCATATGGTTGGCCGTCAGTTGGCCAATCAAGATTGAGCTCTGTCATGGCCGAGTCAGGACACTCTCACAGAATTCCAAATATATGGAAATATATTACTAATTTATAACCAAGTAATGAGAACCGTTAAACAACAGAAAATAGAGAAAACTTAGTAGCTATCGAAACTGGAAAGAAAAAAATGAGTGTGAATGAAAGATTATGCAATATTAAAGGCAGTAAGGTTGAGCCACTAGTTGGAAAGCGCACATCGACAGAATGCCAACCGGTAGAATCCCTGGGAAAGCACTCAACTATGAACCAGCAGGTAAGAGACACGTTGGAAAACCAAGGAAAAGGTTGTCTTGAAACTAGACACGATCATAAAGTTAAATTTTGAATATATTTTTGATAAATTTCAATTTCCAAGGCTATTTGAAAGACCGGAACAGGCAATCATGCCTATACCGTGGAAGTCAGAAGAAGAAGAAAGACAGTAAACAAGAACAAACAGGAAAATAGGAACAGAAGCGAAGGTGGAAAATTGATTATATGGGGAAGCCTAGGTCAAATCCGAAAGTATAATAGAACGAAAAATTAAAATTCAATATTCATCAAGATAGGATAGATTAATCGAGATAGGAGAAATGGATAAGACCATAAATGTTAGAATAACATTGAATAACTTTCAACAGGTTATGTGAAATCGTTTTCAGCAACCCATTTTAAAATCTGTTACATTAATTCAGCTCCATACTTCAATAATGTTATAGAATTATCATATTTTATGGAACAATGAATTATTATTTGTTCCGAGCTTGTATACTAATTGATTTTATGAATAACAAGGATAATGTGCTACTCACTGAGTAGCAGAGGAAATTAATTTTCTGAATGTTTCCCTGCCAGGCAAATGATCAAAAGAAGTGAAAGCTGTCAAACACAGGCGTTCTTCGCGAATGAAATTCACTCGTTTGCAGTCAGTTACATGCATATATCACACTATAATCCTCATTTTGATAGAAAATTGCGATTAAATCCAGTAAAATAAATCCTCTCTGTGAAGATCTCGAAAGCAGAAGCTTGATTCGATGAGAAATTAGGTACTGTTTCCGTAAAATATTTCCTCAACATTTTAAATTCACTTTTTTACAGTTTCCGTTAGAAGAATAGTCACAACTCATAACCATTCACCCATTATCCATAATTCTCTATTACTATGGCTAATCGTTTCGACCTCTTAACATTATTCCTTAGGGATCAATAAGTTATGGACAGAGGGCAAAATGAATGAGTTGCAGTTTTCAATAATCGCTCCAATCATTCAATACAGTGTCATAATTTCAATCATTATCCACTAGAAACCGTTCCTACATACCATTGATTATCACGGCCTTTTCCTAGTGAGTTCTATCAAATGAAAATCTCCTAGCGATCAAATAGAATAGAATAGAGTTGTTTCTCATAAACAATAGTACAATATTACAATAAAAAAACAAAACAAAAGTTATTATCCATATTTATAAAATGCTATGGCTCAAAAATATAACAATGTAAGAATACAAAGAAATATTTCTCATTTAAACATCGCCATATGCAGTCATAATAATAATATAACCATTAAAGTCATTAGTCACATTAATTTTCAACTACTTATGCTCATAAAAAAAACTGATATCAAAAATGAAAAAAAATCATATTTCTTAAAAAAAACGAAATAGGCTAATGATAGACAGATGCTCATTGTAATGAACAGTTGAATAGCTAATTCTTCACTTAGAAACCATTCCCATAGACTCTCATACCACTAACTGATATCAAAAATGAAAAAAATCATATTTCTTAAAAAAAAAAACGAAATAGGCTAATGATAGACAGATGCTCATTGTAATGAACAGTTGAATAGCTAATTCTTCACTTAGAAATCATTCCCATAGACTCTCATACCACTAAATTATATCAAAAATGAAAAAAAATCATATTTCTTAAGAAAAAAAACGAAATAGGCTAATGATAGACAGATGCTCATTGTAATGAACAGTTGAATAGCTAATTCTTCACTTAGAAACCATTCCCATAGACTCTTATAACACTAACTGATATCAAAAATGAAAAAAAATCATATTTCTTAAAAAAAACGAAATAGGCTAATGATAGACAGATGCTCATTGTAATGAACAGTTGAATAGCTAATTCTTCACTTAGAAACCGTTCCCATAAATTCTCATACCACTAACTATTCACAGATAGATAGCTTGAAAGCATGAAACATAAGATATCACATTCTGAGAGCTTCTTCTCACTGCCTTTTCTTAGCAAATTCTATATGTAAATTCGGGATAGTTCCGAAACAAAACTCCAGATTCAGATAGTGGACAGAATCATAGTAATAATGTTCCATGAGAAACTCTAATTGCCTTTTCATAGAAAATTCTATAATGAATTCGGGGATATTCCGAAACAAAAACTCCAGATTCAGATAGTGAAGAGAATAATAATTTGTAGTAATAACACAATTGTCTTTTTCTTTAGGGCTACTTTTGAATATAAACATCAAAATTACATTAGTAGATAAACATGTCGTGACGAAATAATTTAAAAAGGGTACCTTACTCAGATTTATATTTTCATTTATAATAACACAATATTTGATGTTTCATGCTTTCGAGTTATCTATCCGTGAATAGATAGTAGAGCACTCGAACGACAGCTTCCACATGTACGCACATGGACGCACTCGTACATGAACGAGAGGATCACATAAATACATTCAGAGTGAGATACCGGGCGATACTTGTTGACGCGAGAAAATCGCGCCAGTTTTGCGCTAGTCGAGTAAATAGCCGGATCAGCATTGGATCAAACTGCTTTGCAAGCTGCTCCCCTCCTCCGCCTCTACCATCTTGTGTGTCCTATTGGGCCTTGGCAAACACACGCCGGCAAACAAATGCCATCCATGTGCTCGTGTGCTTACACTCAGAATTATACTTTCAATCTGCCGCTGTTTTCGGATTTTACACAATGACGGCTACTGGTTCCGTGAACTGTGAACCCAATCTGTGTGTACAATCCAAAATGTACGGTATTATTAGAGTCGTGACACAAGGATAACCTTATTTCAATTCAAGTCGGGCTCCACAATACAGGATCAAGTGAAAGTTGTGGATAACAATTAATATTACTTTGTTACGTTCCGCTGGGTATTGCAGTGCCGGAGTGTTTACAGACTTCATCAAATTGTTGAAAGCTAGTTCATTCCACTCTCATCCTTTTTGTATGAGCTTTTCCTTATTTCTTCAATCTTCATCTTGAATGTCTTCTTTTATTAGAAGATTTTTCAAATTGTCTTACTAATGATATCAACTAATTAAACTGTTCATCCTCTCGTGGAAAATTATTTCTTCTTGCAAAATTATTTCTTTAATATGTGAATATTTCCTATTTTAGTGATAATAATGTGAAATATTTCTTCTATGTTTGGTTTTGAAGCATCTAAATTTAAAAATATACTTTGTGAAATTAAAGGACTGAATATTTTGTGAAGTGAACAACAACAAGACTTAACCTCTCGCTAGCAACGAATCGAAACCTGATGGAATTTATTAGAGTCAAATGGGCGTTCGGTTCTATGCGGTTTCTACTCGGTACCGAATTCAAACCGAATTACCATTTCACACTTATCGGAATTTGCCGAAAACAAACCGAAAACGAAACGAACCGAATGAGTGTGAAACTAGCCTAACGGACTATGTGAAACCTTATCTGAATTTAGGAGAGGAATAGCACAAGGTTACCTTATTTTTTCTCTCCCTATCATTTTGATGATGTACTTATTGTATCAATCAATAAAGAATAAAGAATAAAAGTCTTCATTGTAGTCTATCAAATAGTTGAATATTATTTGAATTATGTGGATGGCACATTTGGAAGAATGAAAGCGTGCCATGTTAAGGTGCTTACAGATTTACGCGCCGCGAACATGAGAAATTCACTTTTAATCCATTCTTCTTCCATTTAGATATATGACTCGAGATTTCTGCTCCAGCATTGTTTTTTGAAAATCATACACTGTTTCAGCTACCGGTACAATGCCATGTATTTATACTCCATAAATTCCCAAACTTTTTGTACTTTGTGATTTATATTTCCACTTAGCTCATATTATTTTTCTTATTAAGTTATAGTATTGTTTTAATATTACAAAATTCAACACTGCGCTTCTGCTTTGTTTTTCTAAATAAATTTTTATAGCTGTTCTTGCACATTATATGCACATTTGTACCGCAATGGCCGAAAATACTTTGCTTAGACTTTTTGAAATAGCAACTATATAATATTCGAAATATGTAATTATAATATATGATACTGGCAGCGCCTATAAACAATTGCTGTCAGTTTAATTCTAAGATAAAATATTGTAATTTTTTGTTTGTATAAGAAAAAGGAGAATAAATTTCATTTTCATTTTCATTTTCATTTTCATTTTTCATTTTTCAGTGGACTCGCTTACCTTTATTTTGAGTACCAATTCCTCTGTTTTCTTCCTTCCCCCCATTTCTCCCTTATCTTTTTCCCTCATTACTTCTCTTCTCTTCTTTGCCTGCCTATTACATGGTAAACCATAGTTGGCTAGGTATCTTACTCTCTTTTTTTTCTCTTCTCCAACACACCCAACCACAAAGCCCATGGTTTTTTATATTTGTAACATTTTATTGTGTTTTATTTGTTTCAAACTCTTTGTAATTTTGTTTTGTCTTGTTATGTGTGTTTTTAATAAAAAAAAAAAAAAAATAAATGAAATAAAATTAGCTGATGCAAAGCTTCTTATATCTGTATCTTACCGTTTCTGTAAAAATACAGATATAGTCAGCTGATTAAAAGTGAATTGCTCATGTTCGCGGCGCGTATATCGGTACTTAAAGGTGCGTACAGACTTTCGCTCTGCTCCGCAACCGAACGTCACTCCAGCAGAGCGATTGATGATCGACCGGGGAGCAACAATGGTTCGACCGGGGAACGCGAGAAGATCTAACATCTTCCGTAACGTTCATGATGGGTGCGTGGGCGGCGCGACTGTAGTTCGATGGAGGAACGAGGGCGGTACGAGGGTGGTACGAGGGAGGAGCGTGCTCGGAGCGGGTTGGAAGAGCGTATATGTGTACGCAGCTTATTGTTTATAAGAATGAAAAAACTTTCGTACTGGTCACCTTAAGCTCACCTGTTGAAAGCAAAACTTCTTGTAGAGCTGTGAAACTATTCAATGATGAGACAGCTCAAGAGATCACGCTAGCTTCAGTCACTTACGTTGGATATCTATGTAGCTAACAAAATATTGCATATTTTCGTCATTGATAACGATACTGTAATTTGTAGGAAGAAACGAACATTGAAATTACTAGTCTTGTAAGGAAAACTCGTGAAAAAGGGAGGTTTTCTTTTTTTCCGTTGTATATCAGAATGAAGACTAGAAGATTTGAATAACTCTAAACTATTATTATTGGAAAGTCCAAGGAAAGAGATCCGTAGGAAGGAGACGAAACTCATGGCTGAAGAACCTTCGGGATTGGTTTGGAAGCAGCAATAATGACCTATTTCAATCTGCGGTCTCAAAAGTAAAAATCGCCTTGATGATTGCCAACCTTCGAAACGGAGACGGCACCTAAAGAAGAAGAAACTATTATTCAAACTATTATTTTCGTCATTGATAATGATACTGTAATTTATAGGAAGAAATGAACATTGAAATTACTAGTCTTGTAAGGAGAAACTCGTGAAAAAGGAAGGTTTTCCTTTTGTCCGTTGTATATCAGAATGAAGACCAGAAGATTTGAATAACTCTGAACTATTATTTTCGTCATTGATGATGATACTGTAATTTCTAGGAAGAAATGAACATTGAAATGACTAGTTTTGTAAGGGAAAACTCATGAAAAGGGGAGGTTTTCCTTTTGTCCGTTTTATATCAGAATGAAGACCAGTAGATTTGAACATACCCTTGAAATTAATTAGTTTGTATTCATGAACAAGAAGAAACAATAGAATACTTGAACCTTCAATCTTCAATCAATGGGACAGCTCTCAGATCTGTTAAATTAACCTTCAACCTCCAATCAATGGATTTTGGTTGAATTCCATGGATTCTCTATGTAGTCATCATCTTTGTTAATCAAATAGATAAGTTTGTACCAGGAGAGAAACTGAATCGATGTTACCGTATCTCAGAAATTCCGAGCGATGATTATCTTATTTCATATACTCTACTTGTTGACATTAGCAACAATTGGGAGCAACAAAGGTCCAATAGCCCTTCACGGCTGGTGATCGAATTGAATCCACTATCCAGGGAGTATTGAGCAAACATGAAAGTGGCATTCTCCACTTACTGTGATAAAGTGAAGAGCGGAGAAAATACATAGAGAGTTCATACATTGAGAGAATGATTTTCGGCGAGAGAGAAAGAGATAGTTTGGAGTGAGAGAGATTGTTTGTTCAATAGAGTAATATGGAAAAGGAAGTACAGTGATACTGTTGAGTACATGGTCCGTTGCAAAGGGAATAAACTTCTTGCATACCGCTCTCTAGTGCATTGTGGAAGCCGTTAATGTAGTGATAAACACTTGGTTCCAATGTGTTTGCAGATTTGCTCACAATATCAATGGCAAACTTTGAAGCCCAGGAGTGGGCTTACTTTAATTTGTTTGCAAAAGTTATACCATGAGGATAAGCCACGATACTACACCACATTCCCGGCTTCCCAATGGATTCTATCAGTTTCCATTAGATTGAATTTATGTGGGCTACTCCCAATTATTCATGTAACATAGTAGTGATTTAATCTTCACACAGAAATTCTTGATTCTGAGGAGAAACGAATTATGGATAATCATTGAGTGGTTGATGTGAGCAGTCAATTTCTTGGATGAGGCTTTTGATCTTTTCCGGCTGAAATCCTTATTACATTCAACTTCTTTGTTCCTCCCCTTATACTAATGTTATGATGATAGAATCCTACTTTAGATGTTATTAAGAGAGTGAAGGAAGCTTTATATCACTTCTCATGACCAGTTGAAACAATAAATCAAATACTTGGAAAGCCTAAAATGATAAAGGTGGTGTTCCAGATCAAGTGAGGTCCACGTTATAAGGATAACATATTTATGATGCTATATCCTTGCCTATCATTCGACAAAGATGGTGATATCTTTTTCTAGCTCCGCAACGATATTTGAAAAGATATTCTATGAGAATTCATAGTAATACAGAGACACCAATTTTGTTTGAGATTCATCTTATTTCATCTCACCTAGACTTTTATTCCGGACTCAAACTCAATCACAATCCACTTGGCAACCGTAGCCAATAGGTTTATCGCTTGCTTAATAGCCTCATGGAGTTTGATCTCAGGTCTGACGAATATATTTTTCTCGAATCCAGTGTTTTGGATGATCATGTTGAGCTTGTAAGTTTTTACCTGGAAACAGTCATGAAGTCATGTTATTGATCCTGAAATTGATCAGGTGTGATTTGAAAATCCCAGACACCGGACCTATCTATTCTTATTACCAGTCAGATTATTCGATATAAGTATCATGTATCAGTCCTAGATCCTCACTCCTCACTAACTATCAAAATCAGTATGTATCACTTTTAACAAAAATGAAGTTTCTTTGTCCTTTTAAATTATTCCTCTGAATCTTCAAGCTGGGTTTACACCAAAGTTATTAACAAAATGTTAATAACTTAATCCTTATAGATTCTATTAGATTAAACGGTGCTTGACAAACACATATTATATTACACTATTTATATTGTATTTTGTAAAAGAAGAAGAGAAAAATCAATTTCATTTCAATCAATTTCAATATAACGGCGACTCAATGGAGCACCATATTCACCTTCAATATTATTGTACTCATTTAACTGCTCGAAGTGCAAAGAAGGGAGAAGGTAAGCGAATGAATCAAAGAGTGACGGGATGGAGCAATAATAATAGGGATTGTCTTAGCTTGCTTCTCCGCAATAACAAATCGTTTTTCAATCAATATTGTTTTTGGTACGAGGCTGTTGCCGCTCGAATCTGCAGTATAACAACAATTCCGCGACGTCACCCTAGAGAGGTGGAGAGACTTTTGTTGTTGAAAGCTGTTTTGGAGTGGCGTGCCAAGGTGATGGAGCGGAAGGGGCGAGGGGGAAGCCAGTAGGTCCGGACGAAAATGAAAGAGCTTACAAACCGTCGGATCAATCTGGAACTCGATTGGTACGCCGTGACGTAACAGTGGAGCTTTGTCTGTGGAAACATCAAAAACCGAACGGAAAGGAAGGACCTCGAGCGTCAGGCAACAGAAAGAGGCGCGCACCTCTGTCCGCCCATCTCCGTTGAGACAGAAACAGAAACAGAGCTGAATAATCGACTAAAAACACCAACACAACACAACCACCCAGCTGCTGAACCCTTTTCTTCCCAGCCGAGTCTCTGTTTTGTTCGCGAAATTCTTTCAGCGACGTAGGCGAACGAATTAACCGTCATTTCGGGACTTGGGGTGCATCAAAGAAGGCCGTTTCATTGCCTATTTCTCCACTCCCATTCAAAAGCTTTGAGTACAGTTTCAGTGGTCTTCGTCTGTTTTATTCGATTAAGTCTAATTCAAACTAAATTTAGTAGAAGTGAATTTTCCATATCCAAAACCGAACGACAATAACAGTGATATAATCCTTAAAATAAGGTAAGACCAGTGAGTATAGAATGTAACATTCTATACTATAGGATTATTGTATATTATTCTTCATTCCATTCCATAGAATGATACATTCTATACTCACTGGGTAAGACTCGATGGAATACATTTGTAACCACAGAGTCATTCCAACATCCTATAATCGTTCTGGGAATTCATTGTTATCGAATCTCCTCTACAATACAATTAATCCAATGAGCCCCAGATCAAAATAAGATAAGGAAATGAATAAAGAATTGATGATCATGGAAATATGATAATTCCATAGGAATGATAGTAGAGAGGCAGTTAAAATTACATGCATAGTTCAAATAGTTTGTTAATCATGACCACAAACTGATTATATAGTATGGGTGGAGGCCTATGATTGGCCATTAGCAGTTGACCAATGAAAGTTGACCTGTACTGTCATTGGCGAAGACTGGACATGCCTTAATCAAACCAAATATTTTTCTGGTCAATTTTTAAGCTTCCAGTTCCCTGGATATTGATAATGGTGTAACAACTGGAACCAGTATCTCAAATGTTTAAGATACTTAGTGCAGACAGTTTTGGGCTGAATTCCTGTAGTCTTCATTGCTTTTCTGATAAATAAATAACTGATAAATATCAGACTGATTTCATCTAATACCACATACTACCACAATACCACCTTACCAACAACAAAGAAAGTTATTTGAACTCACATTATACTAGTAACTATCTAGAATTCAATTGAAATAGAAATGTTCAGTTTTCATTTTTCAAATTCTCGTTATCAGAACGTTTCTATAGATTTTGGAGTATTGTTGTTTAGAAATTCTCCTGCGCAATGTAAGAAGCATTGTACAGCTACAGGTCTGCAGGCGAGTGAGCGGATTGGGAAAGTCTTGGCTACTGGACTGGAATGATGATAAGAAAATGTGTAGTGCTGCTAATTTCGGAACAAGCTTTATCAATGGTCATGATATCGAGCAAATAGAACCTCATTCCAGTTTCACAAAATAAATGCAAGTTTTATTCAGTTTAGTACCTGTAGAGCAAACTCGGTCAATTAGCATGCTTCGACGAATTTCAATAGCTTGAACAGAGATTTGTAATGACAAAGACGTCTGTTCTTTCATTCTACAGTTGTTCTGGAAAGAAATTGTTCTCGAATCTCTTCTGTACATTACAACTCCAGTGGCAATTGAGGAGTAAACATATCATATTTGAACTGCCGAATTAAGGGTGACCTGAATGCTCGCAACAATCTTCTTTAATATAACACCAAACAGATTTAGCAAAATACTTCAAGACAATCCTCAAAACTTGCAACACTACTTATTCAATGACTAGATAAATAGATAGAGTCCGACTCTCAATAACAAAAGAGCCCAAGATTTGAGCGATATTTGAACAGAAATCGTACTTAAACTTCAGTATCCTATCATACACGGATGAATCAGTATCATACAATAACTTTATTCATTCATTTATTCATTCTTTATTCATTTATACAATAATCCATTATCAAAATGACAGGGAGAGGAAAAATAAGTTAAACTTGTGCTAACTGTAACTAATCTGGTTTTATGCTAAACCAGCATGATCGTACTCAATTTCGACTGATTTGATAACAACTTGGACCTGGGATGAGTTGATGAAATCATCAGAGCGATGGGAAAGTAATCACACTGTGACCTATTGCAGGAAAAGCCACAATGAAGATTGAAGAAGATAATAAGATAGAAAAACCAACAAGATAAGTACGTTGATCCCATGGTCATGACATTTATAGGCCAGAAATATTTCTTACAAGAGGATTTTTGCTGCCGGAGTATTTTATAGGTAGAAGAAGAATTGTATGGTGAGGTAACTGAGGGCGTCATTGCAGAGACGGATTTAAACAAGATATATTGGAGAGTAAACTAACATAATACTAGAAGGAGCCAAGTTGAATTTTGCTTCATAATACTTCAATGGTACTCTAGTCATTTTAATATTTGCAGTCACTGTGGACTTCTAACAGCAGGAAATCACATGCATTCTAATTGTAAGTTTCAAACGTTCAAATAGCATTGATAGCCCAACAATGTCACAATCTCTCCGTGTGTCACACACACCCTGTTAAAACGAATCCCCACTGTTTATGACTTCGAATGAGTTAAATCCCTATGCTTGAATGAGCTGTATGCATCAGGAACGTCTTAAAATTCCTCTGAATGATAATAAAAGACAACCAGTGGTGTTTAATTATCCATCTTAACTTTTTTGCAGATGATTATGTCAACATGAACTCCAGGCTTATTACACGTGGGCAATGAGACGGATGACTACAATAAAAGATAAGGACTTACTGCTTTAGATGGGTTATTAACAAGATTTTAATAGACTGTGTTATATTTACAAATACAGATACAAATATACATCAAGGGTGTCCCTCCTTCCCTATGGCCAAAAGCTGAATTTTTTTGAACCCCACCGAACAATTATTGTTTTTGAACTCACTCTGTGGGCACACCTGTATACCTATACATTATGGATACATGATATACTATATTCATTACTGCTAACCACGGCGGTGATTGCTAAGCTCTGAATGCTACAGGTAAAACGGATCTATCACCTTCAAACTGATCACCTCCATAATAATTATTGTGATGATCCAATAAGACCAGTATAGAAAAGTTTTCCTACTTGCGCATAACAGCATGTGTTTTCTGTATGCTGAATGCCGCCGATAAAGCGGATGTATCACCTTCAAACTGATCACCTCCAACATTGTAATGATCACCACCACCAATGAGACTAGTACAGAAACGTTTCCCTACTTGTGCATCACAGCATGTGTTTTCTGTGGACTTTTTCTAGGCAATGCTTACTCACGCTAATGAAGTGGTGTCAGGATGATGTAGAAGCCAGCTGTTTTTAGCGGCCACTATCTATTGCCGCGGCCGAGTCCTCCCATATTTGGACAATCAATCATTGGCCTGTGTCAACGCAGTGACGCGAATCTGTTGATTCAAGCGTCCGCCAGGGGTGCCTGGTGCGCCCAGAGTGCACCGGCACTGATACAACGCGCGCAAATGCCCAAGTTAAACAGTTCTACAGATTAATGTTGTGACAGTACGGTAATTAGCTTAGTTGTTTACCGTGAAATCGCGTCAAGAGGCCAGGCAGTCACTGCTGCGTTCTGATCGAACCTCTTCTTTGTCGCCCGACTAATTGATCGACTTCGATGCACTTCATTAACGCTTTGTACAATTCCACTCGCAATTCAATCCTCGCTGTTTTCTCCTCCCTGCCATTAATTACCGTTAACGAACTCGAACACGGCCCAGCTCTAATTACAAGTCCGGAAAACACTGCCACCCCACCCCACCCACAACAATCAACCCCTAGTAATCCGATAATTGTTATCGCTGTATAAGAATGCCAGCGAACAGTGACATGCGAAACGCGGAACGTATCGTTCAAGTCTGTGTTCAACAAACTCACTGACAGGCTGTCCAATTTGTGCTTTTCTGGAAATTAATCAACATTGCAATCGAGAGAAAATCAATGAATGATTTTTTTCCCATCGAATGGTACACTGCACAACATAATGAATCCGATCTGTGAGTAATCTAATACGAATCTTGTAATGAACTGAACATGAATTGTTGGTGGTCATCTCGAGTTACTGAGCCACTGAGTTACGGCATAGAGTTAAGATATTTAATATCTTTAGATGATACTCATGGTATGATTTGTCTCTGGTTACGGTTAAAATGTTTTTTACCACATTTTCGTCATGTAACGTTTGTAACAAAGCAGAATAACTCCTATCACTTAATATCAATAAATCTGACAAGGATTGTTGAGGTTTGACAATGGAATTCATTAGTAACATTTGTAATTATTCAACCAGTGACAACAAAATAATGGGCTTTTAAAAGGAGCTAATGATAGATTTTTGTAAGAATCATTGAATAATTCTGTTGATTTTATAGTGATGGGAATTATTCCATAGTCTTGCATTGCCAGATGAGAAAAATGTTCTAGGTCATTACTTCACCCCTCACTGATAATAATTATTTTCAATGGTATTCGATGGAGAAGATCATTCACCCCTAGCTAATAAAAAATCTTCTATCATTTTGTAATACAATTCACCATAAGATGACAGATTCACCAGACTTAGCTCCCACATACTTAAAACTTAAACTTTTTGCAATCCATTGTAAGATGTTTCCCAATTGTTTTGTTTTGAAGTTTTCCAATAATTCATCAAAACCTACAAATCTACTTTTGTTACAACAACTCATCCCTTATAGGTTTTCATTAAACTAATGTTAGTCTATTGTTAATTATCAAAAGAATCTTCTAGAAACTCTACTTTATATTCTCCACAAACTTGCAAATAATTCAAGTATCAAGATGAAATTATCACAAAGAATCATTATTGGAACGGAAGAGCTACAAGAACAACGAACGCATTTAACAAATTGAGATGTACTTCATCTTAAGATGAACAAACTTGAGATTATCTTGGAATGAACAAACTTGAGATGAACAAGCTTGAGATTTAGTTCATCTCAAGATTAACCACAAATTCTGATAGTTCAAGTTAATATACATGAGTTCAGATTGAGATGTAGTGTTCATCTTGGTAGATCACATAATTATTCTACTGATTTGAAAACTCAGAGATCCATGGAAAAACTTACCTAATTCGTGGTAGGTGAGTGACTTCTTTGTCAGACTGGTCAAGCCAACGTATGACTGGGGATGGAGTGCCGTGAGCTTTGCAAGACAGAACTACTCCTGTAGAATTCGACACATCCAGCCATGGAGGGGGCTCCTCCACAAATACAGGACCACGAACAGCTGAGCCTGCAAAACAACATTGACTATTCAAGAAAACTCATGTATGATAACCTAGAAATACAACATTGAATAAACGAATGAAACTACATGATATTGACAAAACCTAGAATTAAAATCTATTGAAATTTGGAAGAGAAGCCGTTTTGTACTCAGCTTGTTGGCCTCTCCCGATCACATTGCATGTTACGATATGTGGCTCTGTTAATAAATATGAATAAAGAACACTGATTGGAGGCAGTATTTCAGAAGCATTAAGAATAACCAAGATAAAGATTCCATATTAATCAAACCTAGTATTCATACCGGGAACTGAAATGGACAGATTCATTTTATCCAATACAACAACACTAATTCATCTTTATCTTACTAGTAATTTCAACACCAGTAGCTTTCCCTTACTAGTAGCTTCTCCTTCACTGTATTCATTATTCAGTAGGGTAGTAGTTCATTCCCCATCTCCTTTCTATTATACTTTCGACTTTGACCTTGGATTCTCTCTCAATAGCAATCCACTTATGTTGTTATTTTCGTGTTAACTTACTCCAATATTGTACTACAGTAGAATTCCAATCATCTGAATTAATGAGGACCGGGACCCATTTGGATAATAGGAGTTTTTTTTTAAAAATTGCCATTGGAGAGAAAAAAGCTACGTTTTGATATTGCACTATTTTTTTATTGAATTAAATCAAAGAAACATGATATTTTCACATGTTTTAAATATAAATAAAATGTACTCATTTACAAGGGAAGGACAATAGTGCGCGAACGCGCAAACACTGGCATCGCAGGGGGAAGAATTATACCACACTTAGACTTTTTTTGGACAAATTTTTTTCTGAAAGTGATTCGTATAATCGGAGTTTGGATAATTGGAGTTCTACTGTATAATATCCTCTCATTCCCACCCATCTTTCCTATTTGGTTCTATTAGCTACCAAGTATTTCTCCATTTGTTGTTGTTCAACGGATCTTGCGACCATATTTGAAATACTGTGAGCGTGTTATGTCTCGTCAATGACAGAACTTCAACTTGATTGGTCAACCATTGGTCAAATCAGATGGCTTTACCTATATCATATACTGTACTCTACTGCTCGATACTTGAGCTTCTAGTTTACTTGCGATTGATAATGGTGTAACAACCAAAAGTGGTGAAAAATCAGTGGTTTTGACAATTGTTTTTTACCCATTCATATTGATATTATCTAGCACAAAATTACCTTTACAAGTACATAGAAAATTGAGTAAAATGGTTCAAGTAGAGTTTTATGATTCACGTCAACGAATATTGGGTTTCAAGTTCCGTTATCATACTATGTAAGTACAAAATGGCTTACCAATTCTTCTCATTCTAACATCTGTCGGATAATTCTGAAGAGTTTTCAACTATGTCATGGAGCAAGTTTTTTCTTCGAGGCAGCCTCATTTTGTATTCAGCTTCATCTTGCAACAAAATTATGGAGTGAAGCGAGAGTTGAGCTTTGATAAGATTTGACAGCAGCACAGCTAGATGCAACAAAACATTAAAAGTTTCCACTCCTTGAACTCAGTCACTTCTTATAAATTCTGAATTTTCAATTTTATCTGTCTAACATGCTGATCCGTCCATGAACAAGGGAGTTGTGCTTGGATAGTATAATTACCAATTATATTACCAATCGGTTCTTTATGAACCGTATGAAATAATCACTTGAAAATAATTATCAATTTGACAAATTATCTAGTTTAGATAATCTTTTTCTTGATGAGGAGCACAATTGAGGGACATTCCATGTGACTGGAACTCAAATAAAGTAAAAACATTGTGATGATATTGAATTCTCGTGAATTCTTCATGATTATAAAGTAGCATAATTTAAATTCAAGTGAATAGAGAATTCCTTTTACGGTACACTGATTGATTGACTAAGATTATTCGAATCTTGCCTTGCCTGTTTTATAAACTTGGGGTGGTTCCCTTAAATTTGTCGCATAATAATAATGGTTTTACTTCTGTGTATTTACCTTCTTTACAGCCAATCACAATATCTCATCAAACAGGTATATTATCTTGAAAAATGACACCAGAACAGTTGACTTCCAACAGTAAAAGAATAGACAACTTATCAAGAAGGCCATATTCACACATTCACATTCAACAAGTGTATATTTCCCATATTTACCTTGTTGGCGCCTCTAGGACCAATAGTTTTCGCCGCTTCTTAGTCTAGTTGAAATGACTTACTTAGTTTTTCCATTCTGACAATTTGCAATATCACAACAAAACGACGACCTTCCCCAATGCTATGACTGCATCCCGTGGTTGAAGATTTTTATGATTTTTCAACAGCCTTTACTACTGTCACAACATTTTTTGACAGTTTACTGTCACTGTCCCAATCACACAAGAAATTCTCACTATATACTGCTCTACAAAGCATGATTATTCAATTATTCAACAAAAATAATGAATAGAGAGAGAATTTTATCACTTACAGTACTTGAACCGCATTCACTATTCGGACAAATACTGTCTTTGATATATACTTGTCAATTTTGGCTAGTTGGAATTGCTAACTCACTCCCACAAAATGGAGTATATGACGTTGAGGTTTTGTCATTGACCAATAGGATTGAAGGGCGTGTGCTTGAACGGAGCTAGTCGTTTGTGATTGGTGGGAGGTGGGAGAGTCGCTGAACATAGTTGGACGTAGTATTGTATTTGTCCGGTAGATGGAACTCGAATCAATGAATTCTGTATGCTCTACAGAAATTGTGATATTGTTTTGTTTCAGTTTATTGAATCACTATACTTGTTATTTCCAGTAGCGAATACTGTACTGTTAAATATTATATTGTAAATTGTATGATCGATTTATACTTGATACTTCGACATCTTTGATTTGAATTCAATCTTGAACAAATGTATTCTCTCAATTATTATTTTTTGACCGAGCGAAGTGTGGTCTAAGATTCAAGTCGACGGTTTGGCATTTCATTTAATGTTAATGTGTTGCGCATTTACGGCGAAACGCGGTAATAGATTTTCACGAAATTTGACAGGTATGTTCCTTTTTAAATTGCGCGTCGTACAAGGTTTTTGAAAATTTTGCATTTCAAGGATAATATAAAAGGAAAAAGGAGCCTCCTTCATACGCCAATATTGGAGTAAAAATCAGACTATAGAATTATTCATCATAAATCAGCTGTCTAGTGGACTTTAATACTACCCGTTCAAAAACATCGAACATCTTGAAAATGTATCTTTCCATGAACGTTGTAGACAGTTGCAGCCAGACCTGATAACAGCGCTCAAACTCACATTCCGGGACGACACGTCACGGTGCGATAGGACAGAAAGCTCTATGTTTATTTAGGATTTTTTCTAGACATTTAAAATTGATAAATTATTCATTATTTTTTGAGAAAACATAACAACTGGTCAATGTAACTTACTGAGCGCGAGGTCTTCTGTTCACAGAACTACTAGTATAAAATTAATTGGAAAATAGTCCAACTATTTGTTACAATGAGCTTAAAAATATGAATTAGCCTGATTTTTTATCCAAATTAGAAAAATATGACAAGTTATAACTATTACAGTTATTTTGATTCCTAGATAGTTGCTTCTTTTACTATGCTGTGCGCCCCTTGAGAGATTGTGCCTATAGGTCTGGGCCCACCCTGTCTATTGAGAAATTCAGCCTTAGCCTAATTGAATAGATCAGATTCTTTACTTTATTATAGAATCCCCAGTACACCATTCTAGTGATGGAATAATTTGGAAACTACTCGATGGTGAGATGACTACCTTTATCCGGTCATGTAATCGAAGTAAATAAAAGGATAGATAAGCATGTATTGTAGATTAACCTAACACAAGGAAAACACACCTTTGATATGAGCATTCCGTGTATTCTTATTAAGAAAATCGGAATGATTTTATTTCTGTAATATTTAATCTCATTGCTTCTTGAGAATTACCAGCTTAAAATTGTAACGATATTATCACATGCTCGGCTACAAAGCTATTATAATTGGCCACAATGCTATGAAGAGGGTGAAACAATGTTGGCGAAAAAATCCCAAGCGGAAAACTCCAGTTCTGAGAAATAAGAGCGTGGAGGAAACTGTGATCACGTGTTTCAAAGCAGAAATGAACGTGTTCTTGAATGTGCCACTGTAAATATGAGGAAAATTCTCAAGTTTAAAATGTTTTGCTCCTAATTGCTAGATCAGAATCCGGCAAGAGCTGCTCAGTAGGAAATTAAAACTTTCAAGAACGGCCTCATTTTCAACGCTGCTCTGATGATACTTCCAAGATGCTGGAAAACTCTTCTCATGAGTTGAATATCACTTATAAGCTAATTTGAATGTTATGGCTGCTTATTTGAGAATGTAAAAGAGAGCTTACTTGATTCTTCTCATGTTTGAGAAAATTCTTTTCCAAGGAACGGCAATCGAACGCTCATACTTTCCTACTAAGTCGTTTCCTCAAAGAACCGATTCCAACACCCTACATTATGGTGAACAGTAGGGTATACGTTCTTGGGAAATATTAATTGATTCAATTTCCAAGAGAAACTAAAAAAACTAAAAATTTAGTTTAGAGGTAAAATGAACGACTCTGTGGGAATATGAAGAAGAAACTCTATCGAACGCCAAGTCTCTTGTCCTATCCCATGATGTGATTTATTAAATAAATAAATAAATTCGTATGGCTTTTGTTGGTGGGGAGTTCCTTGCGGGAATGTTCCACCGCCTGAATATATAATTTAAGCCGTCAATGAGCTTTACGACTGTCATACTTCAGCCGGGACCGACAGTTTAACGTGCCCATCCGATAACACGGGAGTGATCTGTTTAAAAAACTTTTGGCTCTCAGTGGGGTTTGAACCCGGGATCTCTATGCTGCTACGCAAGCACTCTATCCACTAGACCACGGATCACTCCTGATTTATTGTGATTTATTGAACTGGATAATCTAGCTAGAATACAGATCTGAAGAATGAATATGGATGCCACGAAGTCTCTCACTGACATAGTTTGATGTTATACTAAAATTATTCACACGCGATCGATATTTCTTCATCGACTTGCAATCACATTCTGATGTGGGAAATGGAAGTTTCATATTATTTTAGTAAATTGTGAAAACCTTCCCCATGAACTATTCTCAGTTTTCAGATGAGCCTAGAGACCGAATTTAAACATATTTGGTTGCTGGATCATCCCATGGAAATCTGGGAAACCGTATTGAACCGAAACAAAAAAATAGATTCTAGACAATAATTTTTAAACATTCATAAATATTATTTCACACTCGTAGGGTACAAGAATTAAGAAATGAGTTGCCCGCATTCCTCTCTATAATTTCAAAAAAATAATTATTTACGACAATAATTTCCTACAATAATTTTAAAACTTTCATCAATTATTTCACACTCGAACAATCAATGACTGAGTCGCCCGCATTCCTCTCAGTTACTCTTCAGTCACATTACTCTTCAGTCTGTGTATAATGTTATTTCACTCTTACTGGTAATTAAGAACGTAAGATGAATTTTCATTGTGTGAAGTTGTGCTCCTGGGGGGGTTATCTCTTATGATAGAGTCCCACATTATGAAGCTATTGTGAGAAGTTGTGGATTGTAATTCCTTCACAGATAATACGATGTTTCTGGTATTTATAAGAGCAGTCTCTAAATTCCCTCTTTTGCGAATAAATTCACAAAAAATTAAGGCCTTCCGGCTCGCAAAATTACTGGGTTCAAACCTCAGCTCTAGCTCAGTGGTAGAAACATGAATTTTATAAATACAAATAATCACCATAAGGTTCAGTGATCGGTAATTGGTAATTCTTACCGCTGCTTGTATGAAGTTCTTGAAGAATACCAGTAAGGAAATTAAAAGAATATTTGATGACTGATTATCAGTAACCATGTACCACTAGAGAATAATCAGGACCAACTATAGTTGTTTCTAGTTGATTCTTAAAACGCTCGTCGTGAATACAAGTATTCACCAATATACCCCTTCAAAATTCCTTAGAACTTACAACGCCAGTTCTTGAAGCTCTCTGGATCCTTATATGATATAACTGGAACCTTATTAATATAATTTCTTAATATACTTGTTCTGGCTGATAAAATGAATATCATCAAAGGATGATAAATATTGAGTGCTCTGAATAAGGTTAATATTACTTGATTCTATGATTTTAAGTGCTGCTAAATAATTGTTGGTACCAAAACAGCTCAAACTATATAACACGAGATGAGTTGGGATATAATAAAAAATTCTATAAGTTTGTATGCTGACATAAAACACAAAATATATTCCCATAAAACAGATATGCATAAAATATTCAATATCTCTATAATTCACTTAAATAATCTATTCCTAAAATCTGAATAATTATCACAGGCTTTGCTAACATTTACAATAGTGAGTTTCAAATTCATAAATATATTACTTTAATACTGGTACTTAGACTTCCAGTCAATACAAAATTCTACCAATAAAAACCTGTTCGGTCTATAAGTTTGATATGGTATTCTTTGTTCAATAAACAAAATTAATATTCAAACATGAGATCTCAGGGATTTATATGAATTCGGGCTGTGCATGGAAGTAAGCTTCCTACATATATTAAATAAATTTATAAAATGTTCTTATGGACTATGTGATATTGTTCAACACGTGGTGACTTTTTATTTTAATTCTAATTAATTGGAATAGCGCTTTTTGTTTTAATAATTACCCCCACTGAACGTAGAAAAATGAGCTCATTTGGTTTGACTTATCACTCACTGACTGAAGTTCTAGATGTTCTCGTGGATTGAATTAATTATTTCCAATAATTAATTAGGTAGGCTCCTTCTCGTCACTGCTGGGCTAACGCGTGATCCAGATTTTTATAAGTTTCTTTCGAATTAAAGCTATTTTTATGGGAATCTTTACAATTACGAACTCCTCGACAGCACTGAGTTCACAAATAATTAACATTCAACAAACATACATTACATTTAAAAAAGGGTTTGGCTTAATAATTCATTAAAAAATTTTTTAAAAGGAAGAAGAAAAAAGCCCTAAACTCCATGTGCATCCTCTCGGGTTGGGATCTTAAGCCAGAAGAAAAAGGTTTTCAGAAAAATTTGCCTCTTCCTAGAATAATTCTGTAAGCTACTCTCTGATTGGCCTTCAATTTAATAGACTCAATACAATTGGTTGCCTTGGGAATCAGGGCTTCCTCGGCTTTATAATAGAAAAAATTAAATAAAAGAAGTTTTTATACAAATATATGGAGTATTTATCTTAAATTGAATTCATAAATAAATCGTAACATACGATTTTAATAGATAATACATTTAGTTTTTATATGAGTTTTGTATACTCTTGATTTATCATGCTTTTTTGGATTATAATAAATATTTATACAGAAATAATAGTTATTTGTATTTCTACACATCGACTTCCTTTAGTATACATAATATATCCTTTATGAGTGAATTTTATATGATTCAACCGGTCATATGGGTTGATCGAATAATCAGCTGATTCGTTCAGTATTGGTTCTAATAATTATCGATTTATCCAAGATCGACTAATTCTTTTCAAAACGTAAACAAGTAACTCTAACCTCAATGTTCATGCATTTTATTTTTTTTTTTTTTTTTTTTTTTTTTTTTTATAATCCGCCAATAATAGTTATGCCGCTTTATAATTTTTTGATCTTACCAATGGGTTCTCATAATTATTAAATCACAATAATACATGTTTTCTTATCGTTGTTGATAATGCTATTACTCCTAATCGCTAATAATACTTGATTTGAGTTGATTTACTCTTTGGATAGGTCTAACCTTCTTTCCAATTTTATAGTTCTATTACCTTTCATTGGCTCATTTAAAAATATTTGGTGGTTTCAATTACCACGTGACACAAACGCCCTCTGATTCTGATTTAAAACGACAATTCGAGAATATAATATAAATTTTATGATCCAGTTGGTTTTGGATCAGAAATCATACATGTTACAAAGTCTGCTAATAACTCTACTGAGAATCATACCTCCTAACAATTCAACGACATATACAACAATAAATAAATTCAATTCAAATACATACGCCTTACATCGGCCAATCTCCTTCTACACACAATACACAATATAAACTATCTCCTCCTCCATACATAATATAAATTTTTTTTTTTTCTAATCCACGCTCTGCCCTCAGGCCAGAAGCACATTTGAACGTTGGTGCAAAATCATTGCCAACCTAACAAACTGGTAATTCTCCGACTTGCAGAGTATAACATATTTTCTCCCTCAACATAGAACAGTGACTTGTACATTTTCATTTCATTCTCTTGCAGAAATTGGGCTTTGTTTTCATATAATGGATATTTTTTAAGGATAATCTTTGGTAGGTTTTATCAACAAGAACTTCTTATTCCTCTAATACATTGAGACTTGGGATTAATGCTTTTTTGTGGTAACTATGCGGTTTGATCATTTGGCGGATAATTTTAGTGATTTTCTTAATAGTTTATACATAATAATAATAATAATATAATCCCAGGGGAGTTGCTAGTCTCCTACTGGGCGCCTCCCCAGGTGGCGGATAGGGGAATGCTCACCAGATATGGCGGGTACCAGGGAAATAAAATACCTGGGGTGGACCAAAACTAGCACCCAGGGCACGACGGTTCCACATGTGAGTGGCGGTACCCCGACAGCGTCTGTTCCACATGTTAGTGGCGGCTGCCTTATCAAGTTGCAAGGCTTCTCAACCTTGCTCCTATCCTCTAGCTAAGGCTAGAAAAACAATTGAGAGTGAAATCATGGTTCGTGTAAGTAATAACAAAACTACCCCAGGTGGTAAAATCCACCCACCCAATAGAAAGGTGGCAACCAGTCGTTCGGATTCTGGGGAGACTGGGCCTGCACGACTTATGAGTGAATCGGAGCACTCTGGTAAACTTCCCACAAGCAAGAAGAAAATTTCATTGGCACAATAAACATACAGACACTAATACAACCGGGAAAACTACTTACATTAACAGAAGAATTAAAAAAGCAGAAAATCCAAATACTAGCGGTACAAGAGACAAGATTTCCTGATAATGAAACTATGGACTACAATAACTTCAGAATTTTCAAGAGTGGAACAGACAGAAAAATCGGAAGAGGGGCAAACATGCTTGGTATGGCTTTCATTGTTGAAAAATCATCTCTAAAATCCCTACTATCCATAAAATCCGTTAACAATCGTCTTATGCTTCTTAGGATGAAACACAAGAATAAAAACTACACGCTAATTAATGTTCATGCACCATGCAATGTTGACAATAAAAAAGACCGAGTGAATGTGGATAAATTTTGGGAGCGATTGGAAGTTGAAATGTCGAAAATACCAAAACATGATGTAAAAATTCTTCTTGGAGATTTCAATGCACAAATTGGTCGAGAAAGGAAACACAGGAAAACGGTTGGCTTATACCCAGCGCACAAAATGACCAACAGAAATGGTATGAGACTGATCCAGCTTTGCCAACAATTTAATATGAAAATCAGCTCAACATCTTTTAAGAAAGTGCCTAAAAAACAGAAGACATGGAGGTCTCCCATAAACCAACTCGGAGAGTTTCAAATAGACCATGTTGCTATCTCGTATGATTTTCAAAAAGAGATCAGAGACATACAGGTTAGAAGAGGCGCAAATATTGACTCTGACCACTACTTGACTAGAGTTCGAGTTCAATTCACCCCAAGAAGGAAAATGCCTAGAACACCACCAGCAGTCCCAAAATTTAACCTAATGAATCTAAAAGAGTCCGAAACAGCAACAAAATGGGAAAATGTTCCTGCAAATAACTGGCAAGAATTCAAAGAAAAAATTACAGAAATAGCAAAGGAACACATACCACTACAAAAGAAACCGAAACATCCATGGTGGAACAGGGAATGTGAAAAAGCAGTTGAATCACGCAAAAAATCGTTTGAAAAATACTCTTCAAATAAGAATGAGATGACCCACAAAGACTTTCTAGAAACAAGAAAACTTTCAAACAAAATCATCAGACAAGAGAAAAGAAAATATGTAACTCAGCAAATAGAATCAATTGAATCCGATTTTAAAAATTATAACACGCACAGATTCTACAAAACGTTTTCAAATCAAATTAAAGGTTACATTCCTCAAAACGTTTGCTTCAAGAAGCCAGATGGAAGTCTTGCACTTAGCAATGAAGAAAATTGTGAAGTACTAGCTAATTATTTTGAAAATCTTCTAAACTGTCCAGAACCTGTAGAAATTCTCCCGATTTTCAACCACATACCTCTACAACAGGATGAATCATTACCACCAACAGAAGAAGAAATCATCAAACACATAGGTAAACTAAAAAATAACAAGGCGTCTGGAGAAGATGGGATTGTAGCAGAATTTTTAAAAAACCTAGGGTATAATTCGAGAAAAGAGCTAGTTTCAATTATCCAGAATGTATGGATCACAGAGGAAATCCCTGAAGATTGGAAATGTGCTCTAATACACCCATTGCATAAAAAAGGAGATAAGACCGATGTGAATAACTATAGGGGTATTTCTCTTCTTGCTGTCGCCTATAAAATATTATCAGCTTGTCTTCTTGAAAGAACCCAGAAACAACTAGAACCCAAAATTTCAGATTTCCAAGCTGGATTTAGACCAAATCGTTCATGTCCAGAACAAATATTGAACTTGAAATTAATATCACAGATAAGAAAATTACGAAGTAAAGCCACAATATACGTATTTGTTGATTTTAAGAAAGCCTACGATTCAATCCAC
Organism: Nilaparvata lugens; assembly: GCF_014356525.2. NCBI lineage: Eukaryota > Metazoa > Arthropoda > Insecta > Hemiptera > Delphacidae > Nilaparvata > Nilaparvata lugens. The sequence goes on along the minus strand of NC_052505.1, from coordinate 11,102,035 downwards.
AGACCAACACTATTTAAAATTCTTGAAGAGAAAGGCCTGGATCAGAAAACTCGAAAAATCATAGAACAAACATTGACAAACACAACATCAAAAATAAAATTTATGGGAGAACTTTCGAAGCCTTTTGAGATAAAGACTGGTGTTAGGCAAGGTGATGGATTATCACCACTGCTCTTCAACATAGTTCTTGATAGAGTAATGGAAGAATGGGAAAAGAAACTGAAGGAGGTGAACCACTGGAAGCCAATCTCGCTGGGAACCAAGAAAAATAATCTTCAAATTCCATACTTAGCTTTTGCAGACGACCTTGCTATAATGTCAGATTCATTGGAAAGTGCAATAAAACAAATAGAAATTTTAAAAGAATGTGCTGAACAAGTAGGCTTACAATATCATTTGAAAAAACTGTTTTCACAACATCAAATATAGAAGTTACTAAATTACAAACAAAATATGGAACAATTAAGAAGGTACCATACTTTAAATATCTTGGGGAAATTATATCAGAAAAACATGCACAAAATGAAAGGATACAGAAAGCTCGTAAAGGCCTAGGGCTAGTGCAATATATTTATAATAAGAGATGTATGTCTATCAATACCAAAATCAAACATTATAACGCAGTAATCAAGCCAACAATGTTGTATGCCAGCGAGACCCTAACACTTAGCAGAAAAACAGATACTGAAAATTTGAAAAAAGAAGAAAGGAAGATAATTAGAAAAATACTTGGACCAAGAAAGACCGAAGATGGTTATAGACTACAGAAAACAGCCAAAGTTGAAGAATACTCTAACATAGAAGCAGACATCAGGAAAAGGCGCCTTAAATTTTATGGTCACATAATGAGGCTTCCAGATCACAGACTTACAAAAAGAATAGTAACATATGTAGCAACCCTTAGTAATGGAGGTGCATGGATGAAAAACGTCAAGAAGGACTTAATACTTGCTAACATTAACAATGATGAAATATACAACAGGAACAGTTTCAGAGAAAAGGTTGAAAAATGGGAAGTTAAACCAGAGATGACTGTGCCAAGAGTGGGAACAAAATGGAGTGAAGCAAGGAAAGCGGAGTTCTCACTGAAAATGAAAAACTGGTGGATTGATAAAAAGAACAAGAAAAACAAAAAATGAACCAAATTTTGCTCAGCGTCTTCCATCTGGGAGCTTGACGGCTAATAATAATAATAATAATAATAATAATATAATTATGAAAAAGTAAGAGATCATTGTCATTTAAGTGAAAATATAAGGTGCAGGTCATTCA